>NC_062292.1:31730730-32030730 GCF_902655055.1 Lutra lutra
AACTTTGGTGCCCCCCTGAGGCCACCCCTGGCCTTGGGTGCCCAGCAGCCCGAAAAGCCAGAGGCAGATGCCTGGCCATATCCCCTCCCTCAACTCTGCTCCCAGAAAGTCCTCTGCGTCATGGTCCCCAAGTGAGCAGTGTCATTTCAGCTCATTTTCCGAGTGGTCACCACATGACCCAAGCGAGAAAGGGCGCTCACCCAAGTGGGACACGGCAGTCCACTGGGCCGCCCAATGCCGGCCAATTCTCACGAGCATTCTGCCCGAATATATCCCGATTCTGGCAGAATGCTCGTGAGAATTTGTCGGTAAAGGCCCGGCGAAATCGCTTCGGGTGCCCCACGTCTGCAGGGCCACCCCCTGGGCCTGGGCCTGGAACCCAAGTGGTTGCATCTGAACCCTGACAGAAAGCCCTCCATGAGTCAGGGGCAGGTGAGGCTGACGCCTCCTACTCCTCCGTCTCCGGGCGTCCCTTTTCTGGCGCTGGCAGATGGAGCCGGGTCTGCCCTTGGGCCCAGGCCTGAAACCTCACCTGCTTGGTCAGCCTCCCATTTCAGGGTCTTATCCCTCGGGCCCTCCATTTGTGAAACCCGAGTCCCGCGCCATTAGTCCACCTCCCACCCCGACGGAAACATTGCCTTTCACAACTGGGGAAAAGCCTCCGTGTTACGAAAACTTTGTGTCCCCCCCGAGGCCAGCCCCAACCTTGGGAGTACCAGTGGCCTGAAAATTCTGAGGCAGACGCCCGGCCAAAGCCACTCCCTCAACTCTGCTCTGGGAAAGTTCCCCTGCACTGGGGTCCTGTGCCTGGGCTGCCCCATCTCGGCATATTATCCGGATTGCCGCAACATGCCCAGAACGAGAAAAGGCCCACAGCCAGAATGGACAGGGCAGTCTGCAGTTCTGCCAAATGCCGGCCAGTTCTCACGAGCGTTCTACCAAAATCAATGCTGATTTGGGCAGAATGCTTGCGAGTATTGAGCAGAAATCCCCTGGTGAACTCACTTCTGGTGGGAAACCTCCTGGCCAGAGAAACCTGTGCCACCTAAAACTATCCACACCTTCTGAAGACCCCCACAATGCAATCCTGGAGCCTGACAGGCTGTCTGAGAAATGCCCTGAACTCAGCCCTCTGGAGAGCCGAGTCCGCTGGCATATCTAGCCTGCCATTCTCCCAGGATCAAATCGTAACACAAGGTTGGGTGTTCAGGTTCTGGAACCCTGAGGCCTGAAATCCAATTCCTCCCATGGATGGGAGCATCAGAATAATGGCAGGACGCAGACTCACTTCCAGGAGGAGACAATTTCATTTGGTGTAGCAAAACATCCTCAGAGTCTTATAAAGCAAGCATGCACACCATAGGCCTTATCCACCATCTTTGCCCCTCCAGGCCAAAACCCAGGGACTGAGGAGTCTCCTGAGTCCCACTATCAACTCGGCCCTTGGGTGAGCCGATATCTGTGCTGGCACATCTGACGTGCCATGTCCCTAAGACATGACCCTAACCCTAAACCTAACCCTAACCCTAATCCTATCCCCTAACCCTATCCCTACCCCTAACCCTCTAACCTAACCCTAACACCTAACTCCTAACCCTTACCCTAACTCTAACCCTGACCCCTAACCCCTAACCCTAACCCCTAACTCTTCTCCCTAAGACATAACCCTAGCCCTTCTTCCTAAGACATAACCCTACCCCTAATCACTAATCACTAACACTAACACTATCCCTAACCCCTAACCCTAACCCTCCACACTGGGGATTACAAAGCCACACCACAAGACTTGCCTGTCCTCCAGAAAGGAAGGTGCATGAGCACCTAATCACACTCACCATCACCAGTGCCTGGACATAATGTCAGATTCTCTTGCAACACCAGATGCATGTCCTCCACTCAGCCCTGAGGGAGCCTGCCTAAAACCCAGCATATTGGAGCTTCCATGCCCCTAGGCCTTAACCCTAACCCTAGGTTTGTTGTACAGGCTTCCATACTCAGAGGCCTAGCCCCCAAACCCGCCAGATTGGGATGCCTGAGACTCACTCTGGCAGTCTACCGGCTACCTATAGTGTTACGGTGCCATTTGGAGCTACTCAGACCTGAGAGCAGGAGATAACTTCATGCCCCCCAAAGCAAGCCCCAGGATCTGAGCCCCTCCTGAACACAAAACCAGATTGACACAAGCCACCTATCACCTGCCCTCAACTCAGCCCACCGGGGACCCTGCCTCAGCACTGGCAGATCGGGCCTGTCATACCCCAAGATCCTAACCCTAGTCTGGGTTTTCAGGCTTCCATCCCAAGAAGCCTAGCCTCCAAGCCCCCTGGATTGAGGACCCCAGAGCGACATTGCAGGACTCCAACTGCCACACGGGATGATATCTTGGAGTTTGGAGGTGCTGAACCCTCAGAGGGGGAGAAACCTTCAATCCCCCGTAAAGCTCACGTAAATCACCCCACGATTGGCAGCACCCCAGGCCATAAAGCCAGTTTCTGCCAAGCTACTGGACACATGCTCTCAACTAAGCCCTGAGGGGAGCCCATCTCAGCACCCGGCAGATTGGGCATTCCATGACCCTAGACCCTAAACCTAACCCTAGGTGGGGTTGTCCAGCCTTCCTTGCCCAGAGGCCTGTACCCAAGACTATCAGGACTGGGGACACCTGAGACGTCCCGCCAGCACTCCGCCAGCCTCCTAGGGCAAAATGGTACCATTTGGAACTGTGCAGGAACCTCAGAGCAGGAGAAAGCTGCATGGCCCCCGAGGACACACCAGCTTCTTTGCCTCCCCAGACACAAACCCAGACCCCAACTCCTGCCTGATTCCTGGCCCTCCATTCAGCCTACCCAGGAGACTGCCTCAATTCCAGCAGATCAGGCCTACCATGCCCCTAGGCCGATAACCCTAACCCTAGTTTGGGTTTTCAGGCTTCCATTCTGAGGGTCCAGGCAACAAAGCCCCCTGGATAAACACCTTGACATACACTCCAGGACTCCACTCGCCACACAGCAGGAACCTGTGCCATTTGGAGTTGTGCTGCATACCTCAGAGGGGAGAAAAGTGCCCCTCTACAGGCACTCCCCCATCTGCGGTCCCCCCTGGCCACAAAACCAGATTCTGCTGAGCTCCCGGACACATGCCCTCAACTCAGCCCAGAGGGGACCCCACCTCAACATCAGCAGATCAGGCCATCATGCCCTAGGCCCTTACCAGAACCCCTGTTTAGGTTTTCAGGCTTACATGCCAGGGGGCCTGGCCCATGTACCCCAGATTAAGGACCACTAAGTGACAACACGGGACTCCACCTGCCACAGGGGAAACCTTGTGGTTTAGAGCTGCGCTGAACCCTCAGACGGGGAGAAACCTGCAAGCCCCCCTAACGCCACCCCCACCATGAGTCACCCCCATGGCCATTTCTGCTGCGATGCCAGATCTATGCCCTCAACTCGGTTCTTAGGGGAGCCCGCATCAGCACCAGCACATCGGACCTGCCATGCCCTTAGGCCCTAACCCGAACCCTAGGTGGGTGTACAGGCGTTCATGCCCAGAGAGGCCTGTCCCCCAAGCCCGCCAGATTGGGCACCTCTGAGACTCATGCCGGTATAGATTAAGGGTGCCTCAGTGACACCCCAGGACTGCGTCCACCACACGGGAAGAAACCATGCCATTTGGAGCTCTGCAGAACCCTCAGGGTGGGAGAAACCTGCATGCAACCCTGAGGTCACCGCCAGTTTCTGCTGCACCCCTGGACACAAACTCGGCGTCTGACGTGCCACCTGATACCCACCCTGAAGTCAGCCCACCAGGGAGCCCACCTCAGTACCAGCAGATTGAGCATGCCATGCCCCTAGGCCCTTACCATAACTCTAGTTTCTGATTTCAGGCTTCCATCCCAAGAGGCCTGGCCCCCAAACCCCCCAGATTCAGGGCCCCTTTGTAACAAGCCAGAAACCTGACCACCATGCAGGGGTAAGCCATGCCATTTGGAGCTCCACAGTTCCCTCAGAGAGGGAGAAACCAGCATGCCCCTCTAAAGCCACCCTCTGGCCAGAAACCGTGACTCTTCTGCTGTGCAGGACGCATTCCCTCAACTCAATCCCGAGGGTATCCCACCTCAGTGTCGGCATATCAGGCCTGCCATGCCCCAACGCCGTTACCCTAACCCTATGTTGCATTTCAGGCTTCCTAACCCAGGGGTCTTTCCCCCAATCCCTCTGGACTAGTAACTTTGGAGTCACACTGTAGGAGTCCACCTGCCACCCAACAGGAAACTAGTCCCTTTGGAACTGTGCAGAACCCTCAGAGCCAGAGAAACCTGCATGCCCCCGTGAGGAATCTCCCACGTTCTGAAGCCCCCAGGCTACAAACCCAGAGCCTGATGCACCACCTGACCTCCATCTTCAACTCAGCTCCTTGGGGAACTCACCTCAGCACCAGCATTTTGGGACCACCAGGCCACTAGCTTAGCTCTCCTCAGGGACCCTTGCCAGCTCTAGGCAGACCTGGAACTCCCCTGTCTGCGGCAAAGCTCTGGGATCCCCCCGCCTTCTCTATTTACACTAGCTGAGGCATTCATGAGAAAGGGAAAGGCTACCTCCTGAATGCTTAATACCTCCTTTCCTTTTCTGCTATATTTCTCTCCACTTACCTTTGTACCTGGGCAGACTGAAAGTAACATATCAATGGAACATGTACATGCTCTGAGATCTCAATCTTTCATGGCAGCTTTCTGAGGGCTCCTTATGCAATAGGAAACTAGTGTATCCTGACACAGGGTTTTTTCAAAATGATCAGCTACAGAACAGGAGAGTGAAAGTCATTCCAGTTTTACCTCAGTCTTCATGAAGTAGAATATGGTCTTCTTTTCCTCATTGAATTCAATTCCAATCCATTTCCGTGCAGTGTTCATTCCTGTGCTTCAGGGCTAGGATTTTGTGATTCCTCACCTGCATAGAACACCCAGAGCTCATCACAACAAGTATTCTCCCTAATAGCTGTCACCCATTTAACCCTTCCTCCCAGAGCCCTGTCCTCTAGCAACCCTCGGTTTGTGCTCTAGGTTAGAGTATGTTTCTTCATTGGCCTTTCTCCCATCACTATGTTCTTTTGTTTTCTTTCTGAAATTCCATAGAAGTCAAGTTATAGGCTATTGGTCTTTTCTTACTGATTTTACTTAGCTAAATCCACTGTAGATCCATCCACATCCTTGCAGATGGTAAGATTTCATCCTTTTTGAACCTGGCTCCTATTCCATTAAGAAGATGTGGGAGAATGAATACACACACACAAACACACACAAATATATATATATATATAATCACTCATCAGTGAATGGACATTTGGACTCCCTCCATTGTTTTACTATGGTTGATAATGCTGCTGTAAATATCACAGCGCATCTACCCCATTTAATGTGCATTTTTTTTGCCCTTTAGGGAAATAACTTGGAGGGCAATTGCTGGATCCTAGTGTTTTCCAGTTCTTAGCTTTTGGAGGACACACCCTATCTTTTTCCAGAGTGGCTACAACAACCCGCATGCCCACCAACAGTGTAGGAGGGTTCTCGGGTTGTTTTTTTTTTTTAAGATTTTATTTATTTATTTGACTGACAGAGATCACGAGTAGGCAGAGAGGCAGGAAGAGAGAGAGGGCGAAGCAGGCTCACCGCTGAGCAGAGAGCTCAATGCGGGGCTCGATCCCACGATGCTGGGATCATGACCTGAGCCGAAGGCAGTGGCTTAACCCAGTGAGCCACCCAGGTGCCCCCTAGGGTTCCACTTTAAGCAGAACATTCCCTGCCAGCAATTTCCTAAGGAGGAAATGTAAAACCTGTGGGATAACCTGACTCACTGAGCATCAGGCAAGCAGCCACAGAAATTCACCCCAGGGTTCCTGATGCCAAGTCCCTTGAAGCCACCAGAATGCCTTTATCCAGGGAAATTCCCAAAGACTCTCCTTCTGACGTCGCCACCCATGGAACTGCAGAGAAAACACAGCATGTCCAACCATATATAGCCGTCTGAGTGAACCTAGGAAGACAAGCATCCCTTGTAAATTGTCCAAGGCTCCTTGGAATCATTTTGAATTTTCCCTCTGCCCTCATTGGAACTCTTCGGATGCAAAGACGAATCCATTAGGATACATCACCTTGGACAAAGGAGAAGTCATCATCCAAGTCTCTATCAGACCACAAACAGCCACCTCACTGTAGATGCCGGTCATTCCACAACACCCTAGGCCCAGCGGAATAAACACTGTTAGATGAAGGAATACTCTCTATGTTCAAAATGCACACCTAGTCAATCTCATCTTCCCTTTCAAATCCAAGGGATTGCCTAGGAAAGAGATGTTCCAAATACCTTTGTAAGCCAGAAATAAACAGAGAAAATGAGATCCCTGCCAGGTGCTCCCTGCAGAGAAACTCGGGAATCCTGGCACCCTCACTAGATTGCTTACAGCTGGTTCAGTGTGCCATTTGTGAGCTCCACTGGAGACAAGAGAAAAGCCAGGAGGTTTGGGGTGAAAGAAGTTTTACCTCCCATCCTGGCATGGATGTGACATTGTGCCCCACGGGCCTGCTGTTTTCTCTGAACACTGACGTTCTGGGACAAGCTGCATGACGGACTCAGACGCTGATTTCCAAACTTCAGGTCTCGTGGAGCCAGAGTGAAGAAGCGTTGTCAGGTGTAGATAAGCAGGTGTCTCCCACCTAAAGCCTACACACCTGCTCTGATTCCTGGGAGAAGGAGAGACACATGCTTGTCTCTTAAGTGGTCATTCACTTCCTTCTGAAGCCGACCAATGCCCTTGTTCTTTTTGGAGAAAACAACATACTCTTCCAAACAAACACTCAACTCCTCGGTTCCAAATGCACCATGAGTCAGGTTTGGTTTCCCCCAGCTCCAGAGCCCAAATGGAGGACTCTCCTGAACCATCCTGACAGCACATTACCTGCAAACCTGGGGAAATGGAGCAAAATGCTGAGTGGGGGCCCGGCTCCTGGGTTTTCTATGGCCACTCTTGAGCCTGGAGAAACAGAGACTATACAGCTCACCACTCCATCCTGTAAAAACAAGCTGTAGTGCCTCCCGTTTCAGGGTCTCTCACCCAGCACCTCCCCACTGCCCTCAGAGCCAGCAGGCTGCATGGACTCCTCTTCCTGTGTGTTTCCCATGGCAGCTCGCCACTGCCTCCAGTGGTGGCAAGCATCATTGCCATGCCTTCCAGGGCTCTCGCACCACAGCTCACCACTCCCTCCAGTGGCGTGAACTGGCACTGCCGGGCCTTCCACAGACTCCTAATGCAGCTCCCAAACCTTCCACAGGTCTAAAGCCACACTGGCACTGTCCCCCAGATTGGGGACCTCTGGGCCACACCCCAGGAGTCTGCCTGCCACCCAGAAGGAAACTGTACCATTCGAAGCTGCGCAGAACCCTCAGAATGGAACAAACCCACATGCCTCCCTGAGGACACCCCCAACTTCGATGGTCCCCACAGTCACAAACTCACAGCCTGATGTGCTTCCTGACCCCCATGGGGTTCGACTCAGCCCCTGGGGATCCAGCCTCAGCACCGGGAGGTAGGGCCTGGATACCCCCTAAGCCCTAACCCAAACCCTAGGTTGTGTTTTCAGGCTTCCGTGCCCAGAGACATGGCCAACAATCCCTCCAGATTGGGAACCCCTGAGCCACAACCAAGAACTCCGCCTACCATCCGGGAGAAAACCATGCCTTTCGGACCTACCCAGAACTCTCAGACCAGGAGAAACCCACATGCATTCCAGAGGCCACCCTCTCCTCTGATGGCCCACATGGCAACAAAACCTGGAGATTGACATACCGCTTGACCCCCATCCTTGACTCAGCCCATGGGGATCCCACCTCAGCAATGGCAGATTGGGCCTGCCATGCCCCTAGGCCCTAACCCTAATCCTATGTTGGCTTTTCAGGCTTCTGTCCCCAGAGACCTGGCTCACAAGCCCTCCAGACTGGGGACACCTGAGACACACCCCAGGACCCTGGCTGCCACCCAGGAAGAAACTGTGCTGTTAGGAGCTGCAAAAACCCACAGAGCAGGAGAAACCTGCATGCCTCACTAAAGCCACCCCCCCCATTGGTGCCCCCCCCCCCGGCCACCAAGCTGGATTCTGCCATGCTGCCAGACACATACCCTCAACTCAGCCCTGAGGGGAGCCCACCTCAGCATTGTCAGATAGGGCCTGCCATGCCCCTAGGCCCTAAGCCTAACCCCAGGTCAGGTATACAGGCTTCTGTGCCCAGAGGGCTGGCTCCCAAGCCCGTCAGATTGGGGATGCCTGAGACTCACGCCAGCACACTGCCAGCTGCCTAGGGTGAAATTGTGCCATTTGGAGCTGCTCAGAAAACTCAGAGCGGGAGAAAACTGTATGACCCTGGGCCACCCCCATTTGCACATCTCCTAGACACAAACCAGAATTCCAATACACCGCCTGACAACCACCCTCCACTCAGCCACCAGGGAGCCAGTCTCAGCACCGGCAGATTGACCCTGCCATGCCCCTAGGCCCTAACCCTAAACCTAGTTTGGGTTTTCAGGCTTCCATCCCAAGGGGCCAGGCCCCCAAGCCTCCTGTATTAAGGATCACTGAGCGAGAACCCATGACTCCACCCACCACGCAGGAGGAAACCTTGCAGTATGGAGCTGCTCCAAACCCTCAGAGGAGGAGAAACCTGCATGCCCCCTAAAGCCACTCCCACCATCAGCAGACCCCCTGGCCATAAACTTGGACTCTGCCTGGCACCAGACGCATGCCTTCAACTCAGCCCTGAGGGGAGCCTGTCTTAGCACCGGCAGATCGGGTCTGTATTGCCCCTAGGCCCTAACCCTAACGCTAGTTTGGGTTCAGGCTTCCATTCTGAGGGGCTTGGCTCCCAAGGCCCCTGATTAAGGACCTCTGAGTGACACTGCAGGACTCCTCCAACCATGCAGCGTGAAACCGTACCATTTGGAGCTGCTCCGAGCCCTTGGAGGGGGAGAAAGCTGCATGTCTCCCTTAAGCCACCCCAACCATGGCAGTCCCCCTGGCCATAAAGCCGAATTCTGTCACACTGCTGGATGCATGCACTCAACTAAGTCCTGAGGGGACCGCTTCAGTGCTGGGAGATCAGTCATGCCATGCCCCTAGACCCTAACCCTAACCCTATTTTGGGTTTTTAGGCTTCCATTCTGAGGGGCCTGGTCACCAACCCCCCCCCCCCCGAATTATGTTTTTCTGAGCCACACCCCATGACTCTGCCTGCCACCCAGGAGGAAACCATGCCATTTGAAGCTGCACAAAACCCTCAGAGCGGGAGAAACCTGCATTCCCCCGTTGAGGTCACCCCTACCTTTGGCGCCCCACCAGGCTGCAAACAGGGAGGCTGACGCTCAGCTGGAACCGCTCCCTCAACTCTGAACCCGGAGAGCTCCCCAGCGTGGGGTCTGACCCATGTTCCTGGATGGCCGTGACACGCACCTAGTGAGAAGCGCTCTAGACTGCGGGTACCAGCGCGGCCCGAATCACCGCCCAACGCTGGCCAATTCTCATTAATTTCTGCCCAGAAATCTCCGAAAACTGGCTGGAAGACCCCCGGCGAACTCGCCCTGAAAGCTCAGGCACGCAGGACTGCTGCTTAGTCCTGGCCCGGGTGCCGAGGTGGTCGTGGCCCGAACCTGTGAGAAAGCCATCTACGAGGTCAGGCATACACAAGACCACAGCCTCCTGCTACTCAGGCCCCGATAGTGCCCATCCCCGCGCTGGCAGATCAGGACTGCCATGCCCTAGGCCCGGCCTACCCTCAGTTGGGTTTTCAGTCTTCCATCCCCAGGGCCCTTTCCTTTGAGCCCTCAGATTTGGGGACCCCTGATTCACACCCATGACTCTGCCTGCTACCCAGGAGGAAACTGTGATGTTTTGGAGCTGCACAAAATCCATCAGAGTGGGAGAAAACCTGCATGCCCACCCCTGAGGCAAACCCCACCTTCAGCTCCCCACCAGACCACAAGTACAGAGGCTGACGCTCAGCCAGAACGCCCCCTCAACTCTATCCCCGGAAGCTCTCTTGCATGGGGGCCCTCACGTGAGCCTGGCCCGTGTTCCCAGATGGCCAAGGACAAGCACCTGGCAAGAAAGCACTCAAGACGAGGGTGCCAGCACGGCACTGAATGCCACCACACACCACACAAGTCTCACGAGCTTTCTGCCCAAATCAATATCTACTTCAGCAGAAAGCTCATGAGAATTGGGCTGGAAAACCCCCAGTGAACTTGCTACAGCAGCGTGGGTCCACAAGGCTGCCCACCTGGCCTGGGCGGGGTCTGGTCGCAGCCAGACCCTGCAAGAAGCCCTCTATGACCCAGGCGCACACGAGGTCAAGGCCTCCCACTACTCACACCCCTGGGTGTCTGAACCGGTGCTGGGGATCAGACCTGCCATGCCCCTAGGCTCTCACCCTAACATGTGTTTGGGTTTTCAGCCTTCTGTTCCCAGGGGCCTGTCCTCAAGTCCTCCGATAGGGGGCCCCTGAACCACACCCCATTACTCCGCCTGCCACCCAGACAGAAACCCATGCCATTTGAAGCTGCAACAAGCCTCAGAGTGGGAGAAAAGGGCGTGCCCCCCATGAGGCCATCCACATTCGGCTCAACACTGGGCCAGAAACACAGAGGTTGATGCCCAGTGATACCCGTTGCTAACTCTGCCCCTGGAAGCTCCCTGCACTGGGGCCCTCGGGGGAACCATGTGGGCCCGGCTCATGTTCCCAGATGGCCCACGTCACACACCTAGCGAGAAAGTGCTCTGGACCGCTGGGCGCCAGGGCGGCCCGAATTGCCACCCAACGCCAGAAATTCTTATGAGTTTTCTGCACAAATCAATATCAATTTGGGCAGAAAGCTCTTGAGAACTGGCGCGGGGAAAACCCCAGTGAACTTGATTCCTGCAGTGCATGTCTGCAGGAGCCTCTGCCTGGGCCTAGCCTGTGATCCCGAGTGGTTGAGTCCCCAACCCTGCAAGAAAGCCCTCTACGATCCAGGTGCATGCAAGGCCAATGCCTCCCGCTACTCAGCCCCATGGGATGCCCAACCAAGCACTGGCAAGATCTGGCCTGCCATGCCCCTAGACCCTAGCCCTAACGCTCTGTTGGTTTTCAGGCTTCCGTCCCCTGGGGCCTGTCCCTTGAGTCCTCCAGACTGGGACCCCTGAGCTACAACCATGATTCTGCCTGCCATCCAGGTACAAACTGTGCCATTCGAGCTGCGCAAAACCCTCAGAATGGATTAACCTGCATGGCACCCTGAGGCCACCCCCCACCTTCAGTCCCCATACCAGGCCCCAAACACGGAGGGCTGATGCCCAGCTGTACCCCCTCCCTTAACTCTGCCCCTGGGAAAGATCCCCTGTGTGGCGGCCAAGGGGGAGCCATCTGGGCCCTGCCTGTGTTCCTGGATGGCCACAACATGCACCTAGTGAGGAAAACACTCTAGACCAAGGGAGCCAGCGAGTCGTCAATCACCACCCAACGCCCGCCAATTCTCATAAGCTTCCTGCCAAAATAGATATGGATTTGGGCAGAAATCTCCTGAGTATTGGCTGGGAAACCCCCGGCGAACTTGCTTCCTGTGCTGCATGTCTGCAGGGCCTCTGCCTGTGCCTAGCCTGGAGTCCCGAGTGGTCGCAGTCCTAATCCTTCGAGAAAGCCCTCTACGAGCCAGGCACACTCGAGGACAATGCTTTCCACTACTCAACCCATCAGGGTGCCTGCCCTGGCACTGGCAGATCAGGACTGCCATGCCCCTAGGCCTTGGCCCTAATCCTCTGTGGGTTTTCAGGCTTCCATCCCCAGGGCCATGTAGCTCGAGGTCCTCCAGATAGGGGACCCCTGAGCCATACCCCATGACTCTGCCTGCCACCAAGAGGAAACCATGCCTTCAGAGCTGTGCAAAACCCTCAGCGCGGGAGAAACCTGCATACCCCCACTGAGCCAGCCACACCTTTGGCACCCCAACAGGCTACAATCTTTGAGGCTGAGGCTCAGCAGGAACCCGTCCCTCAACTCTACCCCGGGAAAGTTCCCCTGTGCAGGGTCCCTCACGGGAGCTGCCTGGGCCCGACCCATTTTCTCTGATGGCCGTGAATGAACCTAGCGACAAAGCACTCTAGATCACAGGCACCTGTGCAGCCTGAATTGCTGCCCAATGCCAGCCAATTCTCACGAGCTTTCTGCCCAAATTGACATTGATTTGGGCAGAAACCTCGTGAGAATTGGCCAGAAAACCCCAGTGAACTGGCTTCCTGTGGCACATGGCTGCAGGGCCTCCACTTGGGCCTGGCCTGGGGTCCTGAGTGGTCTAGGCATGAGCCCGGTGAGCAAATGCTCTACAAGGCAGGTGCACATGAAGCCGGTTCCTCCTGCTACTCAGACTACTGGGGCGTCTGCACCGAAACTGGCGGATTTGACCTGCCATGCCCATAGGCCCTGGCTATAACTCCAGGTTTGGTTTTCAGGCTTCCAGTTCCAGGGGCAAGTCGCCTGAGTCCTCACATCGGGGACCCCAGAGCCACACCACAGGAGTACACCTGCCCCCCAGGAGGAAACCGGGCCATTAGGAGCTGTGCGATACCCTCACAGCGGGAAAAACCTGCATCCCCCCCCCCAGTCCACCCCCAACTTTTACTCACCACTGGGCCGCAAAACGGAGGCTGAGTAGCTTTTCAGGCTTCTTTCCCCAGAGACCTGGCCCACAAGCCCACCAGATTGCAGACCCCTGAGTCACACCCCAGGACTCTGCCTGCCACCCAGGAGGAATCTGTACTGTTTGGAGCCTCCCAAAACCCTCAGAGCAGGAGAAACCTTCATGTCCCCCCGAGGCCACCCCACCTTCGGTGCCCAGCTGGGCCACAAACATGGAGCCAGATGCTCAGCCAGAATCCCTGCCTCAACTGTGTCCACGGAAAACTCCCTATGAGGGGGCCCTTGAGGGAGCCTCATGGTCCTGGCCCATGTTTCCAAGATGTCCACTACAAACACCTAGTGAGAAAGTGCTCTAGACTGTGGGTGCCAATGTGGCCCAAATTGCCACCCAACAACAACCAATTCTCATGATCTCTTTGCCAAATTGATATCAATTTGAACAGAAAGCTTGTGAGAATTGTTGGAAAACCCCCAGCAAACTTGCTGCCGGTGGCTCAGAGCCACAGGGTGACCGCCTGGGCCTGGCATGGGGTCTGGAGTAGTGCAGGCTGAACCCTGTGAGAAAGCCATCTACGAGCCAGGTGCACAAGTGGCCAACACCTCCAGCTACTCAGTCTCCTGCTGTGCTCACCCTGGCACTGGCAGATCGGGCCTGCCATGTCCCCAGGCTCTCCACCCTAATGCTCAGTTGGGTTTTCAGGCTTCCCTCCCCAAAGGCCTGTCCCCTGAGCCCTCCAGATGAGGGATACCGAAGACACACCCCAGGAGACCGCCTGCCACTCAGGAGGACAGCTGTGCTGTTTGGAGCTGTGCAGAACCCTCAGACAGGGAGAAACCTGCATTCCAACCTGGGGCCACACCCACCTGTGGCAGCCCCCTGGCCACAAAACCTGGCGATTGATGCACCGCCTAACCACCATCCTCGATTCACCCTCTAGGGAATCTCACCTTTGTGTCAGCATATTGCGCCGGCCATGCCCCTAGGCCCTGACCCTACCATAGGTTGGTTTTTCAATTTCTGTCCCCAGAGACCTGGCCCCCATGCCCTCCAGATTGAGGACACCTGAACCACACCCAGGATTCCACTGCCACCCAGGATGAAACTGCTGTTCAGAGCTGCCCAAAACCCTCAGAGTGGGAGAAAACCTGCATGCCGCGCCAAGGCCACCCACATCCATCACCCCACCAGGCCACAAACAAGGAGGCTGATGCTCAGCCTTACCCCCCTCTCTCAACTCTGCCCCCAGGATGCTCCCCTGGTGGGGGTACTCGGTGGAGCCACGTGGGACCAGTCCATGATCCCGCATGGCCATGACATGCACCTAGTGAGAAAGTGCTCTAGACCAAGCCACACGTGCAGCCCACAAAGCCGCCCATGCTGGCCAATTCTCACAAAATTTATGCCCAAATCAGTATCAATTTGGGCAGAAAAATTGTCAGAATTGGCAGGAAAACGCCAGGAGACCTTGCTTGGACAACACAGGTTGGCTGGGCTGCCGCCTAGGCCTGAGCCGGAGTCCCGAGTGGTCACAGACCAAACCCTGAGAGAAAGCCCTCTGCGAGGCAGGTGCATGTGGGTCAACCACTCCTGCTACTCAGCCCCCTAGGGTGCCCGCCCTGGCACTGGCAGATCAGATCTGTCATGGCCCTAGGCCCTGGACCCATAGCTCAGTTTGGTTTTCAGACTTCCATCCCCAGGAGCCTGTCCCCTGAGCCCTCAAGATTGGGGACCCGGAGCCTACCCCAGGAGTCTGCCTGCCACCCAAGAGGAAACCGTGCCATTTGGACCTGTACAGAACCCTCAGACCGGGAGAAATCCGCATGCCTCCCTGAGGCTAACCCCACCTCTAGCAGCCACCCCTGGCTGGAGTCTGACACACAACATGACCCCCATCCTTGACTCAGCACCCCCAGGATCCCACCTCAGTGCCACCAGATTGGGCCTACCATGACCCTAGTGCCTAACCCTACCTTGGTTTTCAGACTTCTGTCCCCAGAGACCTGGCCCCCAAGCCCTCAATGTTGGGGACCCCTGAGCCACACTCCAGGACTATGCCTGCCACCCAAGAGGAAACCGTGCCATTCGTAGTTGTGCAAAACCCTCAGAGCAGGAGATACATGCATATCCCCCTGAAGCCACCCCCACCATTGGCAACCCAATGGGCAAAAAACACAGCGGATGACACTCAGCCAGACACCCTCTCCCAACTCTGCCCCTGGAAAGCTCCCCTGCACGGGGGCCCTCAGGGGAGCCGTGTGGGCCTGGCCCTGTTCCGGGATGGCCACCACCTACCTAGCGAGAAAGAGCTGTAGACCGCGGGTGCCACCGTGGCCCAACTCGCTGCCCAACCACGATATAAATTTGGGCAGAAAGCTTATGAGAACTGGACCAAAAACCCGGGTGAACTTGCTTCTGGCAGTTCGGGCCCACAAGGCTGCTGCCCAGGCCTGGTGCAGGGTCCCGAAGGTCATAGCCTGAACCCTGAGAGATAGCCTCCTATGAGCCAGGCATATGGGTGGCCAATTCCCTCCCACTAATCACTCCCCTGGGGTGCCCACCCTGGCGCTGGCAATTCGGGCCTGCCAGGCCCCTAGGCCCTCGTACTAACCCTCAGTTTTCTTTTGACACTTCCGTCCCCAGGGGCCTGTCCCCCAAGCCCTCAAGATTGGGGATGCCTGAGCCATACTGCTGGAGTATACCTAGCACCCAGGAGAAAACCATGCCATTCAGAGTTGCTCAAACCCCTCACACTGGGAGAAACCCATGTGTCTCCCCTGAGTCCACCCCTACCTCTGGGGGCCCCTCAGCCACAAAACACAGATGTCGACACACCGCCTGTCACCCATCCTTGACTCAGCCAAATGGGGATCCTGCCTCAGTGCCGAAAGATCGGGCCTGTCATGCTCCTAGGCCCTAACCTTAACCCTAGTTTTCAGGCTTCCATCCCCAGAGACCCGGCCCCCAAGCCCTCCAGATTGGGGAACCCTGAGCCACAACCCAGGACTCTGCCTGCCACCCAGGAGGAAACCGTGCTATTCGGAGCTGCACAAAACCCACAGAGCAGAAGAAACCTGCATGACTCCCTGAGGCCATCCCAATATTCGTTGCCCCACCGGGCCAGAAACATGGAGGCTGATGCTCAGCAAGACACCCTGACTCAGCACAACCCCCGGAAGCTCCACTGGGTGGGGGCCCTTGGGGAGCCATGTGGGTCAGCCAGTGTTCCTGGATGGCCAGGACACACACCTAGTGAGAAACTGCTCCAGACCATGGGCGCCAGCACAGCCCAAATCGCCACCCAATGCTGGCCAAATGATCAATATTGATTTAGGCAGAAAGCTCATGAGAATTCAGAGTTCAAAGTTCAGAAAACCCCCCAGCGAACTAGCTGGCAGTGCCGCGGGCTGCCACAGGGCCGCCGCCTGGGCCTGCCCTTGAATCCCGAGTGGTCGTGGCCCGAACCCTGCGATCTAGCTCTCTATGAGCCAGGGCCACGTGCAGCCTACCCCTCCTGTTATTCAGTCCCGTGGGGTGCCTGCCCCAGCGCTTGTTGGATCAGGCCTGCCAGGCACCTAGGCCCTCGCCCTAAGCCTCCTTTTGATTTTCAGGCTTGGGACCCTGGGACCTATCCCCTGAATGCTCCAGATTGGGGACCCCGGAGCCACACCCCAGGAGTCCGCCAGCCACCCTGAAGGATACCGTGACCTTTGGAGCTGTGCAGAACCCTCAGACTGGGAGAAAACCACATGCATCCCTGAGGCCACCTCCACCTCTGGTGGCCTGCCCCCATCCACAAAACCTGGAGTCTGGCACACCACTTGACCCTCATCCTCAACTCACGCCCCCGCCCCCTGGGGATCCCACCTCAGACTTGGCTGATCAGGCCTGTCATTCCCCTAGGGCCTAACAGTAACCATAGGGTGGGTTCTCAGGCTTCTGTCCCCATAGAACTGGTCCCCAATCCCTCTAGATTGAGGATGCCTGAGCCACGCCCCAGGCCTCTGCTTGCCACCAGGAAGAAACCATGCCAATACAAGCTGACCTAAAGTCTCAGAATAGGAGAAACCAGCATGCCCCCCTCCCTGAGGTCACCCCCCACCTTCAGCACTCCAGCAGGCCACAATAACGGAGGCTGACCCTCAGCCGGACCCCTTCCCTCAACCTGGACTCTTACTCCCCGCCTGAAACTTGTCCTTGTCTCACCCCCCAGGGTTCCCGCCTCAGTGCCAGCAGATCGGGCCTGCCATTCCCCTTGGCCCTAACCCTAACCCTAGTTTGGGTTTTCATGCTTCCATCCAAAAAGTCCTGGCCCCCAAGCCCCACAGATTAAGGACACCTGAGTGACACCTCAGGACTGTGCCCACCACGCAGAAGAAAACCATGCCATTTGTAGCTGTGCAGTACCCTCAGACAAGGAGAAACCTGCATGCCACCCTGAGGCCACCCCCAGCTTCTACAGCCCCTGGGCACAAACCCAGACTCTGGCATGCTGCCTGATGCCTGCCCCCAAGTCAGCCCAGCAGAAAGCCCACCTCCTCATCAGAATATCAGGCCTGTCCATGCCCCAAGGCCCTAAACCTAACCCCTAGGTGTGGTGTACAGGCCTCCATGCCCAGAGCCCTGGCCCCTAAGCCTTCCAGACTGGGGACCATTGAGACTCAACCTCAGGACTCCACCAGGGGCCCAGAGTGAAATGTGTCCATTTGGAGCTGTGCAGAACCCTCAGAGCGGGAGAAACTTGCATGTCGCCTGAGGCACCCTCAGCTTCTGCGGCACCCCTGGACACAAACCCAGAGTCTGACATGCCACCTGATGCCCACCTTCAACTCAGCCCATCATGGAGCCTGCCTCAACTTGGCATATCAGATCTGCTATACCCCTAGACCCTAAACCTAACCCTAAGTTGTGTTTTCAGGCTTCCTTCCCCAGGGGTCTGTCCCCCAGGCCTTCTAGATTGGGAGCCCTGGAGCTACACTGTAGGAGTCCACTGCCGCCCAGCAGGAAACCAGTCCATTTGGAGCTGTGCAGAACCTCAGAGCCGGCGAAACCTGCATGCCCACATGAGAACCCCCCCACGTTGTGCAGCTCCCCAGTTAAAACCCAGAGCCTGATGCACTGCCTGACCCCCATTCTCGGCTCAGCCCCTCGGGGAACCCACCTCAGCACCAGCAGTTCCGGCCTGCCATGCCACTAGCTCGTCTCTCCTCAGCGACCCCGTCAGCTCTAGGCAGACTTAGATCTCCCCTGTCTGTGGCAAAGCTCTGGGATCCCCCCCTCCTTCTTCTCAATTTACACTGGCCCAGGCATTCATGAGAAAGGGGGAAGGCTACCCCCTGAATGCTTAACACCTCCTTTCCATATTTCTCTCCACTTACCTTCATACCTGGGCAGACTGGAAGGAATATATCAATGCAACATGGACATGCTCTGACATCTGAATCTTGCTGGCAGCTTTCTGAGGGCTCCTTATGCAAATAGAAACTAGTGCAATAGTACCATAGTGTGTTTGAAAATGATCATTGACAGAACAGGAGAGCGAAAATCTCTCCATTTTTACCTCACTCCTCATGAGGTAGAACATGGTCTTCTTCTTTCCTTCCTTGACTTCCATTCCAATTCGTTTCCATGCAGTGTTCATTCCTTTGCTTCAGGGGTAGGATTTCATGATTCCTCACCTGCATAGAACACCCAGAGCTCATCACAACAAGTACTCTCCCTAATAGCCATCACGCATTTAACTCTCTCCCCCACACCCCTGCCCTCTAGCAGCCCCTGGTTTGTGCTCTAAGGCCGAGACTGTTCCCTCATTGGCCTATCCTTCTCCCCTCACTATGTTCATCTGTTTTCTTTCTAAAATTCCATAGGAGAAAAATCATAGGCCATTGGTCTTTTCTTACTGATTTTGCTTACCTTAATCCACTCTAGATCCTTTCACATCCTTGCAGATGGCAAGATTTCATTCTTTTTGAGGCTGGGTCCTATTCCATTGGATAGATAGATAGATAGATAGATAGATAGATCTCTCACATCTTCTTTCTCCATTCTTCAGTGAATGGACATTGGGACTCCCTCCATTGTTTTGCTATTGTTGATAATGCTGGTATAAACATCACAGTGCTTGTACCCCATTGAATGTGCATTTTTGTGTCCTTTGGATAAATACCTAGGAGTGAAATTGCTGGGTCTAGGGTTGTTCAGATTTTATCTTTTGGAGGAACCTCCATACTCTTTTCCAAAGAGGCTGCAACAACCTGCATGCCCACCGACAGTGCAGGAGGGTTCTGCTTTAAGCAGAACATTACCTGCCTGCAATTCCCTAGGAGGAAATGGAAAACCTGTGGGATAACCTGACTCACCAAGTGTCAGGCAAGCAGCCACAGAAATTCACCCCAGGGATCCTGACCGCCAAGCCCCTTGAAGCCACCAGAATGCCTCTATCCACAGGAATTCCCAAAGACTCTCCTTCTGACTTCACCATCCATGAAACTGAAGAGAAAACACGGCTGTCCAGCTACCTAGATGGTCCACTTAGTGAAACTAGAAGGTCAAGTTTCTCTTTTACATCATCCAAGCCTCCTCGGAATCATTTTGAATGTTCCCTCTGCCCTCATTGGAACTCTTTGGATGGAAAGATGAATCCATTAGGATACATCAACTTCGACAAAGGAAAAGACATCATCCAAGTCACTATCTGACCTCAAACAGCCACATAAGTCTAGATGCCTGCCATTCCACCACAGCCTAGGCCCAATGGAATAAACACTGTTAGATGAAGGAACACATTCTATTTTCAAAACACACACCAAGTCAATCTCATCTGTGATTCATGAACTGGCATGAGTCTCCTAATGCAGCTCACAATGCCTCACAGGTCTCAAGCCACAGTGGCACTGTCCCTCCAGACTGCGGACCCCTGAGACAGACCACAGGACTATGCTTGCCACCCAGGATGAGACTGTGACTTTTGGAGCTGCGCAAAACCCTCAGAGCAGGAAAAACCTGCAAGCCTCCTGAGGCCACCACCACTTTCACAGCCCTCACAGGCCACAAAACCAGTGCCTGGTGTTCACTTTGACCCCCATCCTCAACTCTGCCCTCATCAGTGTGGGCTATCAGGGACCCGTGTGGGCCCAGCCCATGGTCACCAGTAGCTGCTACGCAAACCTAGCGACAAAGCAATCCAAACACTAGGAGCACACGTGACCACAATTGCTCCACAATGCCGGCCAATTCTCACAAAATTTCTGCCCAAATCAATATTGATTTGGGCAGAAATCTCGTGTGAATTGGCCAGAAACCTCCTTTGAACTCGCATCCAGAGGCAGGAGCCCTCAGAGAAGCTGCCTGGATCTGGGCCATTGTCCCGAGGGCTCATAGCCCAAACCTCGCCAGAAATAATCTAAACTCCAGATGCACACGTGCTCAGAATTGCCCCAGAATGCTGGCGTCGTGGCCTCTACTCAGTCCCCTGGGTGGCCAGCCTCAGCACTGGCAGAATGGGTGTGCCATGCCCCTAGGACCTAAACCTAACCCTAGGTTGGGTGTTCAGGCTTACATCCCCAGAGACCTGGCCCCCAAGCCCTCCAGATTGGGAACCCCAGAGCTGCACCCCAGGACTCCAGTGCCACAAAGGAGGAAAGAGTACTGTTTTGAGCTGCAGAAAACCCTCAGATGGGGAGAAACCTTCATACCCTCCTGAGGCCACCCCACCTTCAGCACCCAAACGGGCCAAAAATATGGAGCTCATTCTCAGCCTGAGACCCTCCCTCAACTCTACTCCTGGAAATGTCCCATCAGCTAGGGACTGCAGGGGAGCCGTGTGGGACCAGTCCAAGTTCCTGGATGGTCGCAACGTGCACCTAGGGAGAAAGCACTCTAAACAGCGGGTGTGAGGGCATCCCAAATTGCCTCCCAATGTTGGCCAATTCTCATGAGCTTCTTGCCCAACTCAATATCCATTTGGGCATAAAGCTCATGGAAATTGGCCAGAAAATCCCCCAGTGAAATGGCTTCTGGCAGCGCGGACCTACAGGGCAGCCACCTGGGCCTGGCCCATGATCTCAAGTGGTCGCGGCCCAAACCCCATGAGAAAGCAATCTAAACTCCAGGTGCAAACATGGCCAAACCCTCACTCTACTCAGCCTCCTGGAGTGCCGGTCTCAGCGATTTCAGATCAGGTCTGCCATGCCCTAGGTTGGGTTTTGAGGCTTCCATCTGCAGGAGCCTATCCCCCAAGACCTCCAGATTGAGGACCCCAGAGCCACAGCCCAGGAATCCACCTGCTACCCAGATGGAAACTGTGCCATTGGAGCTGCGCCCAACCCTCAGAGCAGGAGAAACCCGCATGACTCCCTGAGGCCACGCCCACCTTCGGTGGCCCCCATGGTCTCCAACCCAGAGACTGAGGCACTGCCTGATGCCCTCCCTCAACTCAGCCCACCAGGGAGCCCGCCTCAGCACCAGCAGATCTGGCCTGCCATGCCCTTAGGCCCTAACGCTAAACATAGTTTGGGTTTTCAGGATTCCACCCTAAAGGCCTGTCCCCAAAGCCCCCCATATTAAGGACCTCTGAGTAACACCCCAGAATTCAGCCCACAATGCCATTGCAAACCAAACCATTTGGAGCTGTGCTGAACTCTCAGAGTGAGAGAAACCTGCAAGCCCTCGTAAAGCCACCACCACCTTTGGTGGGCCCCCCCAGCCACAAAAGCAGACCCTGATGCAAATGACTGACAAATCCTCAACTTGGCCCTGACCAGCGCGTGCCTCAGAAATGGCAGATCAGGCCTGCCATGCCCCTAGGCTCTAAGCCTAAACCTAGGTGCGGTGTACAGGCTACCATGCCCAGAGGCCTGGGCCACAACTCAGCCAGATTGGGGACCCCTGAGACTCACACCAGAATTCTGAGGGCACGACTCTGCTGCTTGGAGTGGCACAGAACACTCAGAATGGGAGAAACCTGTATGATCCCCTGAGGCCACCCCAGCTTCTGTAGAACCACTGGACACAAACCTGGAATCTGACGCACCTCCAGACATGTGTCCTCAACTCAGCCCACCAGGGAACCTGCCTCAGCACCGACAGATTGAACCTGCCATGCCCCTAGGCCCTAACCCTAATCCTAGTTTGGGTTTTCAGGATTCCATCCCAAAAGACCTGGCCCCAAAACCAGCCTCATTAAGGACCCCTGAGTGATACTGCAGGATTCAGCCTCCCATGTGCTAGGAAGCTGTGCCATTTGAAGCTGCACAGAACCCTCAGAGAGGGAGAAACCTGCATACCCCACTAAAGTGACACCCCTCCATCTGCAGCCCCCTCGGCCACAAACCCGGATTCTGAGGCACCGCCTAACATATGCCCTCAACTCAGCCCCAAGGGGATCATGCCTCAGTGCTGGCAGATCGGGCCTGCCATGCCCCCAGGTCCTAACCCTCACCCTAGGTGGGTGAACAGGCTTCTGCGCCCGGAGGCCTGGTGCCTAAGTCTGCCAGATTGAGGATGCCTGATACTCATGCTGGGACTCTGCCTGCCATGCAGGGCACAGCTGTGGTGTTTGGAGCTGCGCTGAACCCTCAGAGCTAGAGAAACTTCCATGCACCCCTGAAGTCACCCCCAGGTTATGGGAACGCCTGGACACAAACCCAGAGGCTAATGCGCCATCTGACACCTGACCTCAACTCAGCACACCAGGGCACCTGACTCAGCACTGGCATATCAGGTCTACCATGGCCCTAGGTTTTAACCCTATCCCTAATTTGGGTTTTCAGGCTTCCATCCCAAGAGGCCTGACCCCAAGCCCCCAAGATTAAAGACCCCTGAGTGACACCCCAGGACTCTGCCCACCATGCAGGAGGAAACCATGCTGTCTGGACCTGTGCCAAATCCTCAGAGGGGGAAAAACCTGCATGCCCTACTTGAGGGCATCCCCCCTTTTCTGCGCACCATTGGGCCACAAATGCAGAGGCTGACACCCAGCCTGCCTTCCACCCAGGAGGAAACCGTGCCATTTGAAGCTGAGTAGAACACTCAGAGTGGGAGAAACTGCATGCCTCCCTGAGCACAACCCCCTCCATCAGCGGCCCCCTGGCCACAAACCTGGACCCTGTCGTGCCGCCTGACCCCTGCCCTCAGTTCAGCCCCCTGGGATCCCTCCTCAGTGCCAGCAAATTGGGTCTGCCATGCTCCTGGCCCTAACCTTAACCCTAGGTTGGTTTTCAGTCTTCATCCCCAGAGGCTGGGCCCCCAATTCCTCTGTATTTGGACTCCTGAGCCACAACCCAGGACTCCGTCTGCTACCCAGGAGGAAACCATTCAGTTTGGAGCTGCACAGAACCCTCAGAATGGGAAAAACCTGCATGCCCCCTGAAGCCACTTCCACCATCGGCTGCCCCCCAGGCACAAACCCAGAGCTTAATGCACCACCTGACCCTGGCCCTCAACTCAGTGTCCCAGACATCCCGCCTCAGCACCAGCAGATCAGGCCAGCCATGCCCCTGTGCTCTATCCCTAGTCCTAGCTTGTGTTTTCAGTCTTCTGTCCTCTAATGATCAACACCAAAGCCCCACTGATGGGTTACACCTGAACTCTACCAGAATATTTTGTGGCCCCCTGAGGCTATCCCAATTTCAGCAACCCCCTGTACACTACCTGGATCCTAACACTCACACTGACCCACGTCCTCAACTCTGCTCCCCAGGTCGCTCCTCTCAGGGTGGCATATCGAGCCTGACATGACCCTCATCCCTAACTTAAACTTAGGTGCATTTTCTGTCTTGTGTCCCCAGAATATAGGTACCAAAGCCCCACATATGTGGGAACCCTGAGAAATGCCAGAGGACTCTGCCTTCTACCCAGAAGGAAACAGCAGAATTGGAACACTGCCAAGGACTCAGAGCAGAAGAAATCTGCCTTTCCTCTCTATGGCCACCCCCATCTTCTGTAGCCCCATGGACACCAACCCAGAGCCTGACTCAGCCTGACCCATGTTTCTCCACTCAGTCCCCTTGCGAGCTCTGCACAGAACCAGCAGATCAGGCCTGTCATGTTCCTGGGACCTAACCCTAACCCTAGGTTGGGTTTTCAGGCTTCTGTCCCCGGACTACTGGCATCCAAGTCCCACGGATGGGGACACCTGAGCAATATCTGAGATCTCTGCCTGCCACCCAGAAGGAAACCATACCATTTGGAACTCTGCAAAGGATTCTGAGCAGGAGAAATCTGCCATGCACCACTGAGTTCACCCAGAGTCAGCAGCTCCCTGGACACAAACCTGAACCTGACGCTCACTCTATCCACCACTCTGTACTCAGCCCTGCAGGATAGCTTGCCACACCACCATCAGATTGGGCCTGCCATGCTCCTAACCCCTAACTGAAGCTTAGTTTGTGTTCTGAGCATTCCATTCCTAGGAGGCTGACCCCCTGCCCCAGGTACTGGGGTCACCTTAGCCATACCACAGGACTCAGCCTAACACACAGGAGGAAAGCGTGCCATGTAGACCTCTAGAAAGTATTCGAAGCAGGAGAAAATGCCTGCCCATCTGAGCCTATCCCAGCAAACCCCCACTTTCAGTGGCCTCCAGGCCACAAACCCTGTGCCTGACCTGAACTGGAACACTCATCCTTAATCCCAGCCTCTAGGAACCACATACACTGTCAGCTGTTTGGACCTATGGCCCTTGACCCTAACTCTATCCCTAGGTTGGGTTCTCAGGTATCCGTCCCTTAAGGGTAGGCTGCAAAGTCCCAGGATTTGAGGATGCCTGAACAATACCAGAGGACTCAGCCTCCCACTAAGAAGGAAATCTTTCCATAGTGGACTCCAACAAGTATATAGGTCAGTAGAATTCTGAAGCCCCATCTGTTTCCATCCCAGTGAACTCCCACTTTCAAGGGCTCATGGATTGAAGCCCTGAGCCAGACACTCACCGTAACACATGCTCTCAACTCAGCCCTCCAGGATGCTCACCACACAGTTTGCAGTTCAGAACTTCCATGCTCCTGGGTCCTAACCATAACCCTATTTAAATTTCTGAGAGGTCCCTCTGTAGAGGCCTGGCTCCCAAGCTCCAGGTATTGGGAACACTTCAGCAAAACCAGAGGATCAGCCTGCCACACAAAAGGAAACTCCCCTTTTTTTTTTTTTTTTTTCTCCAGACTGGATTCAGAGCATGAGAAATCTGAATGCAAACCTGAGAAAATGTCAGTGAACCTACACTTTCATCCACCCTCTGAACACAATCCCTGAGCTTGATACACAACCTAAAACTCCATTTTAACTCAGACCTTGTGAAGATCTCCACAGTTCTGGCTGATTGTACCTTCCAGGCTTCAGGGCCTTAACCCAATGTAAGGTCTAGACATGGGTGAAAATATGAACAGACATTTCTCCAATGATGACACACATGTGACCAACAGATATATGCATAAATTTTCCATATCACATGGCTTCTGGGAAAGGCAAATCTAAACCACATTGAGTTGTCCTATCACACCAGGCAGAATGTCTAAAATTAATAAGACATGAAACCACAAATGTCGGTGAGGATGCAGAGAATGGAGAACCCTCCTACACTTCTGGTGGGAATGTATACTGTTACATCCACTCTGGAAAACAGTACGGGGTTTCCTCAAGAAGTTAAAAGTAAAGTTACCCTAAAACACAGCAATTGCACTACAGGGATTTTACCACAAAAATAGAGATGTAGTGAAAAGAACTGGCACCTGCACCCCATTGTTCATTGCAACAATATCCACTATAGCTCAACTATGGAAAGAACCCAGATATCTATGGATGGAAGAATGGATAAAGAAGATGTGGTTCATATATTCAATGGAATATTACTTAGCCATTAGAAAGGATGAATACTTATCATCACATCAACTTAGAATGGGTCTGGAAGATACTATGCTGAGTAAAATATGTCAGTGAAAGAAACACAATTACATGGTTTCACTCGTATGTGAAATATGAGCAGAGAAACAGGGCAGAGAACTGTAGGGAAAGGAAGGGGAAACAGAATGGGAAGTCATCAGAGATGGGGAAAAAAAAACATGATAGACTCTTAAATATAGCAACAAACTGAGGGTTACTGGACTGGGGCCGGGGGAGGGTAACTGGGTGATGGGCATTAAGGAGAGCATGTGATGCAATGAGCACTTGGTGTTATACACGTCTGATATATTATTTAACACTACATCTGAAACTAATGATGTATGATAAGTTGGCTAATTGAATTTAAATTAAAAAATGAAAGAACTCAAAGAAACTACACTAAAAATTTGTATGGAATCACAAAAGATACTGAACAACCAACAGAATGTTATGAAGAAAAACAAAGCTGGAGGAGCCACAATTCCATATTTCAAATTATAGTACAAAGCTGCAGTCATCTAACAGTATGGGACTGGCGCAAAAATACACACAGCAACCAAGGGAACAGAATAGAAGCTCAGACATAAACCCACAATCACGTGCCCAATTAATCTTCTGCAAAACAAGCAAAAATATTAAAAGGGAAAAGGACAGTCTTTACAGCAAATGGTGTTGGGAAAACTGGACAGCTATGCACGAAAGAATGAAATTAGACTGCTTTCTTACACCAGATGGACAAATAAACTCAAAACAGTTTCAAGACCTCAATGTGAGACCTGAAATCATAAAAATCCTACAAGAGGGCACAGACTAGTAACTTCTCTGACATAACCATCCATTTTCTAGACATGCCTCCTAAGGCTAAAGGAAACAAAAGCAAAAACAAACTACTGGAACTACAGCAATATAAAAACTTACCAAACAGTAGAAGAACAATGAAAATGTAGTAAGTGGAAGACCACCTACTTAATGGGAGAAGGTGTTTGCAAATATCACGTGCAATAAAGGGGTAGTGTCCAAAATATGTAGAACTGATACAACACAACACCCAAAAGACAAATAATCCAGTTTAAAAATAGACAGAATACATGAATAGACATTTCTCCAAAGAAGAAATACAGATGGCCAGCAGTCACGTGAAAAGATGTTCACCATCACCCATCAGCAAGAGAATCCAAATGAAAAGTTCCATGAGATATTACCTTATACTACCAGAATGGCTAACAACACCAGCACAAGAAAACAGATGTTGGAAGGATATGGATAAAAGGGAACCTTCTTGCACTGTTGGTGGGAATGCAAGCTGCTGCAGCCACTGTGGAAAACAGTATGACTGTTCCTCAAAACATTAAATATAGAACTACCTTATGATCCTGCAATCACACTACCAAGTGTTTACCCAAAGAATATGAGAACAATAACTCAAAAGGAACATGTGCCCCTAAGTTTCTTGCATCATTATTTACAATATTACAATATGGAAGCAGTCCAAGTATTTCTTGATAATTTGATAAATGAGATGATACATGTACACACACACACACACACACACACGCACGCACGCACAGTGGAGAATTACTCGGCCATAAAAAGAATGAAATCTTGCCATTTGCAGACACGTGGATGGAGCTAGAGAGTACTATCCTAAGTGAAATCCGTCAGTCGGAGAAAGACAAATGCCTTCTCATGTCACTCTTACATGGAATTTAAGAAATGAACATACATAAATAAAGGCGAAAGAAGATACAAAACAAAATACCGACTCTGTGGTTACCAGAGTGGAAGTGGATGGAGGGGTGAGTGAAATAGATGACGGGGACTAAGAGTACACTTTTCTAGATAACTGCTGAGTAATATATAGAATCACTGAATCACTATATTGTACACCTGAAACTAATATACCACTGTATGTTAACTCTACTTGAATTAAAATAAACAATAAAAAGTATTTTTTTCTTTCAGTAAAGTATTTGAAAAAGCTTTTGCTATGCAATGTTCATAAGACTTACTTGAGAGTATTTACTGTACAATAATTATTCACTCTATGCCTGGAATTCAAATTTCACTGAATTCTTCTACTTTTCCTGTTAACTTGTAGCCCACAGGAGCCATGGTTCCTTTCCATCCGGGGTCAGCACCTATGCCTTCAAGAGTGTAAGCTAGAGACAGATGTCACTTCACTGTCCAGAAAGCTATCATGGTTTCTGTTTTCGTGTGAGATTGTCATAGAGTATGGGACGGGTTTCAGAGCAGGTTTGTTATACACCCTGGATCTCTAATTCAGTGGTCATTACCTGGATCTGATTGGCTGATAAGTTCCTGTGGATGGGCTTGCAGGAAACAGATGAAGGTGATCAAAGGCGCAATGTTTGAGTGATAAAATCTGCAGGTCATGGAAAGTTCTGTGTAACATGGAGACTAAAGCTAACACTGTAGGAGGGGTACAGGTTCCCCTGCTCTTTGGAAGTACAGTTTTCCTAGGAAATCTTTCACAGCAGAAATTGTGTAAGAAGGAATTACCATTAAATTATACAGAAAAATTAGTGAGCATGATCAGACTCCAAAATTTCTTCTCGCTTCAAGCACCGCATGTCTACAGGGCCACCCCATGGACTGGCCCGGGATCCTGAGTGGTCCCAGCTCGAATGCTGCCAAAAAAACTCCGTGAGTCAGGTAAGGTGAGGCCAATGGCTCCTGCTCTTCAGCCTCCGGGGGTCCCCTCCCTGGCGCTGGCAGATAGGACCTGCCATTCCCCTAGGCCAGGTACTAGCCCGATAGCGACTTGGGAAGAAAGCACAAGAGAATTCGAGGGAAAATGCCAGGCTAACTCAGGTCGGGTGCCACATGCCTGCAGGGAAGCCCGCAGGGACGCCCACAGGGCCAACCCGGCATCCTGAGCGCTCGCGTCCAAACCCCGCCAGAAAGCCCTCCGGGAGTCAGGCTCTAGCGAGGCCAACGCCACCTGCTCCTCAGCCTCTGGGGGTCTCCTCCCTGGCACTGGCCGATGGGGCTGAACCCGCCATGAGGCCCAGGCACGAACCCTTGCCTGCTTCCTAAGCCTTCCATTTCCAGGGTCCTGACCCTCAAGGCCTCCAACTGGGGAACTGTGAGTCCTGTGCCATGACTCCCCCCCCCCCATTCCGGCACAAACAGTGCCTTTTGGCACTTTGGACAAGGCTTGGAGTGAGAGAAATCTTCATACAACCACTTAAGTCTGCCCCATCCTTGGGCACCCCAGCCACAGGATAAGTCAGAGGAGGACACCCAGCCAAAAACCCCTCCATCAACTCTGCTCCGGAAACGCTCCCCTGTGCAGGTGCCCCAGAGTGAGACACATGCTCTCGGTGTGTTATCCAGGTGGCCGCGACATGCCCGGAGGAGAAAGGGCCCTCGGCCATGGGGAACAGGGCGGACCAACGCCAGCCAATTCTCACGAGCCTTCTGCCTGAACCAATCCTGGTTTGAGCAGAACGATCGTGAGAATTGGCCAGAAAGTGCCCGGCGAACTCGCTTCAGACACCGCACGTCTGCAGGGCCGGCCCTTGGCCCTGGCCCGGCATCCCAAGCGGTCGCTGCCGAACCCGGCCAGAAAGCCATCCGGGAGTCAGGCTCCAAGAAGGCCAACACCTCCTGCTCCTCAGCCTCTGGGGGTCCCCTCCCTGGTGCTGTCTGATGGGGCTGGGCCTACCCTGACCCTGGGTACGAACCCTCGCCTGCTTCCTCAGCCTTCAGTTTCCAGGGTCCGGTACATCAGGGCCTCCAACTCGGAAACCCTGGGTCCCGCGCCAGGACTCGCCCTCCCACCCTGGTGCAAACAGGGCCTTTTGGCACTTCGGACAAGCCCCCGAGTGAGAGAAAACTTTGTGCCCCCACTGAGGTCAGCCACATCCTTGGGCGCCCAGCCGCCCAAAAAGTCGGAGGCGGACGCCCAGCCGCAACCCATCCCTCAACTCTGCTCCAGGAATGCTCCTCTGCGCTGGGACCTTCGGGTGAGCCCCATCAACTCGGGACGTTTTCCGGGTGGCAACGATATGCCCCGAGAGAGAAAGGGCCCTAAGCCACGGGGAACGGGTCGGTCTTTAGGGCTGTAAAACACTGGCCAATTCTCACGAGCGTTCTTCCCAAACCGATCCCAGTTTGGGCAGAATGCACGTGAGAATTGGCCAGAAAACACCCAGGAACTCGATTCTGGCGCTGCACGTCTGCAGGGCCACACCACCTGGGCCTGGCCGGCATCTGGAGCGGTCAGGTACGAACCCCGCCAGAAAGCCCTCTGGGGAATCAGGATCCAGCAAGGCTGAACACTCCGGCTCCTCATCATCTGTAGGTCCCCTCACTTGCGCTGTCCAATTGGGCAGGGGGTGGTGAGATGCCGGGGCACGAACCCTCTCCTGCAGCCCCAGCCTTCCATTTCCAGGGCCTTGTCCCTCGTGGGGAACCCTGAGTCCCGTGCCACGCCTCCCCCTACCACGCTGGCACAATCGGTACTTTTTGGCACTTCGGACAAGCCTCAGAGTGAGAGAAACCTTCGTGCCCCCACTGAGGTCAGCCCCATCCTTGGGCACCCCAGCCTCCTGAAAAGTTGGAGGCGGACGCCCGGCCGCAACCCTTCCCTCAACTCTGCTCCGGGAGAGCTCCATTGCGCCGGGGCCGCCGGGTGGAAGGCGTCGTCTCGGCGTGTTTTCCAGGGAGGGGGGAGCGCGACATGCCCCGAGAGAGAAAGGGTCCTCGGCCATGGGGAGCAGGGCGGTCCGCAGCTCCGCCCAAAGCTGGCCATTTCTCACGATGCCGGTTTGGGCAGAACGCTCGTGAGATTTGGCCACAAAACACATGGAGAACTCGCTTCGGGCGCCCCCCCCCCTCCCGTCTGCAGGTCCGCCCACTGGGCCAGGCCCGGTACCACGAGTGGTCGTGTCCATACCCCGCCAGAATGCTCTCTGGGGGGCAGGCTCCAGCAAGGCTGAAGCCTCCTGCTCCTCATCCTCTGGGCGTCCTCTCCCTGGCGCCATAAGATGGGCAGTGCCTGCCCCGAGGACTGGGCAAGAACCCTCGCCTTCTTCCCCAGCCTTCCGTTTCCAGGGTCCTGTCCTTCGGGAACTGCAACTGGGGAACATTGAGTCCCGCGCAATGCCACCTCCTCCAAACACAGCACTAATGGTGCCTTTCGGCGCTTCGAACAAGCCTCCGAGTGAGAGAAACATTCATGCCCCCACTGAGTCCAACCCCACCCTTGGGCGCCCCAGCCGACCGAAATGGCGGAGGATGTGCCCGGATGCAACCCGACCATAACTCTGCTCTGGGAACGCTTCCCTGGGCCAGGGCCCCCAGGTCGGCCACGTTGTCTCAGCACGTTTTCCGGGTGGCCACGACAGGCCCCGAGCGAGAAAGGGCCCTCGGAAATGGGAAGCAGGGCGGTCCGCAGGGCCGCCCAACGCCGGCCAATTCTCACGAGCGTTCTGCCAAAACTGATGCCAGTTTTGGCGGAACGCTCGTGAGAATTGGCCGGAAAAGGCATGGTGAAGTCGCTTCGGGCACCGTACCTCTGCAGGGCCTAACCCTGGGCTTGGTCCTGCATCACGAGCAGTTGCATCCAAACCCTGCCAGAAAGCCCTCCGGGAGGCAGGCTCCAGCGAGGCCGACACCTCCTGCTCCTCAGCTTCCGAGAGTCCCCTCCCTGGTGCTGTCCAATGGGGCCGGGCCTGCCCCAAGGCCTGGGCACGAACCCTTGCTGGCTTCCCCGGCATTCCGTTTCCAAGGCCTGTCCCTCGGGGCATCCAACTGGGGAACACTCTGTCCGGTGCCATGCCTCCCCCTCTCACCCTGGCACCAATGGAGCCTTTCGGCGCTTTGGAGAAGCCTCAGAGCGAGAGAAACTTTCGTGCCCCCGCTGAGGTCAGCACCATTCTTGGGCACACCAGCTGCCTGAAAAGTCGGAGGCAGATGCCTGACCACAACCCGTCCCTCAACTCTGCTCTGGGAACGCTCCTCTGAGCCAGGGCACCCGGGTTGGCCGTGTCATCTTGGCGCATTTTCTGGGTGGCCGAGAAAGGCCCCGAGCGAGAAAGGGCCCTTGGCTACATGGACTAGGGTGGTCTGCAGGGTTGCCCAACGCCGGCCAATTCTCACGAGCGTTCTGCCCAAAGCGATCCCAGTTTGGGCAGAACGCTCGTGAGAATTGGCCCGAAAACGCCCGGCAAACTCCCTTCAGGCGCCGCACGTCTGCAGGGCTGCACCCTGGACCTGGCCCGGTATTGCAAGCGGACGCATCTGAACCCCGCCAGAATGCCCTCCAGAAGGTAGGCTCCAGCAAGGCCGACGCCTCCTGCTCGTCAGCCTCCAGGGATCCCCTCCCTGGCGCTGTCTGATGGGACTGGGCCTGTCCCGAGGCCCCGGGCACTAACCCTCGCCTGCTTCCCCAGCCTTCCGTTTCCAGCGTCCTGTCCCTCGGGGCCTCCAACTGGGGAACCCTGAGTCCTACGCCACGCCTCCCCCTCCCACCCCAGCGGCAACGGTGCCTTTCGGCGTTTTGGACAAGCCTCGGAGCGAGAGAAACATTCGTGTCCCCACTGAGTCCAGCCCCATCCTTGGGCTCCCCAGGTGTCCGAAACAGCGGAGGCGGACACCCGGACGCAACCCCACCCCGAACTCTGCTCCCGGAACGCTCCCTTGTAACGAGGTTCCTGGGGGGCCCCGTCGTCTCGGCACGTTTTCCGGGTGGCCATGACATGCCCGAGCGAAAAAGGATCGTCGGCCTTGGGAAGCAGGGCAGTCCGCAGGACTGCCCAATTTCGGCCAATTCTCGCGAACGTTCTGCCCGATCCCGGTTTGGGCAGAACGCTCATGACAATTCTTCAGTGTTGGGCAGTCCTGCAGACCGCCCTGCTCCCCGTGGCCGAGGGTCCTTTCTTATTCGGGGCCTGTCTCGGCCACGAGGAAAATGCGCGGAGACGACGCTGCCCACCCGGGGGCCCCTGTGCAGGGGAGCGTTCCCGGAGCAGAGTTGAGGGACAGTTTGTGGGTGGGCGTCTGCCTCCGCCTATTCGGGCGGCTGGGGCGCCCAATGGTGGGGCTGACCTCAGTTGGGGAACGAAGGTTTCTCTCCCTCTGTGGTTTCTCCCGAGCGCCGAAAGACACGGTTTGCGCCAGGGCGGGAGGGGGAGTCGTGGCACAGGACTCAGGGTTCCCCAGTTGGAGGCTTCGAGGGACAGGACCCTGGAAACGGAAGGCTGAGGGAGCAGGCGAGGGTTCGAATACGGGGCTCGGGGCAGGCCCGGCCCCAGCAGACAGGGCCAGGTAGGGGACCACAGCAGGCTGAGGAGCAGGAGGCGTCGCCATCACTGGAGCCTGACTCCTGGTGGGCTTCCTGGCAGGGTTCGGACGAGACCGCTTTCGAGGCCGGGCCAGGCCCAGGGGGCGGCCCTGCACACGTGCAGCGCCTGAAGCGAGTTCTCTGGGCGTTTTCCAGCCAATTCTCACGAGCGTTCTGCCCAAACCGGGTTTGGTTTGGGCAGAACGCTCGTGAGAATTGGCCGGCATTGGGCAGCGCTGCGGACCGCCCTGCTCCCCGTGGCCGAGGGCCGTTTTTTGCTCGGTTCCTTCTCGGCAACCCGGAGAATGTGCCGAGACGACGCGGCCCACCCGTGGTCCCTGGCGCAGCTGAGCATTCCCGGAGCAGAGTTGAGGGACGGGTTGCAGCCGGGCGTCCGCCTCTGCCTATTCGCGCGGCTGGGGCGCCCAATGGTGGGGCTGACCTCATTTGGGGAACGAAGGTTTATCTCCCTCTGAGGCTTGTCCGGAGCGCCGAAAGGCACGGTTTTCGCTGGGGTGGGAGGGGGAGTTGTGGCGCGGGACTCAGGGATCCCCAGTTGGAGGGGCCAAGGGACAGGACCCTGGAAACGGAAGGCTGAGGGAGCAGGTGAGGGCTCCTGTCCGGGGTGTGGAGCAGGCCGGGCCCCAGCGGACAGGGCCAGGTAGGGGACCACCACAGGCTGAGGAGCAGGAGGCATCTCCCTCGCTGGAGCCTGACTCCCGGAGGGCTTCCTGGCGGGGTTCGGACGCAACCACTCACAAGGCCCTGCCAGGCCCAGGGGGCGGCCCTGCAGACTTGCAACGCCCGAAGTGAGTTCGCCGAGCGATTTCCGGCCAATTCTCACAAGCGTTCTGCTGAAACCGGGATCGGTTTGGGCAGAATGCTCGTGAGATATGGCCGGCTTTGGTCAGCCCTGGGGACTGCCCTGCTCCCCGTAGCTGAGGGCCTTTTCTCGTTCGGGGCCTGTTTCGGCCACCCGGAAAATGCGCCAAAACCATGCGGCCCACCCGGGTGCCCTGGCGCAGGGGAGCCTTCCCGGTGCAGATTTGAAGGATGGGTAGCGGCCGGGCGTCTGCCCCCACCTATTCTGCCGGCTGGGGTGCACAAGGGTGGGGCTGACCTCAGTTGGGGATCGAAGGTTTCTCTCCCTCTGAGACTTGTCCGGAGCGCCAAAAGGCAATGTTTGCGCTGAGTAGGGAGGGAGAGTCGTGGCGCGGGACTCAGGGTTCCCCAGTTGGAAGCCCCGAGGGACAGGACCCTGGAAACGGAAGGCTGAGGGAGCAGGAGAGGGTTCGTGTCTGGGACTCGGGGCTGGCTGGGCCCCAACGGACAGGGCCAGGTAGGGGACCACCACAGGCTGAGGAGCAGGAGGCATCGACGTTGCTGGAACCTGACTCACGGAGGGCTTCCTGGCAGGGTTCGGACCCAACCGCTCGCGAGGCTGGGCCAGGCCCAGGGGTGCCCAAAGGTGTGCGGCGCCTGAAGTGAGTTCGCCATGCGTTTTCCTGCCAATTCTCACGAGCATTCTGCCCAAACCGGGATCGGTGAGAATTGGCCAGCATTGGTCAGCACTGCGGACCGCCCTGCTCCCCGTGACCAAGGGCCCTTTCTCGCTGTGGGCCTGTTGCGGCCCCCCGAAAACGCGCTGAGACGACTTGGCCCACCCGGGGTCCCCGGCGCAGGTGTGCGTTACCAGAGCCTAGTTGAGGGACAGGTTGCGGCCGGGCGTACGCCTCCGACTGTTTGGGGTGCTGCGGCGCCCAAGGGTGAGGCTGACCTTAGTTGAGGAACGATCGTTTCTCTCCGTCTGAAGCTTCTCCGGAGTGCCGAAAGGCACGGTTTGCCCCGGTGTGGGAGGGGGAGTCGTGGTGCGGGAATCAGAGTTCCCCAGGTGGAGGCCCCGAGGAACAGGACCCTGTAAACGGAAGGCTGAAAAAGTAGGCGAGGGTTCATGTCCGGGGCTCGGGGCAGACCCGGCCCCAGCGGACAGGGCCAGGTAGGGGACAACCACAGTGTGAGGAACAGGAGACGTCGCCCTCACTGGAGGCTGACCTCCTTATGGCTTCCTGGTGGGGTTCGTACGCGACCGCTATCGAGGCCGAGCCAGGCCCAGGGCATGCCCCTGCATGTGTGTGGCACCCAAAGCGAGTTCACCAGGTGTTTTCCGGCCAATTCTCACGAGCGTTCTGCCCAATCTGGGATTGGTTTGGGCAGAAAGCTCATGAGAATTGGCTGGCGCTGGGTAGCCCTGCGGACTGCCCTCCTCCCCGTGGCCGAGGGCCCTTTCTCGCTGTGGGCCTGTTTCAGCCCACCCAAAAACGTGCTGAGACGACTGAGCCCACCCAGGGCCCCCGGCGCAGGTGTGCATTACCAGAGCTGAGTTGAGGGATGGGTTGAGGCCAGGCGTAGCCTCCGACTATTCGGGCGACTGGGGCGCCCAAGGGTGAGGCTGATGTTAGTTGGGGAATGAAGGTTTCTCTCCCACGGAGGATTGTACAACACGCCGAAATGAACGGTTTCCGCTGGGGAGGGACGGGGAGTTGTGGTGCGGGATGCAGGGTTCCCCAGTTAGAGGCCCCAAAGGACAGGACCCTGGAAACGGAAGGCTGAGGAAGCAGGCGAGGGCTCGTGTCCGGGGTTCGGGGCAGGCCCGGCTCCAACGCACAAAGACAGGAAGGGGACCACCTTAGGCTTAGGAGCAGGAGGCGGAGCCCTTGCTGGAGCCTGACTCCTGGAGGCCTTCCTGGGGTTTTTGGGCGCGATAGCTCACGAGGCAGGGCCAGGCCCAGGGGCCTGCTCTGCAGACTTGCGGAGCCCAAAGCGAGTTCACAGGATGTTTTCCGGCCAATTCTCACGATCTTTCTGCCCAAACTGGGATCAGTTTGGGCAGAACACCTGTGAGAATTGTCTGGCGTTGGGCTGCCCTGTGGGCCGCCCTGCTCCCCGTGGCCTAGGGCCCTTTCTCGCTTGGGGCCTGTCGAGGCTTCCCGGAAAACACGCCGAGATGACACGGCCCACCCGTGCGGCTAGGTGCAGGGGAGCGATCCCGGATCAGAGTTGAGGGACGGGATGTGGCCGGGCGTCCTCCTCCGACTGTTAGGGCGGCTGAGACGTCCGTGGATGTGGCTGACCTCAGTGGGTGCATAAATGTTTCTCTCGCTCCGAGGCTTGAGCGAGGCACCGAAAGACACCGTTTATCCCGGGGTGGGATGGGGAAGCATGGTGCGGGACTCAGGATTCCCCAGTAGGAGACCCCGAGACAGGACCATGGAAACGGAAGGCTGGGGAAGCAGGCAAGTGTTCGTGCCAGGCCTTGGGGTAGGCCCGGGCCCAATGATAGCACCATGGAGGGGACCCCCGTAGGCTGAGGAGCAGGAGTTGTCGTCTTGTCTTAGGGACAAGGCAGGTCAGATCTGCCAGCACAGAAATCTGCTCACCCAAGGGCTGAGTTGAAGGAGGGACTCTGGATTATCCTCAGGCCCTAGGTTTTGGCCTAGAGGGCAAAGATGGCGGGAATGGCCTCAGGGGAGCATGCCTGTGTCCAGGGCTCTGAGGGAGTTTGAGAGTACCAAATGTAACCATCTGCTCCTGTCTGAGGGGCTGTGTCTGGCAGAGTTGTGAGGGTCCTTTCCATGGGAGGGATTTGGTGTCAGACCTCTGGGGACCAGAGCCTAAACACCCAAACTAGGGTTAGGGTTTGTTCCTTGGAGCATGGCAGGCCTGATGTGCCAGTTCGGACTCAGGCTCTGGGGAGTGCATTGCTGTGGTGGCCCGTCAGGCTCCGGGACTGTGTGGTGGGGTCCTCGGAAGGGGTGGGTGGCTTTAGGAGGCATGGAGGTTTCTCGGGCCAGGATGTTTCTGCCCAGGGCCATGAGTCCAGATTCCTCATGGGTGGCAGCCAGAGACCTGCGTTAGGAATACAGGGTCCTTGGTCTGGAGGGCTAGGGAGCCAGACCTCTGGGGACGGGAGCCGGAACACCCAACTTACCGTTAGAGTTAGCTCTTAGGGACACGGCAAGCCCGATATGCTGGCGCTCTGTTGACTCATGCTGATATGTGAGTTGAGCTTGCATGTCTATAGGACCGTGAGACTCCAGGTTCCTGGTCCGTGGGAGCACCGGAAGTGGGGGAGGCCTCAGGGAGGCATGCAGGCTTCTCACAATCTGCGGATCAGGATATTTCTAAACAGCAAGGTTTCCTCCCAGGATCAACTACAATTGTGGGGTGCAGCTCAAGGGTGTCCCATCTGTGGGGTTTGGGGACCAGGCGTCATATGACAGACACCAGAACACACCACCTGAGTTAGGGTTAGTATTCGGGTTAGGGTTAGGCTTGGGGTTAGGCTTATGTCTTAGGGAAAAGGCAGGTCGGGTCTGCCAGCACAGAAATCCGCTCACCCAAGGGCTGAGTTGAGCGAGGAACTCTGCAAGATCCTCAGGCCCTTGGTTTTTGGCCTGGGTGGGCAAAGATGGTGGGAATGGCCTCAGAGGAGCATGCTGGTGGCTAGGGCTCTGAGGGAGTTAGAGAGCACCAAAGGAAACAGTCTCCTCCTGGCTGAAAGACTGAGTCTGGCCATCAGTCTGATGCACCCTTCCATGGGAGGGTTGGGTGTCAGGACTGTGTGGTCCAAAGCCTGAACACACAACCCTGGGTTAGGGTTTGGTCCTGGGTGAATGCAGACCTAATGTGCTAGGGCAGACTCAGACTATCCTGAGGGCTGAGCTGAGGGCATTTCTCTGGTGGCCCGTCAGGCTTTGAGATCGTGGTGTGAGGGTCCTGGGAAGGTGTGTGTGGCTTTAGGGGCCATGGAGTTTTCTCTGGCCAGGAGGGTTCTGCACAGGGCCGTGGGGTATAGTTTCCCCGTGGGTGGCAGCCAGAGTCCTGCGTTGGAATACAGGATCCCCTGTCTGGAGGGATAGGTAGCCAGGCCTCTGGAGATGAAAACCAGAACACCTGGGCTAGGGTTAGTATTAGTTCGCCGGTGCATGGCAGCCACGATCTGCTGGTGCTGTGGTGATCCACCATGTGGCCTGAGCTGAGGGTGCTCTGAGTCTCCTGGTTCCTGGTCTGTGGGGGCGCCGGAAGTGCGGGTGGCCTCAGGGAGACTTGGAGGATTCTCTCGCTCTTTGGGTTCAGTACATTTCTTAACAGCAGAGTTTCCTCCTGGGATCAGCTGCAACGATTGGGTGCAGCTCCGGGGTCCCCCGTTTGGGAGGTGTTGGGTATCAAGTGTCGGAGGACGGATGTTTGTACACACACCTGGGCTAGGGTTAGCATTAGGGTTAGGGTTAAGCTTAGGCTAAGGGTTGTGTCTTAGGGAGAAGGCAGGTTAGATCTGCCAGCAGAGATATTGGCTCACCCAAGGGCTGAGTTGAGGGTGGGACTCAGGAGGCTCCTCAGGCCCTGGGTTTCTCGCCTGGAGGGGCAAAGATGGCGGGATTTGCCTCAGGGGAGCACACCACTTTCGAGGGTTGTGAGCGTTTTAGAGAATTCCCAAGGACGCGGTGTCCTTCTAGCTGACAGCCTGAGTCCGGCTATGAGTCTGCCGCTCCTATCCATGGGAGTGATTGGGTGTCAGGCCTCTGGGGTCCAGAGCCTGAAAACCCAACCTAGGGATAGGTTTCGGTCCTGGGAGATCTGTAGGCCTGATGTGCCAGTGCAGACTCAGGCTCCTCGGTGAGCTGAGTTGAGGGCATTGCTCTGCGGCTCGTCAGGTTCTGTGATTTTGGTGTGGGTGTCCACGGAAGGTTTGGGTGTCTTTAGGGGGCATGGGTATTTCTGTGGGCAGGAGGGTTCTGCACAGGGCCATGGGGTCCGGTTTCCCCATTGGTGGCAGCCAGAGTCATGTGTTGGCAATATGGGGTCCCCAGTCTCGATACCTAAGGAGCCAGTCCTCTGGGAATGGAGTGTTAGAGTTAGGTCGTAGGGCCATGGCAGTCCCGATCCGCTGGCGCTGTGTTCACCCGCTACGATGCCTGAGGGGAGGGCATGTGTCTGCAGGACCCTGAGACTCCTAGTTCCTGGTCGTTGTTGGGGCCGGAGGTGGGGATGGCATCAGGGAGGCATGAGTTATCTCCCGCTCTGCGGGTTCAGCACATTTCTAAATGGCAGGGTTTCTTCCTGGGATCAGGTGCAATGAAGGGGTGCACCTCAGGGTTCCCCACGTAGGCGCTTTGGGGAACAGGCTTTGGAGGACGGACACCAGAACACACAACCTGAGCTGGGGTTAGTAGGAGGGTTAGGGTAAAGCTTAGGGTTAGCGTGAGTCTTAGGGACAAGGCAGGTGGGATCTGCCAGCACAGTTTTCAGATCACCCAAGTGCAGAGTTGAGGGCGGGACTCAGAAGGACACTTAGGCTCTGAGGTTTTGGCCTGACAGAGCAAAGATGGCGGAAATGGACTCAGGGGAGCATGCCGGTTTCTAGAGCTCTGTGGGTATTAGAGAGCACCAAAGGAAATGATGTCCTCCTGTCTGAGAGGCTGAATCCTGCTGTCAGTCTGATGCTCCCATCCAGGGCAGGCACTGGGTGTCAGGCCTCTGGGGTCCAGAGCCTGAACACCCAACCTAGGGTGTGTGTTTGGTCCTGGGAGAATGGCAGGCCTGATGTGCCAGTGCGGACTGATGATCTCCGGAGGGCTGAGTTGAGGGCATTGCTCTGGCGGCCCTTCAATATCTGAGATGGTGCCTCTGTCAGGCTCTGGGACTGTGTTGTAGGGTTCCTTGGAAGGTGTGGGTGGCTGTGGGGGGCATGGAGGTTTCTCCAGGCAGGAGGGTTCTGCACAGGGCCATGGGGTCCAGTTTCCTTTTGGGTGGCAGCCAGAGTGCTGCGTTGGGAATCCGGGGTTCGCAGTCTGGAGGCCTAGGGAGCCAGGCCTCTTGGGACAGAAGCCTGAACACCCAACCTAAGGTTAGGGTTAGGTCCGATCTGCCCCGATCTGCCGGCGCTATGGTGACCCACCCCGAGGACTGAGTTGAGGTCGCGTGTCTAAAGCACCGTGAGATTCCCGGTTCCTGGTCCTTCGGGGTGCCGTATTTGGGGGTGGACACAGAGTGGCATGCAGACTTCTACCGCTGTGCGGGTTCAGCACATTTCTCTAAGGCATTGTTTCCCCCTGGGCTCAGGTGCTATGATGGGGTGCAGCACAGGGGTATCCCTCTTGGGGGGTTTGGGACCAGGTGTCAGAAGACGGCCACCAGAACACACAACCTGGGCTAGCGTCAGTATTAGGGTTAGGGTTAGGCTTAGGGTTAGGTTTATGTCTTAGGGACAAGGCAGGTCGGATCTGCCAGCACAGAAATCGGCTCACGCAAGGACTGAGTTGAGGGTGGGACTGAGGAGGCTCCCTCAGGCCCTGGGTTTTTGGCCTGGAGGGGAAAGATGGCGAGAATGGCCTCAGGGGAGCATGCCTGTGTCCAGGTCTGAGGCATTTTGAGAGTACCAAATGTAACCGTCTCCTCCCATCTGAAGGGCTGTGTCTGGCCGATTTCTGAGGGTCACTTCCATGGGAGGGATTTGGTGTCTGGCCTCTGGGGTCCAGAGCCTAAACACCCAAAAAAGGGTTAGGGTTTGGTCCTTGGAGCATAGCAGGTCTGATATGCAAGTGTGGACTCAGGCTCTGGGGAGGGCTGAGTTGAGGGCATTGCTGTGGTGGCCCATCAGGCTCCGGGACTGTGTGGTGGGGTCTTCGGAAGTTGTGGGTGGCTTTAGGGGGCATGGAGGTTTCTCGGGCCAGGAGGTTTCTGCCCAGGGCCATGGGTTCAGATTCCTCATGGGTGGCAGCCAGAGACCTGCGTTAGGAATACAGGGTCCCCGGTCTGGAGGGCTCGGGAGCCAGACCTCTGGGGACTTTAGCCGGAACACCCAATCTACGGTTAGAGTTAGCTCTTAGGGACACGGCAAGCCTGATCTATTGGCGCTCTGTTGACCCATGCTGATACATGAGTTGATCTTGCGTGTCTGCAGGACCGTGATCCTCCAGGTTCCTGGTCTGATGGAGCGCCAGAAGTGGGGGAGGCCTCAGGGAGGCATGTAGGCTTCTCCCAATCTGCGGATTCAGGACATTTCTAAACAGCAAGGTTTCCTCCCGGGATCAACTACAATTGTGGGGTGCAGCTCAAGGGTGTCCCATCTGTGGGGTTTGGGGACCAGGCGTCATATGACAGACACCAGAACACACCACCTGAGCTAGGGTTAGTATTCGGGTTAGGGTTAGGCTTGGGGTTAGGCTTATGTCTTAGGGAAAAGGCAGGTCGGGTCTGCCAGCACAGTAATCTGCTCACCCAAGGGCTGAGTTGAGGGAGGAGCTCTGCAAGATCCTCAGGCCCTGGCTTTTTGGCCTGGATGGGCAAAGATGGTGGGAATGGCCTCAGGGGAGCATGCTGGTGGCTAGGGTTCTGAGGGAGTAAGCGAGCACCAAAGGAAACAGTTTCCTCCTGGCTGAGGGACTGAGTCTGGCCATCGGTCTGATGCGCCCTTCCATGGGAGGGATTGGGTGTCAGGACTGTGTGGTCCAGAGGCTGAACACACAACCTAGGGTTCGGGTTTGGTTCTGGGATAATGGCAGACCTAATGTGCTAGGGCAGACTCAGGCTCCTCGGAGGGCTGAGTTGAGGGCATTGCTCTGGTGGCCCATCAGGTTCTGGGATTGTGCTGTGGTTGGCTGTTGGGGGCATGGAGGTTTCTCCAGGTAGGAGGGTTCTGCACAGGGCCATGGGGTCCAGTTTCCTCGTGGGTGGCAGCCAGATTGCTGCATTGGGAATCCGGGGTTCACAGTCTGGAGGCCTAGGGAGCCAGGCCTCTTGGGGACAGAAGCCTGAACACCCAACCTACGGTTAGGGTTAGGTCATATGGAAACAGTTTGGTCTTATGGAAACGTCCATGCCTCCCACAGCCACCCACACCTTCCAAAGAACCCCACAACACAGTCCCAGAGCCTGACAGAGGCACCAGCTCGGAGCCTGAAGGGCCGCCAGAGCAATCCCCTCAACTCAGCCCTCCGGAGAGCATCAGTCCGCACTGGCACATCAGGCCTGCCATTCTCCCAGGACCAAACACACACCCTAGGTTGGGTGTTCATGCTCTGGACCCCAGAGGCCTGATACACAATGCCTGCCCTAGATGGGAACATCAGACTGACAGCAGGATTCAGCCTCTCAGCCAGGAGGAGACCATTTCCTTTGGTGCTCTCTAATACCCGAAGAGCCCTAGAAACCGGCATGCTCCCCTGAGCCGTTCCCGCCATCTTTGCTCTGTCAGGCCAAAAACCCAGGGCCTAAGGATCCTTCTGAGTCCCGCCCTCAAATCTGTACTTGGGTGATCCGAGAACTGTGCCAGCAGATCCCACCTGCCTTGTCTCTAAGACTCACGCTAACCCTAATCTTCACACTAACCCACCTACTAGCCCTAGCTCAGGTTCTGTGTTCCGGTGTCTGTCCTCCAATGCCTGGTCCCCAAAGCGCCTTCATTGCCCCTGATCCCAGGAGGAAACCCTGCCATTTAGAAATGTGCTGAACCCGAAGAGCATGAGAAACCTCATGCCTCCCTGAAGCCACCCCCACTTTCGGCACCACCAACGACCAGGAACCAGGAGTCTCAAGGTCATGCAGACACACGCCCTCCCCTCAGACATCGCAGCGGGTGAACACAGCGCCAGCAGATCCTGACTGCCATGGCCCTACGAACTAACCCTAACCCTACGTTGGCTGTTCAGACTTCTGTCCGGAGAGGCCTGGCTCCCTAGGTAACGAGACCAAGGACCCCATATTGCCAATGCAAGAATCTAGCTGCCACCAACAGGGAAACCGGACCCCATGGCCCCGCACAGAACCCTCCTGCCCGCAGAAAGACCCATGCCCCATAAAGCCACCCAAACCTTCCTTGGACACCCACACCAAAATCCCAGAACCTGATGGTCTCAGAACAATGCCCTCAACTCAGCCCTCCGAGGAGCCTGAGTCTGCACTGGCACATCAGGCCTACCGATCTCCCAGGAACAAACCCTAGCCCTAGGTTGGGTTTTCAGGCTCTGGACCCCAGAGGCCTGACACCCAATCACTCCCATGGATAGGAGCATCAGTGTCACGGCCAGACTCAGGCTGTCAGCTAGAAGGACACCGTGTCCTTGGGAGTACTCTAACATGCTCAGAGCTCTCGAAACGGGTGTGCTCCCCTGAGGCAATTCCCGCCCTCATTGCCCCTCCAGGCCAGAAACCCAGGGCCTGAGGAGCCTCCTGAGTCCCACCCTCAACTCAGCCCTTGGGTGAGCCAATATCTCTGCTGGCAGATCTGACCTGCCTTGTCCCTAAGACACAACCCTAAGCATAAGCCTAAACCTAACCCTAATGCTAACCCTAACCCAGTGGTGTGTACAAACATCCGTCCTCCGACACTTGATACCCAACACCTCCCAAATGGGAGACCCCTGAGATGCACCCTATCATTGCAGCTCATCCCAGGAGGAAACCCTGCTGTTAAGAAATGTGCTGAACCCGAAGAGTGAGAGAATCCTGCCAGTCTCCCTGAGGCCACCCGCACTTCCGGCACCCCTGCAGAGGAGGAACCAGGAGTCTCAGAGCGCCCTCAGCTCAGGCAACAGCGTGGATCTCCAAAGCGCCAGCGCCGGCAGATTGGGGCTGCCATGCACAGGCGAACTAATTCTAACCCTCGCTTGGGTGTTCGGTTTCTCATCTCCAGAGGCCTTGCTGCCTAGCCCTCCAGACTGGGGATCCCGTATTCCCAACAGAGAACTCTGGCTGCCATCCACGAGGAAACTAGACCCCACGGCCCTGTGCAGAACCCTCCTGGCCAGAGAAAACTCCATGGCCCCTAAAGCCAAACACACCTTCCCAGGACCCTCACACCACGATCTCGAAGCCTGACGGGCCGCCAGAGTAATGCCCTCAACTCAGCCCTCCAGATAGCCTGAGTCTGCCCTAGCACATTAGGTCTGCCATTCACCCAGGACCAAACCCTAACCCTAGGTTGTGTGTTCAGGCTTTGGACCACACAGTCCTGACACCCAATCCCTCCCATGGAAAAGTGCATCAGACTGATAGCCGGACTCAGTCTTTCAGCCAGGAAGAGACTATTTCCTTTGGTGCTCGCTAACTCCCTCAGAGCCCTAGCCACCAGAATGCAACCCTGAGGCCATTCCCACCATCTTTGCCCATCCCAGCCAAAAACCCAGGGCCTGAGGATCTTGCAGAGTTCCTCGCTCACCTCAGCCCTTGAGTGAGTGGATTTCTGGCTGTCAGATCTGACCTGCATTTTCCCTAAGACATAAGCCTAACCCCAAGCCTAACCCTAACCCGAATACTAACCCTAGCTCAGGTGGTGTGTTCTGGTGTCTGTCATATGATGCCTGGTCCCCAATCCCCACGGATGGGATACCCTTGAGCTGCACACCACAATTTTAGCTGATCCCGGAAGGAAACCTGGCTGTTTAGAAATGTCCTGAATCCACATATTGGGAGAAGCCTACATGCCTCCCTGAGGCCTCCTAAACTTCCGATGCTCCCACGGACCAGGAACCTAGAGTCGCACGTACCTGCAGACACGCAAGATCAACTCACGTATCAGCATGGGTCAACAGAGCTCGAGCAGATCGGGGTTGCCGTGTCCCTAGACCTAACCCTAACAGTAGGTTGGGTGTTCTGGCTACATTCCACAGAGGCATGGCTCTCTAGCCCTAAAGACCAGAGACCCTGTATTCCTAAGGCAGGTCTCTGGCTGCCACCCATGAGGAATCAGGACCCATGGCCCTGGGCAGAAACCTCCTGGCCCGGGAAACCTCCATGCCCCCTAAAGCCACCCACCCCTTCCGAGGACCACACCACACAGTCCCAGAGCCTGACGGGCCACCACAGCAATGCCCTCAACTCAGCCCTCCACAGAGCCTGTGTCCACACTGGCATATCAGGCCTGCCATGCTCCAAGGACCAAACCCTAACCCTAGTTTGGGTGTTTAGCCTCTGGAACCCAGAGGCCTGACAGTCAATCCCTCCCTTGAAAGGGACCCTCGGAACTCTGCCAGACACAGCCCCTCAGACAGGAGGAGAGGGTTACATTTGGTACTCTCAAACTGCCTCAGAGCCCTGGACACAGGCATGCTCCCCTGAAGCCATTCCCGCCCTCTGCCCCTCCAGGCCAAAAACCCAAGTCCTGCGGAGCCTCCTGAGTCCCACCCTCAACTCAGCCCTTGTGTGAGCCGATTTCTGTGCTGGCAGATCTGACCTGCCTTGTCCCTGAGACATAACCCTAACCCTAAGCCTAACCCTAACCCTAATACTGACGCTAGCCCAGGTTGTGTGTTCTGGTGGCCGTCCTCTGACACCTGGGCCCCAAACCCCCCAAGAGGGGGACCCCTGTGCTGCACCCCTTCATTGCACCTGAGCCCAGGGGGAAACACTGCCTTAGAGAAATGTGCTGAACCCACACAGCAGTAGAAGTCTGCATGCCACCCTGAGTCCACCCCCACATACGGCACCCAGAAGGACCAGGAACCGGGAATTGCACAGTGCTGTAGACACGCGACCTCAACTCAGTCCTCGCGGTGGGTCACCACAGCGCCGGTAGATCGGGGCTGCCATGCCCCCGCGACCTAACCCTAACCTTACGGTGGGTGTTCAGGCTTCTTTCCCCAAGAACCTGGTTCCGTAGGACTCCAGACTATGAATCCCGTATTCCCAACGCAGGACTCTGGCTGCCACCCACGAGGAAACTGGATCCCATGGCCCTGTGAGAACCCTCTTGCCCGGAGAAACCTCCACGCCCCCCACAGCCACCCACACCTTCCAAGGAACCCCACAACACAGTCCCAGAGCCTGACAGAGCTACCATCTGAGAGCTTGAAGGGCCGCCAGAGCAATGCCCTCAACTCAGCCCTCCGGAGAGCATCAGTCCGCACTGGCACATCAGGCCTGCCATTCTCCCAGGACCAAACACAAACCCTAGGTTGGGTGTTCAGGCTCTGGACCCCAGAGGCCTGACACCCAATGCCTGCCATGGATAGGAGCGTCAGACTCAAGGCCGGACTCAGGCTGTCAGCTAGAAGGACACCGCATCCTTGGGAGTTCTCTAACATGCTCAGAGCCCTCGAAACTGGTGTGCTCCCCTGAGGCCATTCCCGCCATCTTTGCCCCTCCAGGCCAGAAACCCAGGGCCTGAGGAGCCTCCTGAGTCCCACCCTCAATCAGCCCTAGGGGAGCCAATATCTGTGCTGGCAGATGCGACCTGCTTTGTCCCTAAGACACAACCCTAACCCTAAGACTAACCCTAAACCTAATAATAACCCCAGCCCAGGTGTGTATACAAACATCAATCCTCCGACACTTGATCCCCAACACCTCCCAAATGGGGACCACTGAGCTGCACCTAATTGTTGCAGCCGAACCCACGAGGAAACCCTGCTGTTAAGAAATGTGCCGAACCAGAAGAGTGAAAGAATCCTGCAAATCTCCCTGCAGCCACCCGCACTCCCAGTGCCCCCGAAGACCAGGAACCGGGAGTCTCAGAGCGCCCTCAGCTCAGGCAATAGGGTGGATCACCACAGCGCCGGCAGATCGGGGCTGCCATGCACAGGCGAACTAATTATAACCCTCGCCTGGGTGTTCAGGTTCTCGTCTCCAGAGGCCTGGCAGCCTAGCCCTCCAGACTGGGGACCCCGTATTCCCAACAGAGAACTCTGACTGCCATCCACGAGGAAACTAGACCCCACGGCCCTGTGCAGAACCCTCCTGGCCAGAGAAAACTCCATGGCCCCTAAAGCCACCCACACCTTCCAGGACCCTCACACAACGATCTCGAAGCCTGATGGGCCGCCAGAGAAATGCCCTCAACTCAGCCCTCCAGATAGCCTGAGTCTGCCCTAGCACATTAGGTCTACCATTCACCCAGGACCAAACCCTAACCCTAGGTTGTTTGTTCAGGCTCTGGACCACACAATCCTGACACCCAATCCCTCCCATGGAAGGGCGCATCAAACCAATAGCCGGACTCAGCCTCTCAGCCAGGAGGAGACTGTTTCCTTTGGTGCTCGCTAACTCCCTCAGAGCCCTAGCCACCAGCATGCTCCTCTGAGGCCATTCCCACCATCTTTGCCCACCCAGGCCAAAAAGCCAGGGCCTGAGGATCTTGCAGAGTTCCTCCCTCAACTCAGCTCTTGAGTGAGTGGATTTCTGTGCTGTCAGATCCGACCTGCCTTTTCCCTAAGACATAAGCCTAACCCTAAGCCTAACCCTAACTCCAAGCCTAACCCTAACCCTAATACTAACCCTAGCTCTGGTTGTGTGTTCTGTTGTCTGTCATATGACGCCTGGTCCCCAAACCCCACGGATGGGAGACCCTTGAGCTGCACCCCACAATTTTAGCTGATCCTGGGAGGAAACCTGGATGTTTATAAATGTCCTGAATCCGCAGATTGGGAGAAGCCTACATGCCTCCGTGAGGCCTCCCCCACTTCCGGTGCTCCCACGGACCAGGAACCTAGAATCGCACGGTCCTGCAGACACACAAGCTCAACTCCCATATCAACATGGTTCTACAGAGCGCCAGCAGATCGGGGTTGTCATGTCCCTAAGACCTAACCCTAACAGTAGGTTGGGTGTTCCAGCTACCGTCCCCAGAGGTCTGGCTCCCTAGCCCTCCAGTTTGGGGACCCTGTATTCCTAACGCAGGTCTCTGGCTGCCACCCACGAGGAATCTGGACACATGGCACTGGGCAGAACCCTCCTGGCCCGAGAAACCTCCATGCCCCCTAAAGCCACCCACACCTTCTGAAGACCCCACCACACAGTCCCGGAGCCTGATGGGCCACCACAGCAATGCCCTCAACTCAGCCCTCCCCAGAGCCTGAGTCTGCACTGGCACATCAGGCCTGCTATATGCTCCAAGGACCAAACCCTAACCCTAGTTTAGGTGTTTTGACTATGGACCCCAGAGGTCAGACACCCAATCCCTCCCATTGAAGGGAACCTCAGAACTCTGCCAGACACAGCCCCTCAGACAGGAGGAGACGGTTACATTTGGTACTCTCCAAATCCCTCAGAGCCCTAGACACAGGCATGCTACCCTGAGGCCATTCCCGCCATCTTTGCCCTCTAGGCCAAAACCTAGGGCCTGAGGATAATCCAGAGTCCCTCCTTCAACTCAGCCCTTGGGTGAGCGGATTTCTGTGCTGGCAGATCTGACCTGCCTTGTCCCTAGCACAAGAGGACGATCCTGCTCCTCAGCCTATGGGGGTCCCCTCCGTGGCGCCATCAAATGGGCCCGGGCCTACCCCATGGCCCGGGCCCGGACCCTCGCCTGCTTCCCCAGCCTTCCGTTTCCAGGGTCCTGTCTCGGGGTCTCCAACTGGGGAACCCTGAGTCCCACACCATGCCTCCACATCCCACCCCGGGACAAACGATGTCTTTCTGTGCCTCGGTCAAGCCCTGGAGCGAGAGAAACATTTATGCACTCACTGAGGTCAGCCACATCCATGGGTGCCCCAGCCGCCCGAACAGTCGGAGGTGGACGCCCGGCCGCAACCCGTCCCTTGTCTCTGATCCGGGAACGCTCCCCTGCGCCAAGACCCACGGGTGGGCCGTGTCGTCTTGGCGCATTTTCTGGGAAGCTGCGACAGGCCCCGAGCGAGAAAGGGCCCTAGGCCATGGGGAGCAGGGCGGCCCCCAGGGCTGCCCAGCGCCAGACAATTCTCACAGGTGTTCTGCCCAAACCAATCCGGTTTGGGCAGAACGTTCGTGAGAATTGGCCAGAAAATGCCCGGCGAAGTCGCTTTGGGCTCCGCACGTCTGCAGGGGCCCCCCTGGGCCTGGCCCTGCCTCACAAGCAATCGCATCTGAAAACCGCCAGGAAGCCCTCCAGGAGTCTGGTTAGGAGGTACCCCTGCCCTTTCAAGACTTCAGGGTTTTCATTTGGGTCTAGTTTAGAACCTTCCCTTAACACAGGGCCATGCTGCCAGGGTTCACCTTCAGACTGTTTTTGTTTTGGTTTTGGTTTTTGTTTGTTTGTTTGTTTGTTTGTTTTTAACTCTTTCCAGTCTACAGAAATGTCTTATGCAAAGAATCAGGTCTGCTCTTAGTTGTGTTTCATTTTGGTTTCTCCCACTTCCTAAAAATCGGTTCCATGAGGATAGGCAGAAGCTGTCGTGAGTGTGCTGTGCACAGGGCTGTCTCCGTGCAGGTGCGTGGGTGTCCTGTGTGCACGCACACGTTTGTCGACGTGGAGATGGGATACTCTTGCTCCCCACTTCAGCCCCAGCCCTAGTTTTCCTATCCATGCAGTTAGGGACTTAATTTAAAATCCTTATTTTGGGGGCACCTGGGTGGCTCAGTGGGTTAAAGCCTCTGCCTTTGGCCCAGGTCATGATCCCAGGGTCCTGGGATCGAGCCCCACGTCAGGCTCTCTGCTCAGCAGGGAGCCTGCTTCCCTTCCTCTCTCTCTGCCTGCCTCTTTGCCTACTTGTGATCTCTGTCTGTCAAATAAATAAATAAAATCTTTAAAAAAATCCTTATTTTGTGGGGCCTCCTTCTTCAAAACACACTGCTACAACATTCTAATAAAGGCTCATTTAACCCCCTCAAAAAAAAAAAAAAAAAAAAGGGCAACGCCTCCTGCTTCTCAGCCTAAGGTGGTCCCTTACCTGGCCCTGTGCATTGGAGCCAGGCCTGCCCCGAACCCCGGACACGAACCCTCGCCTGCTTCCTCAGCCTTCCATTTCCATGGTCCTGTCCCTCCGGGCCTCCAACTGGGGAACCCTGATCCCGCGCCTCGACTCCCCCTCCAACCCCAGCATAAATCAGCCTTTCGTCGCATCAGAGAAGCCTCAGAGTGAGAGAAACCTTCGTTCCCCAATGGAGGTCAGCCCCACGCTCTTGTGCCCCAGCCGCCCGAAAACTTGGAGGTGGTCGCCGGACCGCAACCTGTCCCTCAACTCTGATCCGGGAACGCTCCCTTGCGCCAGGGCCACCGGGTGGGCCACGATGTCTCGGCGAGTTCTCTGGGTGGCCACGACAGGCCCCAAGCGAGAAAGGGCCCTCAGCCACAGGGAGCAGGGCGGTCCATAGGGCTGCCCAACGCCAGCCAATTCTCACGAGCGTTCTGCCCAAACCGATCCTGGTTTGGGCAGAACGCTCGTGAGAATTGGCCGGAAAATCCCGGCAAACTCGCTTCGGGCGACGCACGTATGCAGTGCCACCCCGGGGGCCTGGCTCGGCTTCATGAGCAGTCACGTCCGAACCCGCCAAAAAGCCCTCCAGGAGTCAGGATCCAGTGAGGGCGATGCCACCTTCCCCTAAGCATGTGGTGGTCCCCTACCTAGCCCTGTCCGTTGGGGCTGTGCCTGCCCTGAGCCCTGGACACGAACCCTTGCCTGTTCCCTCAGCCTTCCATTTCCAGGGTCCTGTCTCTCGTGGCCTCCAACTGGGGAACCCTGAGCACCGTGCCACGAATCCCCCTACCACCCCTGCGCAAACCGTGCCTTTCGGCACGTCAGATAAGCCTCAGAGGGAGAGAAACCATCGTTCCCCAATTGAGGTAAGCCTCACCCTTGGGCGCCCCAGCTAACCAAAAAGTTGGAAACAGAAGTCCGACCGCAACCAGTACCTCAACTCTGCTCCGGGAATGCTCCCCTGCACCTGGCAGCCGGGTGGGCCGCTTCATCTCGGCGCATTTTCCAGATGGCTACAATAGGCCCCGAGCGAGAATGGGCCCTCAGCCACGGGGAGCAGGGCGGTCAGAAGGGCCCCCCAATGCCGGCCAATTCTCACGAGCTTTCTGCCAAAACCGATCCCAGTTTGGACAGAACGCTCGTGAGAATTGGGTGGAAAACGACTGGCAAACTCGCTTCGGGTGCCTCACGTGTTCAGGGCCGCCCCCTGGGCTTGGTCTGGCCTCAAGCGTGGTCGGGTCCGAACCCTACCAGAAAGCCCTCCAGGAGTCAGGCTCCAACCACGTTGATGCCTCCAGCTCCTCACTCGGTGGTGGTCCCGTACCTGCCCCGTCTGTTGGGATCGGGCCTGCCCCGAACCCCAGACACGATCCTTCGCCTGCTTCCTCAGCCTTCAGTTTCCATGGTCCTGCCCCTCGGGGCCTCCAACTAGGGAACCCTGAGTCCCGCGCCATGACTCCCCCTGACACCCCGGTGTAAATCTTCCTTTTGTCGCGTGAGAGAAGTCTCAGAGTGAGAGAAACCTTCGTTCCCCAAGTGAGGTCAGCCCCACCATTGGGCACCCCAGCTGCCCGAAAGGTCGGAGGCTGACGCCCAAAAACAACACGACCCTCAACTCTGCTCCGGGAATGTTCCGCCATGCCGGGAACCCTGGTTGGGCTTCGTCGTCTCCAGACGTTCTCCGAGTAGACACGACAGGCCCCGAGCGAGAAACGGGCCTCGGCCACGGGAAGCAGGGCAGTCTGCTGGGCTGCCCAACGCTGGTCAATTCTCACGAGCGTTCTGCCCAAACCAATCCCAGATTGGGCAGAACGTTCGTGAGAATTGGCCAGAAAACGCCTGGCGAACTCGCTTTGGGCACCACACGCTTGCAGGGCCATGCCCTGGGCCTGGCCTGGCCTCGCTAGCGGTCGCGTACGAACCCCACCAGGAAGCAGTAAGGGGGTCAGCCTCCACTGAGGGTGACATCTCCTGTTCCTCACACTGTGGTTGTCCCCTACCTGGCCCTGTCCATTTGGGCCGGGTCTGCCCCGAGCCCCGGACATGAACCCTCGCCTACTTCTTCAGCCTTCCGTTTCCAGGGTCCTGTTGCTCGGGGCCTCCAACTGGGGCTCTGATTCCCGCACCACGACTCCCCCTCCCATCCCGGCACAAACTGTACCTTTCGATGCTTCGGACAAGCCTCAGAAGGAGAGAAACCTTCGTTCCCAACTGAGGTCAGCCCCACACTTGGTCGCCCCAGCCGCCTGAAACGTTGTAGGCGGCTGCACGGCTGCAACCCTTCCCTCAACTCTGCTCCAGGAACGCACCCCAGCACCCAGGCCCGAGGGTGGGCTGTGTCGTCTTGGCATATTCTCCGGTTGGCCATGACAGGCCCCAAGTGAGAAAGAGCCTTCGGCCACGGGGAGCAGGGCAGTCCGCAGGGCTGCACAACGGCGGCCAATTCTCAGTAGGGTTCTACCCAAACCGATCCCGGTTTGGGCAGAACGCTCGTGAGAATTGGCCGGAAAACACCCAGCGAACTTGCTTTGGGTGCCGTACCTCTGCAAGGCCGCCCCCTGGTCCTGGCCCGGCCTTTCGAGCGGTCGCATCTAAAACCCTCCAGGAAGCCCTCCGGGGGTCAGGATCCAGCGAGGGCGACGTCTCCTGTTCCTCAAACTTGGTTGTCCCCTACCTGGCCCTGTCCGCTGGGGCCCAGCCTGCCCCGAGCGCCAGACACGAACCCTCGCCTGCTCCCTCAGCCTTCCGTTTCCAGGGTCCTGTTGCTTGGGGCCTCCACCTGGGGAATCCTCAGTGCGCGCCACGACTCCCCGTCCCACACCGGCACAAACCGTGCCTTTCGGCACTCCGGAGAAGCTTCAGACGGAGAGAAACGATCGTTCCTCAACTAAGGTCAGCCTCACCCTTGGGCGCCGCAGCCCCCCAAATAGTCGGAGGCGTACGCCCGGCCGCAACCTGTCCCTCAACTCGGCTCTGGTAACGCACACCTGCGCCGGGGGCCCCGGGTGGGCCAAGTCGTCTCAGCGCATTTTCAGGTGGCCGCAACAGGCCCACAGCGAGAAAGGGCCCTCGGTCACGGGGAGCAGGGCGGTCCGCAGTGCTGACCAATGCTGGCCAATTCTCACCGATCCCGGTTTGGGCAGAATGCTCGTGAGAATTGGCAGGAAAACGCATGGCGAACTCACTTCAGGCGCCGCACATCTTTGGGCACCCCTGGGCCTGGCCCAGCCTCGCGAGCGGTTGGGTCCGAACCCTGCCAGGAAGCCCTCCGTGAGTCAGGTTCCAGCAACATCGATGCCTCCTGCTCCTCAGCCTGTGGTGGTCCCCTACCTAGCCCTGTCCGTTGGGGCTGGGCCTTCCCCGAGCCCCGGACACAAACCCTCGACTGCTTCTTCTGCCAGCCGTTTCCAGGGTCCTGTCACTCGTGGCCTCCAACTGGGGAACCCTGAGTCCCGCGCCATGACTCCCCCTCCCACCCCGGCATGAATCTGCCCTTCGTCGCATCAGAGAAGCCACAGAGTGAGAGAAACCTTCTTTCCCCAACTGAGGTCAGCCCCATCCTTGGGCGCCCCAGCCGGCCGAATATTCGGAGGTGGATGCCAGCCTCAACCCGTCCCTCAAATCTGCTTCGGGAACCCTCCCCTGCGACTGGGAACCTGGGTGGGCCGTGTCGTCTCGGCACATTTTCCAGGTGGCCACGACAGGCCCCGAGCGAGAAAGGGCCCTCGGCCACGGGGAGCAGGGCAGTCCAAAGGGCTGCCCAACGCCGGCCATTCTCACGACCGTTATGCCAAAACCGATACCAGTTTGGGCAGAATGCTCGTGAGAATTGGCCGGAAAACGCCCGGTGAAATCGCTTCGGGCGCCGCATGTGTGCAGGGCCGCCCCCTGGGCCTGGCCCGGCCTCGAGAGCTGTCACATCTGAAACCCGCCTGGAAGCCCTCCGGGAGTCAGGCTCCAGCGAGGGCGATGCCTCCTGATCCTCAGCCTGTGGTGGTTCCCTACCTGGCCCTGTCTGCTGGGGCCAGGCCTGCCCCGAGTACCAGAAACGAACCCTCGCCTGCTCCCTCTGCATTCCGTATCCAGGGTCCTGTCCCTCGGGGCCTCCAACTGGGGAACCCTGAGTCCCGTGCCACGACTCCCCCTCCCACCTTGGTGCAAACCGTGCCTTTCAGCGCTCCGGACAAGCCTCAGAGGGAGAAACCTTCGTTCCCCAACTAAGGTCAGCCCCACCCTTGGGCGCCCAGGCCGCCTGAATAGGCGGAAGCGGATGCCAAGCCGCAACCCGTCCCTCAACTCTGCTCCGGGAATGCTCAGCTGCGCCAGGGACCACGGGTGGGCTGCGTCGTCTCGGCACATTCTCCAGGTTGCCGAGAAGGACCCGAGCAAGAAAGGGCCCTAGGCCACGGAGAGCGGGGCAGTCTGCAGGGTCGCCCAACGCCGGCGAATTCTCACGAGCATTCTGCCAAAACCGAACCCGGCTTGGGCAGAAACTTCTAGAGAATAGACGGGAAAACACCCATTGAACACGCTTCGGGGGGGGCACATCTGCAGGTCCGACCCCTGTGCCTGGCCCGGCCTCGGGAGCAGTCAAGTCGGAACCCAACCAGGAAGCCCTCCAGGAGTCAGGCTCCAGGGAGGGCGACGCCTCCTGCTCCTCAGCCTGTGGTGGTCCCCTACCTGGCCCTGTCCGTTGGGGCCCAGCCAGCCCCGAGTCCCAGACACGAACCCTCTCCTGCTCCCTCAGCCTTCCGTTTCCAGGGTCCTGTCCCTCGGGGCTTCCAACTGGGGAACCCTGAGTCCCGCGCCACGACTCTCCCTCCCTACTCAGCGCAAACATTGCCTTTTGGCGCTCCGGACAAGTCTCAGAGGGAGAGAAACCTTCGATCCCCAACTGAGGTCAGCCCCACCCTTGTGCACCCCAGCCGGCAGAATAGGTGGGGGCAGACGCCCGGCCGCTACCCATCCTTCAAATCTGCACCGGGAAGGCTCCCCTGCGCCAGGGCACCCGGGTGGGCCGCATGGTTTTGGCGCATTTTCCGGGTGGCCGAAACAGGCCCCGAACGAGAAAAGGCCCTCAGCTACGGGGAGCAGGGCAGTCCCCAGGGCTGACCAAAGCCGGCCATATCTCACGAGCATTCTGCCCAAACCGATCCCGGTTTCAGCAGAACGCTTGTGAGAATTGGCCGGAAATCGCTCGGCGAACTCACTTCGGGCGTTGCAAGTCTGCAGGGCCGCCCCCTGGGCCTGGCAGGGCCTTGTGAGTGGTTGCGTCCGAACCCCGCCAGGAAGCCCTCCGGGAGTCAGGCTCCAGCGAGGGAGATGCCTCCTGCTCCTCAGCCTGTGGTGGTCCCCTACCTGGCCCTGTCCGCTGGGGCCCGGCCTGCTCCACACCCCGGACAGGAGCCCTCACCTGCTCCCTCAGCCTTCCGTTTCCAGGGTCCTGTCCCTTGGCCCCTCCAACTGGGGATCCCTGAGTCCCGCGCCACAACTCCCCCTCCCACCCCAGCGAAAACCGTGCCTTTCGGCGCTCCGGACAAGCCTCAGAGGGAGATAAACCTTCGTTCCCCAAATGAGGTCAGCCCCACCATTGGGCGCCCCAGCCGCGCGAATAGGCAGAGGCGGACGCCCGGCTGCAACCCGTCCCTCAACTCTGCTCCGGGAATGCTCAGCTGCACCAGGGACCACGGGTGGGCCGCGTCGTCTCGGCACATTCTCCGGGTTGCCGAGAAGGAACCGAGCAAAAAACGGCCCTCGGCCACGGGGAGCAGGGCGGTCCGCAGCGCTGCCCAATGCCGGCCAATTCTCACGAGCGTTCTGCCCAAACCAAACCCGGTTTGGGCAGAACGCTCGTGAGAATTGGCTGGAAAACGCCCAGAGAACTCGCTTCAGGCGCTGCACGTGTGCAGGGCCGCCCCCTGGGCCTGGCCCGGCCTCGAAAGCGGTCTCGTCCGAACCCTGCCAGGAAGCCCACCAGGAGTCAGGCTCCAGTGATGGCGACGCCTCCTGCTCCTCAGCCTGCTGTGGTCCCCTACCTGGCCCTGTCTGCTGGGGCCGGGCCTGCCCCGAGCCCCGTATTCGAACCCTCGCCTGCTCCCTCAGCCTTCCGTTTCCAGGGTCCTGTCCCTCGAAGCCTCCAACTGGGGAACCCTGAGTCCTGTGCCACGACTCCCCCTCCCGCCCTGGCGCAAACCGTGTCTTTCGGCGCTCGGGAGAAACCACAGAGGGAGAGAAACCTTCGTTCCCCAACTGAGGTCAGCCCCACCATTGGGCGCCCCAGCCGCCCGAATAGGCGGAGGCAGACGCCCACCCACAAACTGTCCCTCAACTCTGCTCCGGGAACGCTCCCCTGCACAGGGGCCCCCGGGTGGGCAGCGTCGTCTCCGCGCATTTTCCTCGTGGCCGAGACAGGCCCCGAATAAGAAAGGACCCTCGGCCACGGGGAGCAGGGCGGTCTGCAGGACTGCCCAACACTGAAGAATTGTCATGAGCGTTCTGCCCAAACCGGGATCGGGCAGAACGTTCGCGAGAATTGGCCGAAATTGGGCAGTCCTGCGGACTGCCCTGCTTCCCAAGGCCGACGATCCTTTTTCGCTCGGGCATGTCATGGCCACCCGGAAAACGTGCCGAGACGACGGGGCCCCCCAGGAACCTCGTTACAAGGGAGCGTTCCGGGAGCAGAGTTCGGGGTGGGGTTGCGTCCGGGTGTCCGCCTCCGCTGTTTCGGACACCTGGGGAGCCCAAGGATGGGGCTGGACTCAGTGGGGACACGAATGTTTCTCTCGCTCCGAGGCTTGTCCAAAACGCCGAAAGGCACCGTTGCCGCTGGGGTGGGAGGGGGAGGCGTGGCGTAGGACTCAGGGTTCCCCAGTTGGAGGCCCCGAGGGACAGGACGCTGGAAACGGAAGGCTGGGGAAGCAGGCGAGGGTTAGTGCCCGGGGCCTCGGGACAGGCCCAGTCCCATCAGACAGCGCCAGGGAGGGGATCCCTGGAGGCTGACGAGCAGGAGGCGTCGGCCTTGCTGGAGCCTACCTTCTGGAGGGCATTCTGGCGGGGTTCAGATGCGTCCGCTTGCAATACCGGGCCAGGTCCAGGGTGCAGCCCTGCAGACGTGCGGCGCCTGAAGGGAGTTTGCCGGGCGTTTTCGGGCCAATTCTCACGAGCGTTCTGCCCAAACTGGGATCGCTTTGGGCAGAACGCTCGTGAGAATTGGCCGGCGTTGGGCAACCCTGCAGACCACCCTAGTCCATGTAGCCAAGGGCCCTTTCTCGCTCGGGGCCTTTCTCGGCCACCCAGAAAATGCGCCAAGATGACACGGCCAACCCGGGTGCCCTGGCTCAGAGGAGCGTTCCCAGAGCAGAGTTGAGGGACGGGTTGTGGTCAGGCATCTGCCTCCGACTTTTCAGGCAGCTGGTGTGCCCAAGAATGGTGCTGACCTCAGCGGGGGCACGAAAGTTTCTCTCGCTCTGAGGCTTCTCCAAAGCGCCGAAAGGCTCCATTGGTGCCAGGGTGAGAGGGGGAGGCATGGCACCGGACAGAGTGTTCCCCAGTTGGATGCCCCGAGGGACAGGCCTTGGAAACGGAATGCCGGGGAAGCCAGCAAGGGTTCGTGCCCAGGCCTTGGGGCAGGCCCGGCCCCATTGGACAGCACCAGGGAGGGGACTCTCGGAAGCTGAGGAGCAGGAGGTGTCGGCCTCGCTGGAGCCTGCCTCCCGGAGGGCTTTCTGGCAGGGTTTGGATGCAACTGCTCGTGATGCAGGACCAAGCCCAGGGTTAGGCCCTGCAGAGGTACGGTGCCCGAAGCGACTTCACCATGCCTTTTCCGGCCAATTCTCACGAGCGTTCTGCCAAAACTGATGCCAGTTTTGGCGGAACGCTCGTGAGAATTGGCCGGCGTTGGGCGGCCCTGCGGACCGCCCTGCTTCCCATTTCCGAGGGCCCTTTCTCGCTCGGGGCCTGTCGTGGCCACCCGGAAAACGTGCTGAGACAACGTGGCCGACCTGGGGGCCCTGGCCCAGGGAAGCGTTCCCAGAGCAGAGTTATGGTCGGGTTGCATCCGGGCACATCCTCCGCCATTTCGGTCGGCTGGGGCGCCCAAGGGTGGGGTTGGACTCAGTGGGGGCATGAATGTTTCTCTCACTCGGAGGCTTGTTCGAAGCGCCGAAAGGCACCATTAGTGCTGTGTTTGGAGGAGGTGGCATTGCGCGGGACTCAATGTTCCCCAGTTGCAGTTCCCGAAGGACAGGACCCTGGAAACGGAAGGCTGGGGAAGAAGGCGAGGGTTCTTGCCCAGTCCTCGGGGCAGGCACTGCCCATCTTATGGCGCCAGGGAGAGGACGCCCAGAGGATGAGGAGCAGGAGGCTTCAGCCTTGCTGGAGCCTGCCCCCCAGAGAGCATTCTGGCGGGGTATGGACACGACCACTCGTGGTACCGGGCCTGGCCCAGTGGGCGGACCTGCAGACGGGAGGGGGGGGGCGCCCGAAGCGAGTTCTCCATGTGTTTTGTGGCCAAATCTCACGAGCGTTCTGCCCAAACCGGCATCGTGAGAAATGGCCAGCTTTGGGCGGAGCTGCGGACCGCCCTGCTCCCCATGGCCGAGGACCCTTTCTCTCTCGGGGCATGTCGCGCTCCCCCCTCCCTGGAAAACACGCCGAGACGACGCCTTCCACCCGGCGGCCCCGGCGCAATGGAGCTCTCCCGGAGCAGAGTTGAGGGAAGGGTTGCGGCCGGGCGTCCGCCTCCAACTTTTCAGGAGGCTGGGGTGCCCAAGGATGGGGCTGACCTCAGTGGGGGCACGAAGGTTTCTCTCACTCTGAGGCTTGTCCGAAGTGCCAAAAAGTACCGATTGTGCCAGCGTGGTAGGGGGAGGCGTGGCACGGGACTCAGGGTTCCCCACGAGGGACAAGGCCCTGGAAATGGAAGGCTGGGGCTGCAGGAGAGGGTTCGTGCCCCGGCATCTCACCACCCCCTGCCCAATTGGACAGCGCAAGTGAGGGGACCTACAGATGATGAGGAGCCGGAGTGTTCAGCCTTGCTGGATCCTGATTCCCCAGAGGGCTTTCTGGCGGGGTTCGTACCTGACCGCTCCAGATGCCGGCCAGGCCCAGGTGGTGTGGCCCTGCAGACGTGCAGCGCCAGAATCGAGTTCCTGGGTGTTTTCTGGCCAATTCTCACGTGCATTCTGCCCAAACTGGGATCGGTTTGGGAAGAACGCTCGTGAGAATTGGCCAGTGTTTTACAGCCCTAAAGACCGACCCGTTCCCCGTGGCTTAGGGCCCTTTCTCTCTCGGGGCATATCGTTGCCACCCGGAAAACGTCCCGAGTTGATGGGGCTCACCCGAAGGTCCCAGCGCAGAGGAGCATTCCTGGAGCAGAGTTGAGGGATGGGTTGCGGCTGGGCGTCCGCCTCCGACTTTTTGGGCGGCTGGGCGCCCAAGGATGTGGCTGACCTCAGTGGGGGCACAAAGTTTTCTCTCACTCGGGGGCTTGTCCGAAGTGCCAAAAGGCCCTGTTTGCACCAGGGTGGGAGGGCGAGTCCTGGCGCGGGACCCAGGGTTTCCGAGTTGGAGGCCCTGATGTACCGGACCCTGGAAACTGAAGGCTGAGGAAGCAGGCGAGGGTTCGTACCCAGGGTCAGGGTAGGCCCAGCCCCATCAGACAGCACCAGGGAGGGGACCCCCAGAGGCTGAGGAGCAGGAGGTGTTGGCCTTCTTGGAGCCTGACTCCCGGATGGCTTTCTGGCCGGGTTCGGCAGCGACCGCTTGGGATGCCGGGCCAGGGCCAAGGGCCGGCCCTGCAGACGTGCGGTGTCTGAAGCGAGTTCGCCGGGCACTTTCTGGCCAATTCTCACGATCGTTCTGCTCAAACCAGGATTGGTTCAGGCAGAAGGCTCGTGAGAATTGGCTGGCGTTGGTCCGCCCTGTTCCCCATGGCCGAGGGCCCTTTCTCCTCCGGGCATGTCGCGGCCACCTGGATAACACACCGAGAGCATGTGTCTCACTCTGGGGCACCTGCACAGGGGAGCGTTTCCGGAGCAGAGTTGATGGAGGGGTTTTTGGCTGGGTGTCCTCCTCTGACTTATCCTGTGGCTGGGGTGCCCAAGGATGGGGCAGACTTAAGTGGTTGTATGAAGATTTCTCTCACTCCAAGCCTTGTCCAAAGTGCCAAAAGGCACTGTTTGTGCCGGAATGGGGGGGGGGGAGTCATGGCACAGGACTCACAGTTCCCCAGTTGGAGGCCTTGAGGGTCAGGACCCTGGAAATGGAAGGCTTAGGAAGCAGGCAAGGGTTCGTGCCTGGGCCTCATGGCGGGTTCAGCCCCATCGGCCAGTGCCAGGGAGGAGACCCCCAGAGGCTGAGGAGCAGGTGGCGTTGGCCTCGCTAGAGCCTGACTCCCGGAGGGCTTTCTGGCGGGGTTTGGACGCGAGCGCTCAGGATGCCGGGTTGGCCCTGTGGGCGTCCCTGCGGGCTTCCCTGCAGGCATGTGGCACCCGACCTGAGTTAGCCTGGCATTTTCCCTCGAATTCTCTTGCGCTTTCTTCCCAAGTCGCTATCGGGCTAGTACCTGGCCTAGGGGAATGGCAGGTCCTATCTGCCAGCGCCAGGGAGGGGACCCCCGGAGGCTGAAGAGCAGGAGCCATTGGCCTCACCTTACCTGACTCACGGAGTTTTTTTGGCAGCATTCGAGCTGGGACCACTCAGGATCCCGGGCCAGTCCATGGGGTGGCCCTGTAGACATGCGGTGCTTGAAGCGAGAAGAAATTTTTGGAGTCTGATCATGCTCACTAATTTTTCTGTATAATTTAATGGTAATTCCTTCTTACACAATTTCTGCTGTGAAAGATTTCCTAGGAAAACTGTACTTCCAAAGAGCAGGGGAACCTGTACCCCTCCTACAGTGTTAGCTTTAGTCTCCATGTTACACAGAACTTTCCATGACCTGCAGATTTTATCACTCAAACATTGCGCCTTTGATCACCTTCATCTGTTTCCTGCAAGCCCATCCACAGGAACTTATCAGCCAATCAGATCCAGGTAATGACCACTGAATTAGAGATCCAGGGTGTATAACAAACCTGCTCTGAAACCTGTCCCATACTCTATGACAATCTCACACGAAAACAGAAACCATGATAGCTTTCTGGACAGTGAAGTGACATCTGTCTCTACTTACACTCTTGAAGGCATAGGTGCTGACCCCGGATGGAAAGGAACCATGGCTCCTGTGGGCTACAATTAACAGGAAAAGTAGAAGAATTCAGTGAAATTTGAATTCCAGGCATAGAGTGAATAATTATTGTACAGTAAATACTCTCAAGTAAGTCTTATGAACATTGCATAGCAAAAGCTTTTTCAAATACTTTACTGAAAGAAAAAAATACTTTTTATTGTTTATTTTAATTCAAGTAGAGTTAACATACAGTGGTATATTAGTTTCAGGTGTACAATATAGTGATTCAGTGATTCTATATATTACTCAGCAGTTATCTAGAAAAGTGTACTCTTAGTCCCCGTCATCTATTTCACTCACCCCTCCATCCACTTCCACTCTGGTAACCACAGAGTCGGTATTTTGTTTTGTATCTTCTTTCGCCTTTATTTATGTATGTTCATTTCTTAAATTCCATGTAAGAGTGACATGAGAAGGCATTTGTCTTTCTCCGACTGACGGATTTCACTTAGGATAGTACTCTCTAGCTCCATCCATGTGTCTGCAAATGGCAAGATTTCATTCTTTTTATGGCTGAGTAATTCTCCACTGTGTGTGTGTGTGTGTGTGTGTGTGTGTGTGTGTGTGTGTGTGTACATGTATCATCTCATTTATCAAATTATCAAGAAATACTTGGACTGCTTCCATATTGTAATATTGTAAATAATGTTGCAAGAAACATAGGGGCACATGTATCCTTTTGAGTTATTGTTCTCATATTCTTTGGGTAAACACTTGGTAGTGTGATTGCAGGATCATAAGGTAGTTCTATATTTAATGTTTTGAGGAACAGTCATACTGTTTTCCACAGTGGCTGCAGCAGCTTGCATTCCCACCAACAGTGCAAGAAGGTTCCCTTTTATCCATATCCTTCCAACATCTGTTTTCTTGTGCTGGTGTTGTTAGCCATTCTGGTAGTATAAGGTAATATCTCATGGAACTTTTCATTTGGATTCTCTTGCTGATGGGTGATGGTGAACATCTTTTCACGTGACTGCTGGCCATCTGTATTTCTTCTTTGGAGAAATGTCTATTCATGTATTCTGTCTATTTTTTAACTGGATTATTTGTCTTTTGGGTGTTGTGTTGTATCAGTTCTACATATTTTGGACACTACCCCTTTATTGCACGTGATATTTGCAAACACCTTCTCCCATTAAGTAGGTGGTCTTCCACTTATTACATTTTAATTGTTCTTCTACTGTTTGGTAAGTTTTTATACTGCTGTAGTTCCGGTAGTTTGTTTTTGCTTTTGTTTCCTTTACCTTAGGAGGCATGTCTAGAAAATGTATGGTTTATGTCAGAGAAGTTACTATCTGTGCCCTCTTGTAGGATTTTTATGATTTCAGGTCTCACATTGAGGTCTTGAAACTGTTTTGAGTTTATTTGTCCATCTGGTGTAAGAAAGCAGTCTAATTTCATTCTTTCGTGCATAGCTGTCCAGTTATCCCAACACCATTTGCTGTAAAGACTGTCCTTTTCCCTTTTAATATTTTTGCTTGTTTTGCAGAAGATTAATTGGGCACTTGATTGTGGGTTTATGTCTGAGCTTCTATTCTGTTCCCTTGGTCACTGTGTGTATTTTTGCGCCAGTCCATACTGTTAGGATGACTGCAGCTTTGTACTATAATTTGAAATATGGAATTGTGGCTCCTCCAGCTTTGTTTTTCCTCATAACATTCTGTTGGTTGTTCAGTATCTTTTGTGATTCCATACAAATTTTTAGTGTAGTTTCTTTGAGTTCTTTCATTTTTTTAATTTAAATTCAATTAGCCAACTTATCATACATCATTAGTTTCAGATGTAGTGTTAAATAATATATCAGACGTGTATAACACCAAGTGCTCATTGCATCACATGCTCTCCTTAATGCCCATCACCCAGTTACCCTCCCCCGGCCCCGTCCAGTAACCCTCAGTTTGTTGCTATAGTTAAGGGTCTATCATGTTTTTTTTCCCCATCTCTGATGACTTCCCATTCTGTTTCCCCTTCCTTTCCCTACAGTTCTCTGCCCTGTTTCTCTGCTCATATTTCACGTATGAGTGAAACCATATAATTGTGTTTCTTTCACTGACATATTTTACTCAGCATAATATCTTCCAGACCCATCTAAGTTGATGTGATGATAAGTATTCATCCTTTCTAATGGCTAAGTAATATTCCATTGAATATATGAACCACATCTTCTTTATCCATTCTTCCATCCATAGATATCTGGGTTCTTTCCATAGTTTAGCTATAGTGGATATTGTTGCAATGAACAATGGGGTGCAGGTGCCAGTTCTTTTCACTACATCTCTATTTTTGTGGTAAAATCCCTGTAGTGCAATTGCTGTGCTTTATGGTAACTTTACTTTTAACTTCTTGAGGAAACCCCGTACTGTTTTCCAGAGTGGATGTAACAGTATACATTCCCACCAGAAGTGTAGGAGGGTTCTCCATTCTCTGCATCCTCACCGACATTTATGGTTTCATGTCTTGTTAATTTTAGACATTCTGCCTGGTGTGATAGGACACCTCAATGTGGTTTAGATTTGCCTTTCCCAGAAGCCATGCGATATGGAAAATTTATGCATATATCTGTTGGTCACATGTGTGTCATCATTGGACAAATGTCTGTTCATATTTTCACCCATGTCTAGACCTTACATTGGGTTAAGGCCCTGAAGCCTGGAAGGTACAATCAGCCAGAACTCTGGAGATCTTCACAAGGTCTGAGTTAAAATGGAGTTTTAGGTTGTGTATCAAGCTCAGGGATTGTGTTCAGAGGGTGGATGAAAGTGTAGGTTTACTGACATTTTCTCAGGTTTGCATTCAGATTTCTCATGCTCTGAATCCAGTCTGGAGAAAAAAAAAAAAAAAAGGAGTTTCCTTTTGTGTGGCAGGCTGATCCTCTGGTTTTGCTGAAGTGTTCCCAATACCTGGAGCTTGGGAGCCAGGCCTCTACAGAGGGACCTCTCAGAAATTTAAATAGGGTTATGGTTAGGACCCAGGAGCATGGAAGTTCTGAACTGCAAACTGTGTGGTGAGCATCCTGGAGGGCTGAGTTGAGAGCATGTGTTATGGTGAGTGTCTGGCTCAGGGCTTCAATCCATGAGCCCTTGAAAGTGGGAGTTCACTGGGATGGAAACAGATGGGGCTTCAGAATTCTACTGACCTATATACTTGTTGGAGTCCACTATGGAAAGATTTCCTTCTTAGTGGGAGGCTGAGTCCTCTGGTATTGTTCAGGCATCCTCAAATCCTGGGACTTTGCAGCCTACCCTTAAGGGACGGATACCTGAGAACCCAACCTAGGGATAGAGTTAGGGTCAAGGGCCATAGGTCCAAACAGCTGACAGTGTATGTGGTTCCTAGAGGCTGGGATTAAGGATGAGTGTTCCAGTTCAGGTCAGGCACAGGGTTTGTGGCCTGGAGGCCACTGAAAGTGGGGGTTTGCTGGGATAGGCTCAGATGGGCAGGCATTTTCTCCTGCTTCGAATACTTTCTAGAGGTCTACATGGCACGCTTTCCTCCTGTGTGTTAGGCTGAGTCCTGTGGTATGGCTAAGGTGACCCCAGTACCTGGGGCAGGGGGTCAGCCTCCTAGGAATGGAATGCTCAGAACACAAACTAAGCTTCAGTTAGGGGTTAGGAGCATGGCAGGCCCAATCTGATGGTGGTGTGGCAAGCTATCCTGCAGGCTGAGTACAGAGTGGTGGATAGAGTGAGCGTCAGGTTCAGGTTTGTGTCCAGGGAGCTGCTGACTCTGGGTGAACTCAGTGGTGCATGGCAGATTTCTCCTGCTCAGAATCCTTTGCAGAGTTCCAAATGGTATGGTTTCCTTCTGGGTGGCAGGCAGAGATCTCAGATATTGCTCAGGTGTCCCCATCCGTGGGACTTGGATGCCAGTAGTCCGGGGACAGAAGCCTGAAAACCCAACCTAGGGTTAGGGTTAGGTCCCAGGAACATGACAGGCCTGATCTGCTGGTTCTGTGCAGAGCTCGCAAGGGGACTGAGTGGAGAAACATGGGTCAGGCTGAGTCAGGCTCTGGGTTGGTGTCCATGGGGCTACAGAAGATGGGGGTGGCCATAGAGAGGAAAGGCAGATTTCTTCTGCTCTGAGTCCTTGGCAGTGTTCCAATTCTGCTGTTTCCTTCTGGGTAGAAGGCAGAGTCCTCTGGCATTTCTCAGGGTTCCCACATATGTGGGGCTTTGGTACCTATATTCTGGGGACACAAGACAGAAAATGCACCTAAGTTTAAGTTAGGGATGAGGGTCATGTCAGGCTCGATATGCCACCCTGAGAGGAGCGACCTGGGGAGCAGAGTTGAGGACGTGGGTCAGTGTGAGTGTTAGGATCCAGGTAGTGTACAGGGGGTTGCTGAAATTGGGATAGCCTCAGGGGGCCACAAAATATTCTGGTAGAGTTCAGGTGTAACCCATCAGTGGGGCTTTGGTGTTGATCATTAGAGGACAGAAGACTGAAAACACAAGCTAGGACTAGGGATAGAGCACAGGGGCATGGCTGGCCTGATCTGCTGGTGCTGAGGCGGGATGTCTGGGGCACTGAGTTGAGGGCCAGGGTCAGGTGGTGCATTAAGCTCTGGGTTTGTGCCTGGGGGGCAGCCGATGGTGGAAGTGGCTTCAGGGGGCATGCAGGTTTTTCCCATTCTGAGGGTTCTGTGCAGCTCCAAACTGAATGGTTTCCTCCTGGGTAGCAGACGGAGTCCTGGGTTGTGGCTCAGGAGTCCAAATACAGAGGAATTGGGGGCCCAGCCTCTGGGGATGAAGACTGAAAACCCAACCTAGGGTTAAGGTTAGGGCCAGGAGCATGGCAGACCCAATTTGCTGGCACTGAGGAGGGATCCCAGGGGGCTGAATTGAGGGCAGGGGTCAGGCGGCACGACAGGGTCCAGGTTTGTGGCCAGGGGGCCGCTGATGGAGGGGGTTGTGCTCAGGGAGGCATGCAGTTTCTCCCACTCTGAGTGTTCTACTCAGCTTCAAATGGCACCGTTTCCTCCTGGGTGGAAGGCAGGCTGAGTGTCAGCCTCTGCATTTGTGGCCCAATGGTGCGCAGAAAATGGGGGATGCCCTCAAGTAGGGCATGCAGGTTTTTCCCCCTCTGAGGATTTGGCACAGCTCCAGACAGCATGGTTTCCTCCTGCATGGTGGGCAGAGTCCTGGGGTGTCACTCAGGGGTCTTTAATCTTGGGGGCTTGGGGTCAGGCCTCTTGGGATGGAAGCCTGAAAACCCAAATTAGGGATAGGGTTAAAACCTAGGGGCATGGTAGACCTGATATGCCAGTGCTGAGTCAGGTACCCTGGTGCGCTGAGTTGAGGTCAGGTGTCAGATGGCGCATTAGCCTCTGGGTTTGTGTCCAGGCGTTCCCATAACCTGGGGGTGACTTCAGGGGTGCATGGAAGTTTCTCTAGCTCTGAGGGTTCAGCGCAGCTCCAAACACCACAGCTGTGCCCTGCATGGCAGGCAGAGTCCCAGCATGAGTATCAGGCATCCTCAATCTGGCAGACTTAGGCACCAGGCCTCCGGGCGCAGAAGCCTGTTCACCCCACCTAGGGTGAGGGTTAGGACCTAGGGGCATGGCAGGCCCGATCTGCCAGCACTGAGGCATGATCCCCTTGGGGCTGAGTTGAGGGCATATGTTAGGCGGTGCCTCAGAATCCGGGTTTGTGGCCAAGGGGGCTGCAGATGGTGGGGGTGTCACTTTAGTGGGGTATGCAGGTTTCTCCCTCTCTGAGGGTTCTGTGCAGCTTCAAATGGCACAGCTTCCTAGCACATGGGAGGCTGAATCCTGCAGTATCACTCAGGGGTCCTTAATGAGGCTGGTTTTGGGGCCAGGTCTTTTGGGATGGAATCCTGAAAACCCAAACTAGGATTAGGGTTAGGGCCTAGGGGCATGGCAGGTTCAATCTGTCGGTGCTGAGGCAGGTTCCCTGGTGGGCTGAGTTGAGGACACATGTCTGGAGGTGCGTCAGATTCCAGGTTTGTGTCCAGTGGTTCTACAGAAGCTGGGGTGGCCTCAGGGGATCATACAGGTTTCTCCCATTCTGAGTGTTCTGTGCCACTCCAAGCAGCAGAGTCGTGCCCTCAGAATTCTGGTGTGAGTCTCAGGGGTCCCCAATCTGGCTGAGTTGTGGCCCAGGCCTCTGGGCATGGTAGCCTGTACACCGCACCTAGGTTTAGGCTTAGAGCCTAGGGGCATGGCAGGCCTGATCTGCCATTTCTGAGGCACGCGCTGGTCAGGGCCAAGTTGAGGATTTGTCAGTCATTTGCATCAGGGTCTGCTTTTGTGGCTGGGGGGCCCACCAAAGGTGGTGGTGGCTTTACGAGGGCTTGCAGGTTTCTCTCACTCTGAGAGTTCAGCACAGCTCCAAATGGTTTGGTTTGCAATGGCATTGTGGGCTGAATTCTGGGGTGTTACTCAGAGGTCCTTAATATGGGGGGCTTTGGGGACAGGCCTTTAGGGTGGAATCCTGAAAACCCAAACTATGTTTAGCGTTAGGGCCTAAGGGCATGGCAGGCCAGATCTGCTGGTGCTGAGGCGGGCTCCCTGGTGGGCTGAGTTGAGGGAGGGCATCAGGCAGTGCCTCAGTCTCTGGGTTGGAGACCATGGGGGCCACCAAAGGTGGGCGTGGCCTCAGGGAGTCATGCGGGTTTCTCCTGCTCTGAGGGTTGGGCGCAGCTCCAATGGCACAGTTTCCATCTGGGTAGCAGGTGGATTCCTGGGCTGTGGCTCTGGGGTCCTCAATCTGGAGGTCTTGGGGGATAGGCTCCTGCAGATGGAAGCCTCAAAACCCAACCTAGGGCATGGCAGACCTGATCTGAAATCGCTGAGACCGGCACTCCAGGAGGCTGAGTAGAGTGAGGGTTTGGCCATGTTTGCACCTGGAGTTTAGATTGCTTTCTCATGGGGTTTGGGCCGCGACCACTTGAGATCATGGGCCAGGCCCAGGTGGCTGCCCTGTAGGTCCGCGCTGCCAGAAGCCATTTCACTGGGGGATTTTCTGGCCAATTTCCATGAGCTTTATGCCCAAATGGATATTGAGTTGGGCAAGAAGCTCATGAGAATTGGCCAACATTGGGAGGCAATTTGGGATGCCCTCACACCCGCTGTTTAGAGTGCTTTCTCCCTAGGTGCACGTTGCGACCATCCAGGAACTTGGACTGGTCCCACACGGCTCCCCTGCAGTCCCTAGCTGATGGGACATTTCCAGGAGTAGAGTTGAGGGAGGGTCTCAGGCTGAGAATGAAGCTCCATATTTTTGGCCCGTTTGGGTGCTGAAGGTGGGGGTGGCCTCAGGAGGGTATGAAGGTTTCTCCCCATCTGAGGGTTTTCTGCAGCTCAAAACAGTACTCTTTCCTCCTTTGTGGCACTGGAGTCCTGGGGTGCAGCTCTGGGGTTCCCAATCTGGAGGGCTTGGGGGCCAGGTCTCTGGGGATGTAAGCCTGAACACCCAACCTAGGGTTAGGTTTAGGTCCTAGGGGCATGGCACACCCATTCTGCCAGTGCTGAGGCTGGCCACCCAGGGGACTGAGTAGAGGCCAGGATGCCAGCATTCTGGGGCAATTCTGAGCACGTGTGCATCTGGAGTTTAGATTATTTCTGGCGAGGTTTGGGCTATGAGCCCTCGGGACAATGGCCCAGATCCAGGCAGCTTCTCTGAGGGCTCCTGGCTCTGGATGCGAGTTCAAAGGAGGTTTCTGGCCAATTCTCACAAAATTTCTGCCCAAATCAATATTGATTTGGGCAGAAATCTCATGCGAATTGGCCGGCATTGTGGAGCAATTGTGGTCACGTGTGCTCCTAGTGTTTGGATTGCTTTGTCGCTAGGTTTGCGTAGCAGCTACCGGTGACCATGGGCTGGGCCCACACGGGTCCCTGATAGCCCACACTGATGAGGGCAGAGTTGAGGATGGGGGTCAAAGTGAACACCAGGCACTGGTTTTGTGGCCTGTGAGGGCTGTGAAAGTGGTGGTGGCCTCAGGAGGCTTGCAGGTTTTTCCTGCTCTGAGGGTTTTGCGCAGCTCCAAAAGTCACAGTCTCATCCTGGGTGGCAAGCATAGTCCTGTGGTCTGTCTCAGGGGTCCGCAGTCTGGAGGGACAGTGCCACTGTGGCTTGAGACCTGTGAGGCATTGTGAGCTGCATTAGGAGACTCATGCCAGTTCATGAATCACAGATGAGATTGACTTGGTGTGTGTTTTGAAAATAGAATGTGTTCCTTCATCTAACAGTGTTTATTCCATTGGGCCTAGGCTGTGGTGGAATGGCAGGCATCTAGACTTATGTGGCTGTTTGAGGTCAGATAGTGACTTGGATGATGTCTTTTCCTTTGTCGAAGTTGATGTATCTTAAGGGATTCATCTTTCCATCCAAAGAGTTCCAATGAGGGCAGAGGGAACATTCAAAATGATTCCGAGGAGGCTTGGATGATGTAAAAGAGAAACTTGACCTTCTAGTTTCACTAAGTGGACCATCTAGGTAGCTGGACAGCCGTGTTTTCTCTTCAGTTTCATGGATGGTGAAGTCAGAAGGAGAGTCTTTGGGAATTCCTGTGGATAGAGGCATTCTGGTGGCTTCAAGGGGCTTGGCGGTCAGGATCCCTGGGGTGAATTTCTGTGGCTGCTTGCCTGACACTTGGTGAGTCAGGTTATCCCACAGGTTTTCCATTTCCTCCTAGGGAATTGCAGGCAGGTAATGTTCTGCTTAAAGCAGAACCCTCCTGCACTGTCGGTGGGCATGCAGGTTGTTGCAGCCTCTTTGGAAAAGAGTATGGAGGTTCCTCCAAAAGATAAAATCTGAACAACCCTAGACCCAGCAATTTCACTCCTAGGTATTTATCCAAAGGACACAAAAATGCACATTCAATGGGGTACAAGCACTGTGATGTTTATACCAGCATTATCAACAATAGCAAAACAATGGAGGGAGTCCCAATGTCCATTCACTGAAGAATGGAGAAAGAAGATGTGAGAGATCTATCTATCTATCTATCTATCTATCCAATGGAATAGGACCCAGCCTCAAAAAGAATGAAATCTTGCCATCTGCAAGGATGTGAAAGGATCTAGAGTGGATTAAGGTAAGCAAAATCAGTAAGAAAAGACCAATGGCCTATGATTTTTCTCCTATGGAATTTTAGAAAGAAAACAGATGAACATAGTGAGGGGAGAAGGATAGGCCAATGAGGGAACAGTCTCGGCCTTAGAGCACAAACCAGGGGCTGCTAGAGGGCAGGGGTGTGGGGGGAAGAGTTAAATGCGTGATGGCTATTAGGGAGAGTACTTGTTGTGATGAGCTCTGGGTGTTCTATGCAGGTGAGGAATCATGAAATCCTACCCCTGAAGCAAAGGAATGAACACTGCATGGAAACGAATTGGAATGGAAGTCAAGGAAGGAAAGAAGAAGACCATGTTCTACCTCATGAGGAGTGAGGTAAAAATGGAGAGATTTTCGCTCTCCTGTTCTGTCAATGATCATTTTCAAACACACTATGGTACTATTTGCACTAGTTTCTATTTGCATAAGGAGCCCTCAGAAAGCTGCCAGCAAGATTCAGATGTCAGAGCATGTCCATGTTGCATTGATATATTCCTTCCAGTCTGCCCAGGTATGAAGGTAAGTGGAGAGAAATATGGAAAGGAGGTGTTAAGCATTCAGGGGGTAGCCTTCCCCCTTTCTCATGAATGCCTGGGCCAGTGTAAATTGAGAAGAAGGAGGGGGGGATCCCAGAGCTTTGCCACAGACAGGGGAGATCTAAGTCTGCCTAGAGCTGACGGGGTCGCTGAGGAGAGACGAGCTAGTGGCATGGCAGGCCGGAACTGCTGGTGCTGAGGTGGGTTCCCCGAGGGGCTGAGCCGAGAATGGGGGTCAGGCAGTGCATCAGGCTCTGGGTTTTAACTGGGGAGCTGCACAACGTGGGGGGGTTCTCATGTGGGCATGCAGGTTTCGCCGGCTCTGAGGGTTCTGCACAGCTCCAAATGGACTGGTTTCCTGCTGGGCGGCAGTGGACTCCTACAGTGTAGCTCCAGGGCTCCCAATCTAGAAGGCCTGGGGGACAGACCCCTGGGGAAGGAAGCCTGAAAACACAACTTAGGGTTAGGTTTAGGGCCTAGGGGTATAGCAGATCTGATATGCCAAGTTGAGGCAGGCTCCATGATGGGCTGAGTTGAAGGTGGGCATCAGGTGGCATGTCAGACTCTGGGTTTGTGTCCAGGGGTGCCGCAGAAGCTGAGGGTGCCTCAGGTGACATGCAAGTTTCTCCCGCTCTGAGGGTTCTGCACAGCTCCAAATGGACACATTTCACTCTGGGCCCCTGGTGGAGTCCTGAGGTTGAGTCTCAATGGTCCCCAGTCTGGAAGGCTTAGGGGCCAGGGCTCTGGGCATGGAGGCCTGTACACCACACCTAGGGTTAGGTTTAGGGCCTTGGGGCATGACAGGCCTGATATTCTGATGAGGAGGTGGGCTTTCTGCTGGGCTGACTTGGGGGCAGGCATCAGGCAGCATGCCAGAGTCTGGGTTTGTGCCCAGGGGCTGTAGAAGCTGGGGGTGGCCTCAGGGTGGCATGCAGGTTTCTCCTTGTCTGAGGGTACTGCACAGCTACAAATGGCATGGTTTTCTTCTGCGTGGTGGGCACAGTCCTGAGGTGTCACTCAGGTGTCCTTAATCTGTGGGGCTTGGGGGCCAGGACTTTTTGGATGGAAGCATGAAAACCCAAACTAGGGTTAGGGTTAGGGCCAAGGGGAATGGCAGGCCCGATCTGCTGGCACTGAGGCGGGAACCGTGGGGGGTGAGACAAGGACAAGGTTCAGGCGGGGAGTCAGAGTCCAGATTGAGGGAAGGGGTCCAGCTGAGGGTCAGCCTCCGTGTTTGTGGCCCGCTGGAGTGCTGAAGGTGGGGGGTGTCCTCAGGGCGGGGGGCATGCTGGTGTCTCCTATTCTGAGACTTTTGGTCAGCTTGTATTGGCACGGTTTCTTCCTGGTGGCAAGCGGAGGCCTGGGGCGTGGCTCAGGGATCCTCAATCTAGAGGGATTGGGGACCAGTTCTATGGGGACAAAAGCCTGAGAACCCACCCTATGGTTACTGTTAGGGCCTAGGGGAATGACAGGCCTGATAAGCCAAGTCTGAGGTGGGATCCCCAGGGGGCGGGGGCGTGAGTTGAGGATGAGGGTCAAGTGGTGTGCCAGACTCCAGGTTTTGTGGATGGGGGCAGGCCACCAGAGGTGGAGGTGGCCTCAGGGATGCATGAGTTTTTCCTCCCAGTCTGAGGGTTCTGCACAGCTCCAAAGGTCACGGTATCCTTCAGGGTGGCTGGCGGACTCCTGGGGTGTGGCTCCGGGGTCCCCAATCTGGAGCATTCAGGGGATAGGTCCCAGGGTCCCAAGCCTGAAAATCAAAAGGAGGCTTAGGGCGAGGGCCCAGGTGCCTGGCAGGCCTGATCCAACAGCGCTGGGGCAGGCACCCCACGGGACTGAATAACAGGAGGGGTAGGCTGCACGTGGCCCTGGCTCATAGAGAGCTATATCGCAGGGTTCGGGCCACGACCACTCGGGATTCAAGGGCAGGCCCGGGTGGCGGCCCTGTGGCAGCCCGAGGCACTGCCAGCTAGTTCGCTGGGGGGGTTTTCTGAACTTTGAACTCTGAATTCTCATGAGCTTTCTGCCTAAATCAATATTGATTTGAGCAGAAAGCTTCTAAGAATTGGCCAGCATTGGGTGGCGATTTGGGCTGTGCTGGCGCCCATGGTCTGGAGCAGTTTCTCACTAGGTGTGTGTCCTGGCCATCCAGGAACAATGGCTGAACCCACATGGCTCCCCCAAGGGCCCCCACCCAGTGGAGCTTCCGGGGGCTGTGCTGAGTCAGGGTGTCTTGCTGAGCATCAGCCTCCATGTTTCTGGCCCGGTGGGGCAACGAATGTTGGGATGGCTTCAGGGAGTCATGCAGGTTTCTTCTGCTCTGTGGGTTTTGTGCAGCTCCGAATAGCATGGTTTCCTCCTGGGTGGCAGGCAGAGTCCTGGGTTGTGGCTCAGGGTTCCCCAATCTGGAGGGCTTGGGGGCCGGGTCTCTGGGGATGGAAGCCTGAAAACTAGGGTTAAGGTTAGGGCCTAGGAGCATGACAGGCCCGATCTTTCGGCACTGAGGCAGGATCCCCATTTGGCTGAGTCAAGGATGGGTGACAGGCGGTGTGTCAAGATCTGTGTTTTGTGGCTGAGGGGCCCCCAGAGGTAGGGGTGGACTCGGGGAGACACATGGGTTTCTCCCAGTCTGAGGGTTTTGAGCAACTCTGAATGGCATGGTTTTCTCCTGGGTGCTAGGTATACTCCAGCAGTGTGGCTCAGGCATCCCCAATCTTGAGGGCTTGGGGGACAGGCCCCTGGGGACGGAAGTGTCAAAAGAAAACTGAGGGTTAGTATGAGGGCCTAGGGGCCTGGCAGGCTCGAACTGCCAGCGCCAGGGTGGGCACCCCAGGGGAGTGAGTAGTGGGAGGGATTGGCCACCCATATGCCTGGCTCATAGGAGGCTATCTCTCAGGGCTCAGGCTACGACCTTCGGGACCCTGGACCAGGCCCGGGCAGCAGCCTTGTGGGCCCGCACTGCCAGAAGCAAGTTCACCGGGATTTTTGTGTCCAATTCTCATAAGCTTTCTGCCCAAATTTATATCGTGGTTGGGCAGCGAGTTGGGCCATGGTGGCACCCGCGGTCTACAGCTCTTTCTCTCTAGGTAGGTGGTGGCCATCCTGGAACACGGGCCAGGCCCACACGGCTCCCCTGAGGGCCCCCGTGCAGGGGAGCTTTCCAGGGGCAGAGTTGGGAGAGGGTGTCTGGCTGAGTGTCATCCGCTGTGTTTGTTGCCCATTGGGGTGCCGATGGTGGGGGAGGCTTCAGGGGGGATATGCAGGTATCTCCTGCTCTGAGGGTTTTGCACAACTACGAATGGCATGGTTTCCTCTTGGGTGGCAGGCATAGTCCTGGGGTGTGGCTCAGGGGTCCCCAACCTTGAGGGCTTGGGGGCCAGGTCTCTGGGGACAGAAGTCTGAAAACCAAAGTAGGGTTAGGCCCTAGGGGCATGGTAGGCCCAATATGGTGGCACTGAGGTGGGATCCTGGGGGTGCTGAGTCAAGGATGGGGGTCAGGTTGTGTGTCAGGCTCCAGACAGGGGTGGCTGCTAGAGGTGGGGTTAGCCTCAGGGAGGCATGCGGATTTCTCCCAGTCTGAGGGTTCTGCACAGGTCCAAATGGCACGATTTCCTCTTGGGTGGCAGGCGGACTCCTGGGGTAAGGCTCTGGGGTCCCCAGTCTTGAGGGCTCAGGGGACAGGCTCCTGGGGATGGAAGTCTGAAAACCAAACTGAGCTATGGGTCCAGGGCCTAGGGGCATGACAGATCTGATCAGCCAGTGCCAGGGCGGGCACCCCAGGGGGCTGAGTAGCAGGAGTGGTTGACCCACATGAACCTGCCTCGAAGAGGGCTTTCTCTCAGGGTTTGGTCTGCGACCACTCGGGACTCCGGCTCAGGCCTAGGCGGCAGCCCAGCCAACCTATGTTGTCCAAGCAAGGTCTCCTGGCGTTTTCCTGCCAATTCTGACAATTTTTCTGCCCAAATTGATACTGATTTGGGCATAAATTTTGTGAGAATTGGCCAGCATGGGCGGCTTTATGGGCTGCACGTGTGGCTTGGTCTAGAGCACTTTCTTGCTAGGTGCATGTCATGGCCCTGCGGGATCATGGGCTGGTCCCACGTGGCTCCACCGAGTGCCCCCACCAGGGGAGCATCCTGGGGGCAGAGTTGAGAGAGGGGGTAAGGCTGAGCATCAGCCTCCTTGTTTGTGGCCCGGTGGGGTGATGGATGTGGGTGGCCTTGGCGTGGCATGCAGGTTTTCTCCCACTCTGAGGGTTTTGGGCAGCTCTGAACAGCAGTTTCATCCTGGGTGGCAGTGGAATCCTGCAGTGTGGTTCAGGTGTCCTCAATCTGGTGGGCATGGGGGCCAGGTCTCTGGGGACAGAAATTGAAAAACCAACCTATGGTAGGGTCAGGGCCTAGGGGCATGGCCGACGCAATATGCTGACACAAAGGTGAGATTCCCTAGAGGGTGACTCGAGGATGGTGGTTAGGCGGTGCATCAATCGCCGGGTTTTGTGGCCAGGGGGCTGCCACAGGTGGGTGTGGCCTCAGGTTGGAATTCAGGTTTCTCCCTGTCTGAGGGTTCTGCACAGCTCCAAAAAGCACAGCTGTCCTCCTGAGTGGCAGGCGGTCTCCTGGGGTGTGTCTTCGGTATCCCTCATCTGGAGGGCTCGGGGGACAGGCTCCTGGGGATGGAGCCTGAAAACCCAACTGAGCATTAGGGTGAGAGCCTGGGGACATGGCAGGCCCAATCTGCCAGTGCCAGGGTGGGCACAGCAGGAGACTGAGTAGCTGGAGGTGTCGGCCACATGTGCACCTGGCTCATAGATGGCTTTCTCACAGGGTTCAGGCTGCACTACTCCAGACCCCATGCCAGGCCCAGCCGGTCACCCTGTGGCTCCGAGCCTCCGGCAGCAAGTTTGCTGGGTGTTTTCCAGCCAATTCTCACAAGCTTTCTGTTCAAATCGATATCAGTTTGGCAAAGAGATCATGAGAATTAGTTGTTGTTGGGTGGCAATTCGGGCCACACTGTCACCCACAGGCTAGAGCACTTTCTCTCTAGGTGCTTGTAGTGCACATCTTGGAAACATGGGGCAGGACCATGAGGCTCCCTCAGGGGCCCCCGCATAGGGAGTTTTCCGTGGACACAGTTGAGGCAGGGGTTCTGGCTGAGCATCAGGTTCCATGTTTGTGGCCCAGCTGGGCACCGAAGGTGGGGGTGGCCTCGGGGGGACATGAGGGTTTCTCCTGCTCTGAGGGTTTTGGGAGGCTCCAAACAGTACAGATTCCTCCTGGGTGGCAGGCAGAGTCCTGGGGTGTGGCTCAGGGGTCTGCAATCTGGTGGGCTTGTGGGCCAGGCCTCTGGGGAAAGAAGCCTGAAAAGCTACTCAGCCTCCATTTTTGCGGCCCAGTGGTGAGTAAAAGGTGGGGGTGGACTTGGGGGGGGGGATGCAGGTTTCTCCCGCTCTGAGGGTATCGCATAGCTCCTAATGGCCTGGTTCCCTCCTGGGGGGCAGGTGTACTCCTGCAGTGTGGCTCTGGGGTCCCTGATGTGGAGGACTCAGGCGACTTGCCCCTGGAACTGGAAGCCTGAAAACCAAACCTGGAGTTATAGCCAGGGCCTATGGGCATGGCAGGTCAAATCCGCCAGTTTCGGTGCAGACGCCCCAGTAGTCTGAGTAGCAGGAGGAACCGGCTTCATGTGCACCTGCCTTGTAGAGCATTTGCTCACCGGGCTCATGCCTAGACCACTCAGGACCCCAGGCCAGGCCCAAGTGGAGGCCCTGCAGCCATGTGCCACAGGAAGCCAGTTCACTGGGGGTTTTCTGGCCAATTCTCACGAGGTTTCTGCCCAAATCAATGTCAATTTGGGCAGAAAGCTCGTGAGAATTGGCTGGCATTGGGCAGCAATTCAGGCTGCACAGGTGCCTGTGATCTAGAGTGCTTTGTCGCTAGGTTCATTTCACGGCCATCAGAGAAAATGGGTCGGGCCCAGGCAGCTCCCGTGAGGGACCCTGCACAGGGGAACTTTCCCGGGGTAGAGTTGAGGGACGGGTTCCTGCTGAGCCTCAGCCTCAAAGATTGTAGCCTGTTGGGGTGCCAAAGGTGTGGCTGGCTCAGTGGGGGTATGCAGGTTTCTCCCGCTCTGAGGGTTTTGCACAGCTCTGAAGGCATGGTTTCCTCTTGGTGGCAGGCAGAGTCATGGGGTATGGCTCAGGGGTCCCCTATCTGGAGGACTCGAGCTACATGGCCCTGGGGATGGAAGCCTGAAAACCCAACAGAGGATTAGGGCCAAGGCCTAGGGGCATGGCAGTCCTGATCTGCCAGTGCCAGGGCAGGCACCCTGATGGGGTTGAGTAGTGGAAAGCATTGTCCTCGAGTGTGCCTGGCTCGTAGAGGGCTTTCTCGAAGGATTAGGACTGCGACCACTCGGGACTCCAGGCTAGGCACAGGCAGAGGCCCTGCAGACATGCAGCACAGGAAGCAAGTTCGCCGGGGGTTTCCCAGCCAATACTCAGGAGATTTCTGCCCAAATCCATATCTATTTTGGCAGGAAGCTTATGAGAATTGGCGGGCGTTGGGTGGTGATTGACGACTCGCTGGCTCCCTTGGTCTAGAGTGTTTTCTCACTAGGTGCATGTTGTGGCCATCCAGGAACACAGGCAGGGCCCAGATGGCTCCCCCTTGGCCGCCACACAGGGGATCTTTCCCAGGGGCAGAGTTAAGGGAGGGGGTACAGCTGGGCATCAGCCTCCGTGTTTGGGGCCTGGTATGGGGACTGAAGGTGGGGGGTGGCCTCAGGGTGCCATGCAGGTTAATCCCATTCTGAGGGTTTTGCGCAGCTCCGAATGGCACAGTTTGTACCTGGATGGCAGGCAGAATCATGGTTGTAGCTCAGGGGTCCCCAGTCTGGAGGACTCAAGGGACAGGCCCCAGGGGACGGAAGCCTGAAAACCCAACAGAGCGTTAGGGCTAGGGTCTAGGGGCATGGCAGGCCAGATCTTCCAGTGCTTGGTTGGGCATCCCATGGGGCTGAGTAGCGGGAGGCATTGGCCTTGCATGCACCTGGATCGTAGAGGGCTTTCTTGCAGGGTTGGGGACTCAACCACTCGGGATCACAGGCTAGGCCCAGGCAGAGGCCCTGCAGACATGCACTGCAGGAATCAAGTTCACTGGGGTTTTCCCGGCCAGTTCTCAAGAGCTTTCTGCCCAAATTGATATTGATTTGTGCAGAAAACTCATAAGAATTTGCTGGCGTTGGGTGGCAATTCGGGCCGCCCTGGCGCCCGCGGTCCAGAGCACTTTCTCGCTAGGTGTGTGACGTGGCCATCTGGGAACATGAGCCGGGCCCACATGGTTCCCCCGAGGGCCCCAGTGCAGGGAGCTTTCCAGGGGCAGAGTTAAGCAACGGGTATCACTGGGCATCAACCTCTGTGTTTCTGGCCCAGTGTTGAGCCGAATGTGGATGGCCTCATGGGGGGCACGCCCTTTTCTCCCACTCTGAGGCTTGTTTGCAGCTTCAAATGGCATGGTTTCTGTCTGGGTGGCAGGCGGAGTAATGGGGTGTGGTTCAGGGGCCCCCTATCTGGAGGACTTGAGGGACAGGCCCCTGGGAACAGAAGGCTGAAAACCCAAACACATGTTAGGGTGAGAGCCTAGGGGCATGGCAGGTCTGATCCCCCAGCACCGGTTCAGACACCCCAGGGGTGTGAGTAGTGGGAGGCATTGACCTCGTTTGCGCCTGGGTCATAGAGGGCTTTCTTGCAGGGTTCTGGCTGCGACCAGACCCCGGCCCAGGGCCAGGTGGCAGCCTTGTGGACCCACGCTGCTGGTAGCAAGTTCACTGGGGGTTTTCCAGCCAATTCTCATGAGCTTTCTGCTGAAGTAGATATTGATTTGGGCAGAAAGCTCGTGAGACTTGTGTGGTGTTGGGTGGCAATTCAGGCCGTGCTGGCACCCTCGGTCTTGAGTGCTTTCTTGCCAGGTGCTTGTCCTGGCCATCTGGGAACACGGGCCAGGCTCACGTGAGGGCCCCCATGCAAGAGAGCTTTCCGGGGGTAGAGTTGAGGTAGGCGTTCTGGCTGAGCGTCAGCCTCTGTACTTGTGGTCTGGTGGGGAGCTGAAGGTGGGGTTGCCTCAGGGGTGGCATGCAGGTTTCTCCCACTCTGAGGATTTTGTGCAGCTCCAAACATCACAGTTTCCTCCTGGGTAGCAGGCAGAGTCATGGGGTGTGAATCAGGGGTCCCCAATCTGAGGGCTCAAAGGAAAGGGCCCTGGGGATGGAAGACTGAAAACCCAACTGAGGGTTAGGGCCAGGGCCTAGGGGCATGGCAGTCCTGATCTGCCAGCGCGGGGATGGGCACTATCGGGGCCTGAGTAGCAGGAGGCTTTGGTCTTGTGTATGCCTGACTCGTAGATGGCTTTCTCACAGGGTTCGGGCCACGACCACTCGGCACCCTGGGCCAGGACTAAGCAGCAGTCCTGCGTGCCTGAGCTTTCAGGAGCGAGTTCGCCGGGGGTCTTCCAGCCAGTTTTCGTGAGATTTCTGGGCAGAAAATTAATGAGAATTGGCCAGCGTTGGGCGGTGATTCGGGCCGCGCTGGTACCCGCAGTCTAGAGCGCTTCTCACTAGGTGCGTGTCACGGCCATCCAGGAACATGGGTCAGACCCCACGCTGGGGAGCTCTCCGGGTTCAGAGTTGAGGGAGCGGTTCCAGCTGAGCGTCAGCCTCCCTGTTTGCAGCCTGGTGGGGCGCCAAAGGTAGGGGTGACCTCAACGGGGGAATGCAGGTTTCTCCCGCTCTGAGGGTTTTGTGCAGCTTCAAATGGCATGGTTTCCTCCTGGGTGGCAGGCAGAGTCATGGGGTGTGGCTCAGAAAAACATAATTCGGGGGGGGGGGGGGTTGGTGACCAGGCCCCTCAGAATGGAAGCCTAAAAACCCAAAATAGGGTTAGGGTTAGGGTCTAGGGGCATGGCATGACTGATCTCCCAGCACTGAAGCGGTCTCCCCTCAGGGCTTAGTTGAGTGCATGCATCCAGCAGTGTGACAGAATTCGGCTTTATGGCCAGGGGGACTGCCATGGTTGGGGTGGCTTAAGGGAGACATGCAGCTTTCTCCCCCTCCAAGGGCTCGGAGCAGCTCCAAATGGTACGGTTTCACGCTGCATGGTTGGAGGAGTCCTGCAGTGTCACTCAGAGGTCCTTAATCAGGGGCCTTGGGAGCCAAGCCCCTCAGAATGGAAGCCTGAACCCAAACTAGCGTTAGGGTTAGGGCCTAGGGGCAATACAGACCCGATCTGCCGGTGCTAAGACAGGCTCCCCTCAGGGCTGAGTTGAAGGCATGCGTCTGGTGCCAGGCAGAGTCCAAGTTTATGGCCAGGGGGTCTGCTGATGGTGGGAGTGGCTTTAGGGGGCATGCAGGTTTCTCCTCCTCTGAGGGTTTGGAGCAGCTCCATACTGCAAGGTTTCCTCCTGCGTGGTGGGTGGAGTCATGGGTTCTCGCTCAGTGATCCTTAATACAGGAGGCTTGGGGGCATGGCCCCTTGGGATGGAAGCCTGAAAACCCAAACTAGGTTTAGGGTTAGGGCCTAGGGGCATGGCAGGGCCGATCTGCCGGTGCTGAGACTGGCTCCCTGGTGGCTGAGTGGAGGGTGGTTGTCAGGCGGTGTATTGGAATTCTGGTTTGTGTCTAGGAGGTGTGCAAATGCTGGGGGTGGCCCAGGGTCATACAGTTTTCTCCCGCTCTGAGTTTTCTGAGCAGCTCCAAATGGCACAATTTCACCCTAGGCAGCTGGCAGTGTGCTGGCGTGAGTCTCAGGCATCCCCAATCTGACGGGCTTGGGAGCCAGCCCTCTGGGCACAGAAGCCTGTATACCTGACCTGGGGTTAGGCTTAGGGCCTAGGGGCATGGCAGGCCCTATCTGACAATGCTGAGGTGGGCTCCCCTCAGGGCTGAGTTGAGGGTATGTGTCTGGCGGCATGGCAGAATCCGGTTTCGTGGCTGGGGGGCGGGGGGCACCAATGGTGGGGGTGGCTTTAGTGAGGCATGCAGGTTTCTCCTGCTCTGTGGGTTTTTTGCAGCTCCTAACAGCACAGTTTCTTCCTGGGTGGCAGCCAGGGTCCTGGGGTGTGTCTCAGGTGTCCCCAGTCTGGAGGGCTTGTGAGCCAGGTCTCTGGGGACAGAAGCCTGAAAAGCCAACATAGGATTAGGGTTAGGGCCTAGGGGCATGGCAGGCCCAATCTGCCATTGCTGAGGTGGGATCCCCATGGGCTGAGTCAAGGATGGGGGTCAAGCGGTATGTCAATCTCCAGGTTTTGTTGCCATGTGGGCCATCAGAGGAGAGGGTGGCCTCTGGAATGCATGTGGGTTTCTCCTGGTCTGAGAGTTCTGGGTAGGTCCGAAAGGCATGGTTTTCTCCCGGATGGTAGGCGGAGTTCTTGGTTGTGGCTCAGGGGTTCCCAATCTGGAGGGATTGTTGGCCATGTCTCTGGGCACGGAAGCCTGAAAACACAACCTAGGGTTTGGGTTAGGGCTTAGGGGGTATCCAGGCCCTACCTCCCGGTGCTGAGGCTGGATCCCCAGGGGCTGAGTCGAACCCCATGGGGGTCAGGAAGCACATCAGGCTGTGAGTTTGTGACTGTGGGGACCATCGAAGTTGGGGGTGTCCTCAGGGAGGCATGTGGGTTTGTTCCATTCTGAGGGTTCTGCGCAGCTTCGAATGGTACAGTTTCCTTCTGGGTGGCAGGCAGACTCCTGGGGTGTGGCCCAGAGGTCCCCAATCTGGAGGGACAGTGCCAGTGTGGCTTTAGACCTGTGGAAGGTTTGGGAGCTGCATTAGGAGTCTGTGGAAGGCCCGGCAGTGCCAGTTCACGCCACTGGAGGGAGTGGTGAGCTGTGGTGCGAGAGCCCTGGAAGGCATGGCAATGATGCTTGCCACCACTGGAGGCAGTGGCGAGCTGCCATGGGAAACACACAGGAAGAGGAGTCCATGCAGCCTGCTGGCTCTGAGGGCAGTGGGGAGGTGCTGGGTGAGAGACCCTGAAACGGGAGGCACTACAGCTTGTTTTTACAGGATGGAGTGGTGAGCTGTATAGTCTCTGTTTCTCCAGGCTCAAGAGTGGCCATAGAAAACCCAGGAGCCGGGCCCCCACTCAGCATTTTGCTCCATTTCCCCAGGTTTGCAGGTAATGTGCTGTCAGGATGGTTCAGGAGAGTCCTCCCATTTGGGCTCTGGAGCTGGGGGAAACCAAACCTGACTCATGGTGCATTTGGAACCGAGGAGTTGAGTGTTTGTTTGGAAGAGTATGTTTGTTTCTCCAAAAAGAACAAGGGCATTGGTCGGCTTCAGAAGGAAGTGAATGACCACTTAAGAGACAAGCATGTGTCTCTCCTTCTCCCAGGAATCAGAGCAGGTGTGTAGGCTTTAGGTGGGAGACACCTGCTTATCTACACCTGACAACGCTTCTTCACTCTGGCTCCACGAGACCTGAAGTTTGGAAATCAGCGTCTGAGTCCGTCATGCAGCTTGTCCCAGAACGTCAGTGTTCAGAGAAAACAGCAGGCCCGTGGGGCACAATGTCACATCCATGCCAGGATGGGAGGTAAAACTTCTTTCACCCCAAACCTCCTGGCTTTTCTCTTGTCTCCAGTGGAGCTCACAAATGGCACACTGAACCAGCTGTAAGCAATCTAGTGAGGGTGCCAGGATTCCCGAGTTTCTCTGCAGGGAGCACCTGGCAGGGATCTCATTTTCTCTGTTTATTTCTGGCTTACAAAGGTATTTGGAACATCTCTTTCCTAGGCAATCCCTTGGATTTGAAAGGGAAGATGAGATTGACTAGGTGTGCATTTTGAACATAGAGAGTATTCCTTCATCTAACAGTGTTTATTCCGCTGGGCCTAGGGTGTTGTGGAATGACCGGCATCTACAGTGAGGTGGCTGTTTGTGGTCTGATAGAGACTTGGATGATGACTTCTCCTTTGTCCAAGGTGATGTATCCTAATGGATTCGTCTTTGCATCCGAAGAGTTCCAATGAGGGCAGAGGGAAAATTCAAAATGATTCCAAGGAGCCTTGGACAATTTACAAGGGATGCTTGTCTTCCTAGGTTCACTCAGACGGCTATATATGGTTGGACATGCTGTGTTTTCTCTGCAGTTCCATGGGTGGCGACGTCAGAAGGAGAGTCTTTGGGAATTTCCCTGGATAAAGGCATTCTGGTGGCTTCAAGGGACTTGGCATCAGGAACCCTGGGGTGAATTTCTGTGGCTGCTTGCCTGATGCTCAGTGAGTCAGGTTATCCCACAGGTTTTACATTTCCTCCTTAGGAAATTGCTGGCAGGGAATGTTCTGCTTAAAGTGGAACCCTAGGGGGCACCTGGGTGGCTCACTGGGTTAAGCCACTGCCTTCGGCTCAGATCATGATCCCAGCATCGTGGGATCGAGCCCCGCATTGAGCTCTCTGCTCAGCGGTGAGCCTGCTTCGCCCTCTCTCTCTGCCTGCCTCTCTGCCTACTCGTGATCTCTGTCAGTCAAATAAATAAATAAAATCTTAAAAAAAAAAAAAAACACCCAGAACCCTCCTACACTGTTGGTGGGCATGCGGGTTGTTGTAGCCACTCTGGAAAAAGATAGGGTGTGTCCTCCAAAAGCTAAGAACTGGAAAACACTAGGATCCAGCAATTGCCCTCCTATGTATTTCCCTAAAGGGCAAAAAAAAATGCACATTAAGTGGGGTAGAAGCACCGTGATATTTACAGCAGCATTATCAACCATAGTAAAACAATGGAGGGAGTCCAAATGTCCATTCACTGATGAGTGATATATATATATATTTGTGTGTGTTTGTGTGTGTGTATTCATTCTCCCACATCTTCTTAAAGGAATAGGAGCCAGGTTCAAAAAGGATGAAATCTTACCATCTGCAAGGATGTGGATGGATCTACAGTGGATTTAGCTGAGTAAAATCAGTAAGAAAAGACCAATAGCCTATAACTTGACTTCTATGGAATTTCAGAAAGAAAACAAATGAACATAGTGATGGGAGAAAGGCCAATGAAGAAACATACTCTAACCTAGAGCACAAACCGAGGGTTGCTAGAGGACAGGGGTCTGGGGGGAAGGGTTAAATGGGTGACAGCTATTAGGGAGAATACTTGTTGTGATGAGCTCTGGGTGTTCTTTGCAGGTGAGGAATCACAAAATCCTACCCCTGAAGCACAGGAATGAACACTGCACGGAAATGGATTGGAATTGAATTCAATGAAGAAAAGAAGAAGACCATATTCTACTTCATGAAGACTGAGGTAAAACTGGAATGACTTTCACTCTCCTGTTCTGTAGCTGATCATTTTGAAAAAACCCTGTGTCAGGATACACTAGTTTCCTATTGCATAAGGAGCCCTCAGAAAGCTGCCATGAAAGATTGAGATCTCAGAGCATGTACATGTTCCATTGATATGTTACTTTCAGTCTGCCCAGGTACAAAGGTAAGTGGAGAGAAATATAGCAGAAAAGGAAAGGAGGTATTAAGCATTCAGGAGGTAGCCTTTCCCTTTCTCATGAATGCCTCAGCTAGTGTAAATAGAGAAGGCGGGGGGATCCCAGAGCTTTGCCGCAGACAGGGGAGTTCCAGGTCTGCCTAGAGCTGGCAAGGGTCCCTGAGGAGAGCTAAGCTAGTGGCCTGGTGGTCCCAAAATGCTGGTGCTGAGGTGAGTTCCCCAAGGAGCTGAGTTGAAGATGGAGGTCAGGTGGTGCATCAGGCTCTGGGTTTGTAGCCTGGGGGCTTCAGAACGTGGGAGATTCCTCACGGGGGCATGCAGGTTTCTCTGGCTCTGAGGGTTCTGCACAGTTCCAAAGGGACTAGTTTCCTGTTGGGTGGCAGGTGGACTCCTACAGTGTGACTCCAAAGTTACTAGTCCAGAGGGATTGGGGGAAAGACCCCTGGGTTAGGAAGCCTGAAAATGCAACATAGGGTTAGGGTAACGGCGTTGGGGCATGGCAGGCCTGATATGCCGACACTGAGGTGGGATACCCTCGGGATTGAGTTGAGGGAATGCGTCCTGCACAGCAGAAGAGTCACGGTTTCTGGCCAGAGGGTGGCTTTAGAGGGGCATGCTGGTTTCTCCCTCTCTGAGGGAACTGTGGAGCTCCAAATGGCATGGCTTACCCCTGCATGGTGGTCAGGTTTCTGGCTTGTTACAAAGGGGCCCTGAATCTGGGGGGTTTGGGGGCCAGGCCTCTTGGGATGGAAGCCTGAAATCAGAAACTAGAGTTATGGTAAGGGCCTAGGGGCATGGCATGCTCAATCTGCTGGTACTGAGGTGGGCTCCCTGGTGGGCTGACTTCAGGGTGGGTATCAGGTGGCACGTCAGACGCCGAGTTTGTGTCCAGGGGTGCAGCAGAAACTGGCGGTGACCTCAGGGTTGCATGCAGGTTTCTCCCACCCTGAGGGTTCTGCAGAGCTCCAAATGGCATGGTTTCTTCCCGTGTGGTGGACGCAGTCCTGGGGTGTCACTGAGGCACCCTTAATCTATACCGGCATGAGTCTCAGAGGTGCCCAATCTGGCGGGCTTGGGGGACAGGCCTCTCTGGGCATGAACGCCTGTACACCCCACCTAGGGTTCGGGTTAGGGCCTAAGGGCATGGCAGGTCCGATGTGCTGGTGCTGATGCGGGCTCCCCTAAGAACCGAGTTGAGGGCATAGATCTGGCATCGCAGCAGAAATGGCCATGGGGGTGACTCATGGTGGGGGTGGCGTTAGGGGGGCTTGCAGGTTTCTCCCCGTCTGAGGGTTCAGCGCAGCTCTAAACCACAAGGTTTCCTCCCCTGTGGCAGGTGGAGTCCCGTGTTGTCACTTAGTGGTCCTTAATCTGGGGTACATGGGGCCAGGCCCCCTGGCATGTAAGCCTGAAAACCTAAACAGGGGTTCTGGTAAGGGCCTAGGGGCATGATGGCCTGATCTGCTGATGTTGAGGTGGGGTCCCCTCTGGGCTGAGTTGAGGGCATGTGTCCGGGAGCTCAGCAGAATCTGGTTTTGTGGCCAGGGGGGCCGCAGATGGTGGGAGTGCCTTTAGAGGGGCATGTTTCTCCCCCTCTGAGGATTCAGCACAACTCCAAATGGCACAGGTTCCTACTGTGTGGCGAGCGGAATCCTGGAGTGTATGTCAAGGTTTCTTAATCCAGGGGGCTTTGTTGCCTGGACCCTCAGAATAGAAGCCTGAAAACCCAAGCTAGGGTTAGGGTTAGGGCCTAGGGGCATGGTAGGCCTGATCTGCTGGAATTGAGGCAGTCTCCTGGGTAGGCTGAATGGAGGGCAGGAATCAGGCAGGAGTTGGGGTCTGGGTTTGTGTCTGTGGAGGCAAAGAAGCTGGTTGTGTCCTCGGGGGCCATGCAGCTGTCTCCTGCTCTGAGGTTCCTGCACAGTTCCAAATGGCACCATTTTGCACTAGGAGGCTGGCGGAGTGCTGGCGGGAGTCTCAGGTGTCCCCAGTCTGATGGGCTTGGGGTACAGGCCTCTGGGCAAGGAAGGCTGTACACCCCACCTAGGGTTAGGTTTAGGGTCTAGGGTCATGGAAGGCCCAATCTGCCGGTGCTGAGATGGGCTCCCCTCAGGGCTTAGTTGAGAGCATGTGTCCAGTAGCTTGGCAGAAACTGGCTTTATGGCCTGGGGTGCTGCCAATCGTGGGGTGATTTACATGAGCTTTACGGGGGATTGAAGGTTTCTCCCCCTCTGAGGGTTCAGCACCTCCAAACTCCAAGATATCATCCCGTGTGGCAGTTGGAGTCCTGCAATGTCGCTCTGGGGTCCTCAATCCAGGGGGCTTGGAGGCTAGGCTTCTTGGGATGGAAGCCTGAAAACCCAGACTAGGGTTAGGATCTTGGGGTATGACAGGCCCGATCTGCCAGTGCTGAGGCAGGGTCCCCGGTGGGCTGAGTTGAGGGCAGGTGATAGGTGGCTTGTGTCAATCTGGTTTTGTGTTCAGGAGGGGCTCAGATCCTGGGGCTTGCTTTGGGTGGCATGAAGTTATCTCCTGCTCTCAGGTCTGAGTAGCTCCAAATGGCACCGTAACACTATAGGTAGCCGGCAGACTGCCAGAGTGAGTCTCAGGCATCCCCAATCTGGCGGGTTTGGGGGCTAGGCCTCTGGGTACGGAAGACTGTACACCCAACCTAGGATTAGGGTTAAGGCCTAGGGGCATGGCAGCTTCAATATGCTGGGTTTTAGGCAGGATCCCTCAGGGCTGAGTGGAGGACATGCATCTGGTGTTGCAAAAGAATCTGACATTATGTCCAGGCACTGGTGATGGTGAGTGTGTTTAGGTGCTCCTGCACCTTCCTTTCTGGAGGACAGGCAAGTCTTGTGGTGTGGCTTTGTAATCCCCAGTCTGGAGGGTTAGGGTTAGGGGTTAGGGATAGGGTTAGGGTTAGTGATTAGGGATTAGGGTTAGGGTTAGGGTTAGGGTTATGTCTTAGGAACAAGGGCTAGGTTTATGTCTTAGGGACAAGAGTTAGGGGTTAGGGTTAGGGGTTGGGGTCAGGGTTAGAGTTAGGGTAAGGGTTAGGGGTTAGGTGTTAGGATTAGGGTTAGTTTAGAGGGTTAAGGGATAGGATTAGGGTTAGGGTTAGGGTCATGTCTTTGGGACAAGGCATGTCGGATGTGCCAGCACAGATATCGGCTCACCCAAGAGCTGATTTGAGAGCAGGACTCAGGAGACTCCTCAGTCCCTGGGTTTTGGCCTGGAGGGGCAAATGTGGTGGGATAGGCCTAAGGGTGGCATGCTGCTTTCTACAACTCTGAGGGTTTTTGAGAGCACCAAATGAAATGCTGTCTTCCTGGCTGATAGTCTGCGTCCTGCCGTCATTCTTATGCTCCCATCCATGGGAGGAATTGGATTTCAGGCCTCAGCTTTCCAGAGCCTGAATACTCAACCTTGGGTTACGGTTTGGTCCTGGGAGAATGGCAGGCCAGATATGCCAGCGGACTCATGCTCTCCTTGGGCTGAGTTCAGGGCATTTCTCAGACAGCCTGTCAGGATCCAGGATTGTGTTGTAGGGGTCCTCAGAATGTGTGGATAGTTTTAGGTAGCACAGAGGTTTCTCTGTCCAGGAGGTTTCCCACCAGAAGTGAGTTCGCCAGGGGATTTCTGCTCAATACTCGCATTCTGCCCAAATCAGCATTGATTTTGGTAGAACTCTCGTGAGAACTGGCCGGCATTTGGCAGAACTGCAGACTGCCCTGTCCATTCTGGCTCTGGGCCTTTTCTCACTCTGGGCATGTTGCGGTAACCCGGATAACACGCCAAGATGGCGCAGCCCAGCTGGGGACCCCAGCACAGGGGAGCTTTCCCAGAGCAGAGTTGAGGGAGTGGCTGTGGCTGGGCGTCCGCCTGAGAATTTTCAGGCCACTGGTACTCCCAAGGTTGGGGCTGGCCTCAGGGGGGACACAAAGTTTTCTCTAACACCGAGGCTTTTCCCCAGTTGCGAAAGGCAATGTTTCCTTCAGGGTGGGGGGTGGACTAATGGCGCAGGACTCGGGGTTTCACTAATGGAGGGCCCGAGGGATAGGACCCTGGATATGGGAGGCTGACCAAGCAGGTGAGGTTTCAGGCCTGGGCCCAAGGGCAGACCCTGCTCCATCTGCCAACGCCAGAAAGGGGATCCCCGGAGGTGGAGGAGCAGGAGACGTCGGCCTCGCCTGTGCCTGATCATGGAGGCTTTCTCTCAGGGTTCAGATGCAACCACTTGGGATCCAGGGCCAGGCCCAGGTGCTGGCCCTGCAGACGTGGGGCACCCGAAGCAATTTTGCCAGGCCTTTACCGACGAGTTCTCACGAGCATTCTGCCTCAATCGGGATATATTCAGGCAGAATGCTCATGAGAATTGGCCGGCATTGGGCGGCCCAGTGGACTGCCGTGTCCCACTTGGGTGAACGCCCTTTCTCGCTTGGGTCATGTGGCAACAACCCGGAAAATGCGCTGAAATGACACTGCTCACCTGGGGACCATGATGCAGAGGACTTTCCGGGAGCAGAGTTGAGGGAGGGGATGTGGCCAGGCATCTGCCTCCAGCTTTTTGGGCTGCTGAGCACCCAAGGCCAGGGGTGGCCTCAGGGGGACACCAAAGTTTCACTCGCTCCCAGGCAACCATTGTTGCTGGGATGGCACAGGGACTGGTGGTGTGGGACTCGGGGTTCCCCAGTTGGAGGCCCCGAGGGACATGACCCTGGAAACGGAAGGCTGAGAAAGCAGGCTAGGGTTCGTGCCCAGGCCTCGGGGCTGCGAGCCCCATCTGCCAGTGCCAGGGAGGGGACCCCACGAGGCTGAGGGGGAGGAGGCTTTGGCCTCACCTGCGCCTGACTCCTGGAGGGCTTTCTGCCAGGATTCTGACACGACCACTCGGTACCTCGGGCCAGGCCCAGGATGTGGTCCTGCAGATGTGCAGCACCCAAAGCGAGTTCACCAGGCATTTTCCGGCCAGTTCTCACAAGCGTTCTGCCAAAATTGGGATCGATTTGGGCAGAACGTTCCTGAGAATACACTGGCGTCGGGCAGCCCTGCGGACCGCCCTGTCCCCCGGGGGACATGTCGCGGCCGGGGCATGTTGTGGTTTGGGGCATGTCATGGCCACCTGGAAAACACGCCAAGATGGCGCCTCCCACCTGGGGCCCCTGTGCAGGGGTGCTTTCCTGGAGCAGAGTTGAGGGAGGGGTTGTGGCCGGGCATCTGCCTCCGATTTTTTGGGCGGTGGGGAGCCCAGGGATGGGGCTGGCCTCTGTGGGTGAACGAATATTATCTCTCACTCAAAGGCTTGTACGCAGCTCTGAAAGGCATTGTTTCCTCTGGGGTGGTAGTAGGACTTGTAATGCAGGTCTCAGTGTTCCCCAGTTGGAGGCCCCGAGGGACAGGAACCTGGAAACAGAAGGCTGGGAAAGCAGGCGAGGCTTTGTGCCCAGGCCCCAGAATGGGCAGGCATCAGGGAGTGGATCCCCAGTGGCTGAGGAGCAGGAGGGGTTGGCCTCGCCTTTGCCTGACTCACGGAGGGCTTTCTGGCGGGGTTGGGACGCGACCACTGGGATCCCGGACCAGACCCAGGGGGAGGATCTGCAGACGTGTCATGCCCGAGTGAGTTCGCCAGGTTTTCCAGCCAATTCTCACCAGCGTTCTGCCCAAATCGGGATCAATTTGGGTAGAACGCTGGTGAGAATTGGCCAGCGTTGGGTGGCCCTGGGGACCGCCCTGTTCCCCGTGGCTGAAGGCCTTTTCTTGTTCAGGGCATGTCACAGCCACCCGGAAAATGCGCCGAGATGTTGGGGTCCACTCAGGGCCCCGGCACAGGGGAGCTTTCCTGGAGCAGAGTTGTGGGAAGGGTTGTGGTTGGGCGTCATCCTCCAACTTTTGTATACATATACATATATATATATATATATATATATATATATATATATATATATATTTATTTATTTATGTATGTGTATGTATGTGTATATATATATATGTATGTATGTATGTATATATATATATATATATAAAACCAACCTAAAACATGACTCATGACTATTAACGTGGTTAAGTAAGTATAGTGGCTTCACTGTAGTATTTACTATGAACTTAGGTTACAGGAATGACTTAAACTATATTTAAAAAACTAAACTGTAAATCTCTAAAATGTTAAATGTAAATTTCGTAACGTCTGTGGGAAAGGGAGGCAATATCTTCAGTTTATGGAGAATGACAAATTTATATTAGGTGTGAGTATGAGCACTTTTTTACCTTGTGTTCTGAAACATCATTGAGTAATATTTAATCAGGGTACGGGCAACCACTACTTTGTACCTATTAAAACATATTCTCTATCAGTAACTGGATCTATTTGTCTTTGAAGGTAGTTTCTTGTTACTTTATGATGGCTTTTGAGGTTTTCATCATTACTCTCCATCTTTCCCCCAAAAGACAGCTTATCGAAGTATTCTTTCCAATCACCAAAAGGACAGTCTTTCAGAAATGTTCTGATGGATGCAATATTCTCCATCTTGGTAGTTTAAGAAGCACAAAAATTGCTATGTTCACACCTGTTGGGGGTCCTGTATAGTACTTGAAATAAGAGTTTGGTTCTTTGGAAAATATATAACAGGGTAGTTTACTGAAGTTTTCTTCTCAGATTGTATTTTTCCCTTTTCAATTTCTATTTTTTTAAATATCTCTGTACAGTTAGCTGAATGCCTTTCTAGTGTCCCTTGAGGACATGTTCCTTTCCTGATATTTAAGTTTTTATTTTATAAGCCTATGACAATGGAATGCATTGCTGGTGGCAAGCATGAAGAGAGAATTCTGAGGCTTTAGAGTGAGGGTGTGCTCTGGGACAAGCACAGCAAGACAACCGGTGATGTTTTCCAGACTTGAAAGGAGAGGTCTCCCAGTCCTGAAAAAAAAAATCAAGAGCCCAGTCCACTATTTTGGGATGATAGTTAGTTTGATGTGTCTACTTAAGTGGGCTAAGGGATGCCCAGAGAGCTGGTAAGACACAGGATCTGAGCATGACTGTTAGAGTGTTTCTGGAACAGATTAGGATTTGAGTGAGTGAACAAGATGCCTCTCATCAATCCATGCAGGCACCATTCAATCTCCTAAGGGTCCAGATAGAACAGAAAGGCAGAGAGGGGACAAATTTGCTCTTTGACTTGAGATGGGACATCCATTTTCTCCTGTCCTTGGACATGGGCACTCCTCGTTCTCAGGCGTTTGGGTGTGGACTGCATTATACCAGAGCCTTCCTGGGTTCTCCAACTTGCAGACAGCAGGTCATGGGACTTCTCAACCTCCTTAATTGCATGACCCAATTCCTGTAATGAATCTCAGTCTCTCTTTTTCCCTCTGTCTCTTTTTAGAAAGATAACTACAGATGTACTATCATATATCTATGTCTATATCTATATCATCTATATCATCTATATCTATAAATATATATCTTCTATCATAATTAAAATATCCTATCCTCTCAATCTGGAGAACACTGACATACACACTGGGCAACACAGAGAGAAACCCTCCAAACTCAATGCAGATCAGTTATATGGTGCACTTAGGGAGGTTGCAACTCAAGACTCACATCCTGGGTAAGGATTTCTCTTCCTGGGCTCTGTCGGAAGCCCACTTTCACAGAGCTATGCAGTAAGGTTGAACCTTGAGTGTATCTGCAGTTACTAAGATGAATGGGAGGAAACCCACGGACCTTTACATGACTTTCCTATATCAAACTGATATTCCATCTTTTTGTGCCATCCTAGAATCAACAGAAATCAAGTCATTACTTATATACAAAAAAATATTTCTTGTACATCTAAATATGGAAATTATATCCTTATGCCAAGGTTTGGCCATAGAGAAGAGTGAATGAGAATATCCTTCTTACTCCTTACTAAGGTAAAGAAAAGAACACTAATTAATTAAACTAACTCAACTCAACTAACTAAAAGAACAGCAATCAATTAAATTAACTATCTGGTAAGGGCTTAAGCCATGGAATGCTTTTTTGTAAACATTTTATTGAATTCTAGGATACACACAGAAAAAACACACAACACATACATAGAATCTAGCTCAAGAAACAAGACATTACCAAAAAAAAAAAAAAAAAAAAGAAAAGAAAAGAAAAGAAAAAAAAGAAAGAAAGAAACAAGACATTACCAATATCCTAGAAGCTTTCCATGGCATTCTGCCAATTGTAAACTCTACCAAGGGTAACCACTATCTAGATTTCTTCTACTAGAATCTAATTTTGCCTGTTTCAAGTTGTGGATTCTATATTTTGAGATGATAGGTATTCAAGCTCATTGCTAGATAAATAAAAATAAAAAATTAACAGATTGATAACATAAACAAATGAAAGAATAGGAAAATAAATAAAGTGGGTTAGTTATTTGATGTTATCTGGCCAATTGCTACCAATGCAGCAGTTTGATAGAGCATCTGCCCAGTTTGCTGACACAAAGCACTGCCCTGGTTCACTTGATTCCATAGCAACAAGACTATGGATTCATCACTGAGTGATGCTAGCTATTTATATGAGGAAGATAAGTCTCTTTAAGACCGAATTTTTCAACTGTAAGAGGAAGAGTAGCATCATGATGTTATTAGAAAAACAATAAAATAATATATAATAAAATACTTTGAAAACTTTTGGATCCTCACAGTGAAACTGGAGTAAACATGTATTTATTATAGTCTTGGTGGGAATGAAAAATGATCCTACTATTGTGCAAGGGAGGTGAAAATACCTACCACAATTATAGTTGCATTTACTCTTTGATCCAGTAGTCTTAATTCTGGAAATATATCTCAAAGAAGTATTTTCCCATGTCTGAGATGGCATATGTAATGTACAAGGTTATTCACAGTATATTAACTTTATTAGACTAGAGATACCTGAGAGTCCAAAGGATTAGAGATACCCACGAGTCCAAATTTTTATTTGAATAAACTATGGTGTATTCACACAGTGGAATTCTATGCTACTGTGAAAATAAATGAGAAGACCTCAAAGAACCAGTGAATAAGTGAATAAACTGATGTTTAGGATTCTATATACACTATGCTACTGGTATGTAAGAAAAGGGAAAACTAAGCATATATTGACATCTCTTTGTATCTGCATAAGTTGTCACTGAAAAGATAAACATGAAGCTGAGAAGGAGGGAAGAATAGAGCTGAAGAGAAATGAAGCTGAGATGGACTTTTCTATACCTTTTAACAAATTATTTTGAAATACTTTTGCCTTACAGAAAAGTTATAAAATAATACACAGAATACCATATCCCTTTCTCCAAGCTTTCCCAAATAGTATTATATCACATAGCTAAAAAATTAACATTAGTAAATACTATTAGTTGAAATACAAGTTTTATTCCGATGATGCCAGTTTTTCAAATGTTCACTTTGTGTTTCAGAATCCAACGAAGAATTCTCTTACGTCTACTTGTTATGACTCTTCAGTCTTTTTTAATCTGACAAGTCCTTATTTTTCCCCCTGATTTTATGATACTTTTAAAGAGTGTTGGTCAGGTATTTTAAAGAATGTACCCTAATTCGGGTTTCCATTATTTTTTTTTCCACAATGATCTTAAAGGTATGCACTTTGGGGAAGAAGACCACAGAAAATGAACCCTTCTTAGTACATCATTATCAGGGGGCACATGGGATATGTCTCATTACCAATGATGTTAATCTTGATCACGCACTAAGGTGGAGTCTGACGTTTTCTTCATTGTAAAGTCATTATTTTCCCTTTGTAATACTAAGTGTTTTAAGAAAGATAAGCTTAAATGAGACAATGTAAAAATCTGTTTCTTCTTCTATTGTCAACCAATCTTAGCATTCACCAATGGATGTTGACTATAGCAATTCCTACCATGGTGTTCTAATGGTGGCTTTTTATTTCCCTCAGTCTATGTTTATTAATTCAAATTCTTTTGTTAGGAGGAGTTGTTCCTTCTCAACCTCTTACTTATTTAATATCTTATTTATGTGAGTATAAACTCACTGTATATTTTATATGGCTTCATTTTAATTCTTCTCTGTTTCTTTCATTTAAACTTCCTTTAAAAAACTATGTTTAGTGGTTTTCCTAGTGTTTACAATATACATGTTAAAGTTATTGACATACATCTTTAAGTAACAATTTACTGCTTTACACAGAGTAAAAATACATTAGAATGTATTTTAAATGTATCCCAAATCTTCCCTTCTCTCTCTTGTGATATTATTTATTTCATTTATTCATATAAATAACCAAAATACTATTACTGCCCAAGTTGTTGTCCTTCAGATCAGTTAAGAATAAGACAAAATAAAAGAATTTATTTTACCTTCATTCATTCCTTCTCCGATGCTCTCCTTTCTTTTATGGAAATTCAAGTGTCTGATCTATATCTCTTTCCTTATGCTTGAAAATCTTCTTTTAACATTTTTTGCAGGGCAAGTCTGCTGTCTGGGAATTCTCCCAGTTTTTGTTTATCTGAGAAAGTATTTCTTTTTTTACTTTGGAAGGATAATCTCAATGGATATAGAATTCATGGTGCAGAGTTTTTTCCACCCCCCCCCCCAACCATTTTAAAGATCTCATTTCGTCTGTTTGACCTTTTATTTTTTTTTTTAAATGAGAAGTCTTCTGTAATTTTTATCTTGTTCTTTTGTATGGAAAGTGCTCCCCAATAACTTGGATTCCATCAGTATTTTCTCTTTATCTTCGTTTTTCTGCAGTTTAACTCTGTGATGTGTCTACATGTATTTTGAGTATTCTCTTCTCTAAACTTCTGTTTCTATGGTTTGGTATCTATCATTGATTTGGAAAGTTCTCATGCATTATTATTTCTGCAAATATTTCTTCTGTTCCATTCTTTCTTCTCTGATATTCCTAATTATATGTATATCACAACTTTGATACTGTTCTACAGTTCTTGGACGTTCTCCTTTATTCCATTCCATTTCATCCCATCCTATGCTTTTTTCCTTCTTTTTTTTTTCGCTTTGCATTGCAGTATCAGAAGTTTCTATTTACTTATATTCAAGCTTAGTGATTCTTTCCTCAGCTGTGTCCAGTGTACTGATGGGACCCATCAAAGGCAGTCTTCATTTCCAATACTGTTTTTTCACATCTAGCATTTCCTTTTTCTCCTCTCTTATAGTTCTGATCTTTCTGCTGACATTCCATCTGGTCTTACACATTATCTACTTTTCCCTCAATAGCTTTGACCATATTAGTCATTGTTACTTAAAATTTCCTGAGATAACTTCAACATGTTTTTTATATTTCAGTCTGGTTCTGATACTTGTTTTGTCTCTTCAGATGGTGTTTATTCTTGCCTTTTGGAATGCCTTGTGAATTTTGTTGAGACCAGACATATTGTACAAAGTAACAGTAACTGAGGTAAGTAGGTCATTAGTATGAGGATTTATGTTAATCTCTCTAGGAGTTTGGGTACACTGCATGTTTATTTTTGCGGTAAGCACCAGAGGTTTTGCATTACTCTGGTGATCGTGTTTTTCTTCCCTCTCGGCTTTCAGTTTCCTTTTGTACTGTTTTTAGAGAGTCTGTGTGTCTTACAGCCCTTTTGCTATAATCCACCTTTATTACCTCTGGAGGTTTGTTAGTATTGTGATAGGTTGTGGAAGGAAAAAAGGGATGTGCTCTAATCTTCTGATTAAGTGTCCATCTTTTAACATGACTATCTTGGGGATTTGGCCTATGAGGTATTTCTCCTTCTCCACCGGGAGCAGAGATTTGGTCACTCCTATCCGCTAGTCTCCTCTCCAGCTGTAATATTTCTAATATGTTTCCTCATGTCCTTTTCTTTGTTGACCCCACCTTAGGTGGCATGCGAAGGTATGACTGGTATAGGGTAGAGTGTATTTCCTTTCCCCAAACTGGCTGTGTTTCCAATTCATGCTCTAGTGATGTCCTCCATCATGGAGATTAAGCCCTTGTTAGAGAGGAAGGGTTTGAGAGTTTCGCGACACCTATACCCTCTTTCTCTGTCAGGACCAGGGAAATGGAATGGAATGGAATACAACAGGGGAGAAAAAGAACTTTGGAAGAACTAGGACAAGTTCCTTAGGAGCTTTCTCTGATCTCCCAGTGAAAACCTGATGGGGTTCCTTGAGGAAAAGCCTGGGAAGGTGTGGGGGGCCCTTCTAACTGCAGCCTCGGGGACCTTCTCACCACCTACAGTCTCTCTGCAGTCTGGTAATTCCTAATGCATACTGCATAAATGATCCTTAACTGGCAGCTCCTGCTCCAGGTAAGCCAGTCTCAGGAGCTTTATCTCTCTGGATGAACCAGACCCTTGAGTTTTTGGGGATGCAGTCTGTCCTACAAACTCATTTCTTTGGTGTGTCTGAGAAACACCGATTTCAGCTTGTCTAGCTTTGCTTTCTCATTGTAAGAGTAAGAGTAATGATTTCCAATTATTTTATATGTTGGGCTAAAAACTGAAGTCTTCAGATTAAATGGCATTTATTTTATTGGGGGGGTTATAACCTAATACTATCACTATTTATTGTGTTGCTTCGATTATTTCAGCATTGGTCACTGAGAGCTCTTTTTAAATGTGGCTCCTGTGACCTTGGGACATAGACCCTTTCTTGCTCCAATAGTGAGTTCTCCGATTCTCATTACTAAAATGTATTCATTTGTTCAAGCCTAGTACTCATATAAAGCAATTTGATAATATGTCCCACAAGTGCATGTGAAACAAGGTTACAAACTAGAAGGCAATATCCCTTTAGTTCTTTTGGCCTTAAGGCTTTATGTTCTCTAGTCAAAACACTATTTTCCAGTTGCTTAGGTTGCGTTTTTCTTCCCCACTCACTTCACTGAGTTTATTTCATTCATCTGAAGACTTCTTAGTCATGGTCTGCATTCTGGCCTGGGTGACTTCTGTATACCTGTCTTCCAGTATATGGATTCTCTCTTTAGCTATGCCCAGTTTACTATTAAACCTATTGAAAAATTCTTTGACACTGTGTTATGAATTTTGGAGTTTCTTTGGAATATTTATTATAATTTCAAAATTTAACCACCTGTCTTACATGTTGTCTACTTTTCTCCTTTAAAGCCTTTAACATAATAATCATAGTTATTTAAAACTCCCACTCATTAAATGAAACAAGATGGGATTGGGAGGGAGACAAACCATAAGTGACTCTTAATCTCACAAAACAAACTGAGGGTTGATGGGGGGAGGGGGTTGGGAGAGGGGGTGGGGTTATGGATATTGGGGAGGGTATGTGCTATGGTGAGTGTTGTGAAGTGTGTAAACCTGGCGATTCGCAGACCTGTACACCTGGGGATAAAAATATATGTTTATAAAGCTGTAAAAAAAAAAAAGAAAAGAAAAGAAAAAAGAAAGGATGAATACCCAAGTTTTGTAGCAACATGGACGGGACTGGAAGAGATTATGCTGAGTGAAATAAGTCAAGCAGAGAGAGTCAATTATCATATGGTTTCACTTATTTGTGGAGCATAACAAATAGCATGGAGGACAAGGGGAGATGGAGAGGAGAAGGGAGTTGAGGGAAATTGGAAGGGGAGGTGAACCATGAGAGACTATGGACTCTGAAAATCGATCTGAGAATTTTGAAGTGGTGGGGGGTGGGAGGTTGGGGGCACCAGGTGGTGGGTATTGTAGAGGGCACGGATTGCATGGAGCACTGGGTGTGGTGCAAAAATAATGAATATTGTTATGCTGAAAAAAATAAAAAAATTAAAAAAAAAAAAAACTCCCACTCAGGTACTTCTAACATCTCTATCATATTTGAGTTTGGTTTTAATGATTGCTCTGTTTCTTAGGAAGGTGCTGGGTTGTTTTTTTTTTTTTTTCTCTTACCTTTTTGGATGCTTTCTAGCTTATTCTTGAAAGACATACATCTTCTGTAGGACAGAAGAGATTGTGGGAAATCGTTTTCACACTTGGAAGTGGGCATGCTCTTCTTCCTGCTAGGACTTTGGTGGGAGGATCCATTTGGTGAACCCATTAAACCTGATTTTTCAGATTTGTACCACAGGGTTCAAATTCTAATACTACCCTGTGTTTAGGGTTGGGGTTTTCAGAGGGCTTTTTATTTCAATGCTTGATCCATGCTAATCTTCCCTTCATACTGGACCTCAGTGAGGGTCTGTCTTTTGTAAATTACTTGTTCCTTGATGCTTCTTTTCCTGCTGTATGTGCTTGGGGACGGGGGACCACATCCGCAGTTGTTCTCTACTCTGATTAAATCTTTGTCTTAGGGGCACCTGGGTAGCTCAGTGTGTTAGGCCTCTGCCTTCAGCTCAGGTCATGATCTTTGGGTCCTGGGATCGAGCCTTGCATTGGGCTCTCTGCTCAGTGGGGAGCCTGCTTCCCCCCTCTCTCTGCCTGCCTTTCTGCCTACTTCTGATCTCTGTCTGTCAAATAAATAAATAAAATCTTAAAAAATGAAAAATAAATAAAAATATAAATCTTTGTCTTGGGTGCTGTGTCTCTACTTCTCAGACCTGCAGTTTACTTTGCAGTTTGAGTCTAGTAGATCTTTATGCCCTTCCTCCATGGTTTCAAGTTTCTTTTCTCCTATTTCCTTTCCCTAGCTGCAATGGGTTTTCACCAGTGCCCCAAGAGCACCAGGATATGCTGACCATCCCCCTTACAGGTTTAGGTATTTTAGTTTTGTAGGGAAGATGAGGAGTAATGTCTCAGTTGAAACTTGTGAATCCCCCCCATCCCCATATCCACAGGAGCAACTTCCTGTTTCCCTCCTCTACTTCTGCACCCCAAGGGAGACTTTCTCAAAAATTGACCACAATGTTCTATGAGTCCTCAACTGGCAGACCTCCAAGTATTTGCAGTTTCCAGGGCCTTCACCACTTGCCATGCACATTTGCTTTCCACCAATTTTCCAATAACCCCAGCTGATTTGCCAATGAGGAACAGATAACCCCTTCTTGCTGTCCAGCTGCATCCTGTCTTCATAAGTCACTGTTCTTATTTTGTATTTCCCTGACGCCTCCAGTATTTTCTAATTTTGGGGGGGGAGGGGGAACCAGTTGACTGCCTTGCAACTTCAGTGCTCCAATGGGGTCCAGAAAAGTTGTGAACTTGCTGTTTGTATATACCTTTTTATATCACTGTGAACTCGGAATCATGCAAATGTATATGCACAAATTTTAAAAAGGAAGAAGTGCAAAACAAAGTAGTACCTACTCAAAATTCTTGCATGTGAGAAGCAATCTGTTCACAAAAGTGTAGTAGTAGATCTTGATAGATTCTTACTATAGGTACCCATGCTTAACTGTATAGGAAAAGCTAATACTAAAATTCTCCATGCCTGAGCTTAAACTCTAAAAATCTCCCTTCTGCTAAAAATAAGAACAACAAATAATCAGTGGAGCACATATTCAGATGAAAAAGGGATGCACCAATGCAATTGTTGCCATGTGGTAATGGAATTTTATGATGCCCTTTGCTTTCAAATTGGAATTAAGCTGCACTTCTGTATTGAAACTTCATTTTTATTTATGACATAGTTATGCACTAGTAGCCTTCCTACCATAGGTGTTAATCTTACTTGCCTAGCCATATAAATTGTTCTGTTTATTTTTTGATTTTTATTACTTTGAAGATTCTTTCATTGAACTTTGTAACTATTTTATTTATAAGAAATTTGCTTTCCTTCTAAAAATTTATTCTTTTCTATACACTTCACATACACTTGCAGATGATTTTATTGAACTGAGTTCATATCTATGTGTATAGATTTATATATATGTATAATATATTGCATATTTTTCCTATTATGATACATTTGGGCCACCCTGAAATGATCAAATATTTATTTTAATATATTTATATATATCCTTTAATAAAGTATATCATGTGCTCAAACTCACTGTAGATGCTGGAAATTTGATAGATTTCTCTTAATTCATGAATTTTTCAATGTCAATAAACAAAGCTACATATAAGGGAATTGATTTATTCTACATTTACCCATTGGGTTGCTTGGGAGCTAAAGTTAGCATACAAACATTTGATGAATAACTTTTCTGGAGTTTTCCTCTTGTCAAGGAACCAAGTGGCATGGATTCTGCAAAGCACCATTCTCTCAGTTCTACCAATTACCTTCTGTCTTAGACCAATGTATTTAATTTATAATAAAAGAAATTTTTTTAGCATTGTGACATCCAGGGTATGTTTAATTCCTGAATGAAAAACAAACATGCAGGATAGAATGATCAGTTCCTGCCTGCCAAGAGCTTACCATCAAGTGGGCCGAGTTTACAATAGCAACATCCTGTCAATCAGACCTGTCTGTTACACCTTTTGATAGGTATTCTGATTTTTCAAATTGCCTGGGGTGAGCCAAAATTCTTTTCAATGGGTTGAAGATTCTGTATTGTTAGACTAAGAAAGAGCAAAATTTGTGCTACTTGCCAAAGAAGAAAGTAAGCCTATTTCCAGCTTCCATGGAATACTCTATGGTCTCTTTGACTGTGTTTCTTAGATATCAAGCACAGACAAGTCTCAGAGCTCACCAGCTGATGAGGGAAGAGTCATCTAGAACCGTTCAGGATGGGGCTTCTTTTTGTCGAAGCCAGAAACTGAGAGTTCATTACTGAGAGACTGTCCAAATAGAAAATTAAAGTAGTATAAGCTTTGCATTGTTGAATACTTGGATTTTTTTTTTTTTTTTGAGGCATAAGGGAAAGCAAAAAACAAAAGCAATATTCACAGAAGAAAAGAAAGAAGACCAAACCAGCTCAGGTATGACAAGAAGGGAAGTTTCAGTTAGGAAACCATTGTCTGTAATACTGACAATGGGATAGATAAGAATAAGCAATACACAAAGGGCCTTCATATTTTAGTAGCTTGGCATAGATTCCAAATTTTAAATCAGAGGACAGAGTTCTCTTTCAATTTAATGAAAAGGGGCAAGGTACAGTTATCTTAGGGTTGAACCGGGCTGACAAGAAAATATTGCCCCGCCCCACCCCACCGACCATTAGTGAGAGCAGCAGTAGAAAGTATGAGCTGTCGATCCAGGCTACCAGAGTGAAACCTCTACTACCTAAAAGCTCTGTATCGTTTAGGTGTTTATTTAACCTCTCTGCCACTCATTTTTCTCATCTTTTAAATGGCAATAGTATTAGTATCTATCTTACAGCAGCACAGTTTTAAAGATTATAAAAATATACTACTGATAAGTGTTTGCTTTAATAGTTTACTTACATGAAATCCTCAGAGTCATAGGTGCCATGTAATTCAGATTGTAAAGTAATAAGGATTATACACTACATGTTTTTTTAAAAAAAGATTTTATTTATTTATTTGACAGAGATCACAAGTAGGCAGAGAGGCAGACAGAGAGATGAAGGGAAGCAGGCTCCCCATTGAGCAGAGAGCCCAATGCAGGGAATGATCCCAGAACCTGGGATCATGACCTGAGCCAAAGGCAGAGGCTTTAACCCACTGAGCCACCCAGGCACCCCTATAAATAGCTTCTTATGAGTCCATTTCAGAGATTGATGACAAATAAGAACTGGTCAGGAGAGGATTTTACCACAAATTCCCCCAAGTGTTTAGTTTTTAGAGTTTTCTGGATATAAGATTTGTCTATAAAAGTAAATCAGCAGCAGAATTATCTAAAACTCAGTGTAAAGGGATGATATCAAGTGTCAAGTTTATTCTTGACAAGGTGTCTTAGAAAGCATATGGAGTAGTCACACTGATGTAACGACCACCTGCTTTGGTAAGTTTTGCTTTTGTATCTTATAATGCTAACCAAGCCCTCCAGTGCAAGGTTAATAATTATTGGTAATAGCAGCATCTTTGTCTTGTTCCAGATCTTAATAGGACTATGTAATTTTTGTAATTAAATACAGTATATAGCAATGTAATTTCCCTGGTTAAAGTACCAGAAGGTAAGTAAATAAATAAAGAATAAAGTACCAGAAACCTTGATGGAAATTCAGTGTTTTAGGTAATTTGGTTTAAAAAGAAATCACAAAATACTCATTCAAGTACCATTTTTTTGTTAGTGGCTTTATATAATTTTGACACACTTACACATGACTTCTGTATTTTCTGAATTATTCCATACAAGAAATTAAGTGGAATTCTGGTTTTTAGTTGCACATATAAAGAGCGTAGAAGTTGCAACTCCTTCCTAACAACTATAAAGCATGACAGACTTAGACTCTAACAAATCTTGAATTTATGAGAGAGGGAAGGTCATACAAATCACTGCTCAAGACTGAAGAGTTAGACAGGTGAATAAAGGGAGTTGAGGGTTACTGGAGCAGAGACTGAGAGAGGAATAGCTATGGATACCTGTGCTGAGATAGGAAAACATGAAGTGTAACTGAGGAATGGCTAGAGGCGCAGTGCAGACAAGTCTGAGGGTTGAAATCTTCCTGGGAGGATAGGGAAGCAGATAGGTTCCCACAGTTCTATGAGATTGACCAAAATCCCCCAGTCAATATCAGAGAACATTCCCGCTTTGCTTCTGGCAAGGAGAGAGGAAAGACTCTGAACACTCCAGAACACTTTGAAATACTCCAGAACATTCTAGTCTTTTAATAAGGCCTTTCCTTAGGTAACACTGGTTAACTGGAACCTAAGCTGCTGGGGTGTTATCAACTTATTAGACCTGTGGATGGGAAATACCAAAACCCAGCTCACCCTGCTAGCCACTCCCACATAAGGGGTGAGAAAAACCTGAGAAACACTTGTGAAGTTCACATTCCAGAGGCAGAGACTCACTAAAACCTGGGACTTAACCACAGACTATAGAACACTCCCATTCCCCGTACCTCACCACTATATTGCCAGTGGCCTATTTACAGAAGTTCCTTTTACCTGTTTTATCATGGAGAAATATTAGAAAAAAATGACAATGTATACCTAATGGCAAAAAGCACCATTCGAAGTGACAGAGCATGCATAAGAACCAGACATGGCAGAGATGTTGGGATTATCAGACCGAGGATATAAAACAACCTGGATTAATATGCTAAGGGTTCTGTGGATAAAGTAACCAGTATCTAAGAACAGATGAGCAATGTAAACAGAGATTTGGAAATTCTAATAAAGAGTCAAAAAGCAATGCTACAGATAAAACCACAACAAAAACAAACAAAAACCAAACTGCTCTAACAGAAATGCAGAAAGCCTTTGATGAGCTTATTAGAAAACTGGACACTAATACATCTGACGAAAGAATCTGTGAGTTTGAGGGTATCACGATGAAAACTTGCAAAATGAAAAGCACAGGGAAAACACTGAAAAACCAACCAGCCAACCAACCAACCAACCAACCAACCAACAAAAAACCAACCCCAGACTATCCAGAGACTGTGGAATAATTACAAGCAGTAGATAATCCAAGTAATGGAAATACCAGAAGATGAAAGAGAGGAATAGAAGAACTATCTGAAACAATGACTGAAAACTTCCCCAAATTAATACCCGATACCAAATCATGGAAATAGCAGAATAAATGCCAAAAACTACATCAAGGCATGTCATAATCAAACTACAGAAATCAAAGATATAGAAAAAATTCAGAAAAAAAGCCAGAGCGGGGGGAGAAAACTTAATCTATACAGGGACAAAGATAGGAATTACATCCAACTTCTCAGAAAACCACACAAACAAGAGAGTGGAGTAAAATATTTAAAGTGTTGAAAAGGATAAAAACCCATCAATCTATAATTTTGTACCCTACAAAATTACCTTTTAAAAGTGAAGAATAAATATTTTCTCAAACAAAAATTACAGAAATTCATTGCCAGCAGACCTGCCTTGCAAGAAATATTAAAAATATTGCTAAATAAAACATTTCTAAATATTTCTAAAATAAATACCTTAGAGAACTTGGTATTTCCCCCAAACAAGCTTAAAGCAATGCTTACAGAACAACTTACACACAAATGTATATGTCTTATTCATAATTACCAGAATTGATAGCAACCAAGATACCCTTCATAAGGTGAATGGACAAATAAACTGTGATACATCCAGACACCAGAATGTTTACTGCAAATAGATCAGTGGTTTTCTAGAAGTGAGGGCAGAGAGAAAGGTAAATAAGCAGAACTCCGATGATTTTAGCCTCTGAAACTATTTTGTATGATACTATAATGGTGGATATATACATATACCTACATATGTATAATAGCAGATACTACACATTTGTACAAAATCATAGAATATGCAATACCAAGACAGAATTGTAGTGTAAATGATTGGTTTGGGTAATTATGTGTCAGTGTAGGTTCACAGATTGTAACTAATATACCACTCTCGTCGAAAAATGTTTACAAAGACGGAGGCATGGGGTGTGTGGGAAATATCTCTACCATTGCTCAACTTTGCTATGAACCTAAAACTGCACTATAAAAGTTTAGTTTTAAAAATCACAAAGTATTTTTTTTCTTTTTTTTAATTTTATTTTTTTATATAAACATATATTTTTATCCCCAGGGGTACAGGTCTGCGAATCGCCAGGTTTACACACTTCACAGCACTCACCATAGCACATACCCTCCCCAATATCCATAACCCCACCCCCCTCTCCCAACCCCCCTCCCCCCATCAACCATCAGTTTGTTTTGTGAGATTAAGAGTCACTTATGGTTTGAGAGAAGATGCAACATGGGGAGTTGAGGGGGTAGGAGAAGAGTAAATGAAACAAGATGGGATTGGGAGGGAGACAAAGTATTTTTAAAACCTGTCAAGTTCAACACTTTGAAGATCAGAAACTATTTTTCTGAAGAATACACTCATAAGAAAATGCTAAAAAGAGTTGGGGAGAAAATATTTGCAAACCATAGATACAAAAAGGATTTGTATCAAGAATATGTAAAGAATCATTTCAACACAATAAAAGAAGCCAGGTACAAAACCACATGTTATATGATTCCATAAACTACAGTGTAATGTGTACAGAAAGACAATTATCTAAGGACACTGACGACTGAGCAAAGCAGGGAGAAGTTACAGGTAATTCAACACTTGCTAGAAGAGAATAAACTTCCTAGTTTTACCACTCAGAGCCTGAGGGCAGACACCATTAGTGCAATGTTGTGCAACTACAATATGGAAGTTATAAGACTTTTATATTAGACTGATGAAACAAGAAGGGCAGAGTCTGGAACAACTACAAAGCTGAGAAATTAAGAAGGGGCAGAGTGGAGTTGGGGGAGGATCTCTAAAAAGAGAGATAAGGCAGAAAGACTGCATTATACCTAAATATTTGGCTGAACTTGGATGCATTGCATGGAAAAAATTGTAGTTTGAGTCCTGTGAAACTGAACACTTGGGGCACCTGGGTGGCTCAGTGGGTTAAGCCTCTGCCTTCGGTTCAGGTCATGGTCTTAGGGTCCTGGGATCAAGCCCCACATCAGGCTCTCTGTTCAGCGGGGAGCCTGCCTCCCCCCTCTCTCTTCCTGCTGCTCTTCCTACTTCTGATCTCTCTCTGTCAAATAAATAAGATCTTAAAAAAAAAAAAAAAAACTGAAAACTCAAAAAATAAAAATCAACATTTTTGAAAGTATATAACCTAACCCAGAATCTCTACAATGTATAATTCATACCCAGAACACAAGTGCAAATTACACAAATTTTAACGAAACATAAAAATGCCACACTCAAAAAAACAACCAATGAAGACAAAACTAGAGATGGATCAAGATGTTGGAATCAGAACAGAATTTAAGAAGCTACTGGAATTATCTTCATGGATATGGAAATACAATGATGATGAATAAAAAGACATATCTCAGCAAAGGAATAGAAGCTATAAAATTAGAATAAAAAAAGAAATTAAAAAGTGAAAAACACAAACTGAAATTAAAATTTCACATAATGGGATTAAGAACATATTGAAGATAAAGTAAATGAACTTTAAGATAGATAAATAATAAATTAGATAAGAAAGACAATTAAATGCAAAAAATGAACAGACTCAGAAAAACTGCAACAATTGAAGATGGTCTAACATATATGCAGTGATAGTACCAGGAGAGAAAAAAAATAAAGGGACAGAATAAATGGATGAAGAAATGTGGTTTGTTTCTCTAATTTGGTGAAAAACATAAATGTACAAATTCAAGCTCATTAGAACACAAACATAGTAAATGCAAGGAAAATAGCATCTACTCACATACAATCAAATTTATACTTCATTTAAAAGTTTTGACATCAGCCAGCGAAAAACAACATATTAAACAACATACAGAAGAACAAAATTTACTTGAGATCATTCAAGGTAACTCTTCAATCTCCACTATGTAACAACCGAGATGTCAGAAATACTAGAAATCTTGTAGATATTTACTGAACAAATAAGAGATTTATTGAGATATCCAAATGAGGCTATTAATTATTTCAGTTAATTATATTCAGTTAACATAGGTAGTAGAAAAAACAGTATACTTGGGGTAGAAGAGCTCAGTTAAGGTTCACATTGACCATGCAGTAGCTGAGATTCTGAAAAAGTTCCTTAGACTTTTAAGTCTAATTTGCTTATCTTTAAAATTGAAACACTTGCTCCACAAGGTCCTTGTGAAGATGACCTAAGATAATCCACATGGAGAGGTGCCTAGGTAGCTCAGTCTGATAAAGTGGCTGCCTTCAGCTCAGGTGGGATCTCAGGGTCCTGGGACCAAGCCCTGCATTACCTGCTTAGTGGGGAGTTGGCTTGTCATTCTCCCTCTGCCCCTACTCCTGCTCCACCCTGCTTGTGTCCATGCTCTCTCCCTCTCAAATAAACAAGTGAAATCTTGAAAAAAAGATGATCTATGTGAAAATGCCAGTTTTTAACATTTGTAATATTTAGTTGAATCTAAATGATGTTTCATGTTTGAGTATTTCTTACAAAGATACATTATTTAATGTCTGCAAGGAAAAGCCAAACTTTTTGTACCATTTTTCTGTATCAGTGGTTGATGGACTAAAATAATTGTCCAATATAAAGGCAAATTACCTGTTGACATCTGAAAAAATTCCTTAAATCTTTAAAATCTTGTCCATATGTCCTCTCACTCCCCAGCATGGTGACAAAAATTTTAATTTAATGCTACTAGTTATTGATTTTCTACAACTGACCATCCTCCAGCATTTCCTTACATGGACTTTTAAAAATAATTCTTATATTAAGATTTCCAATAAATTGACATTAATTTTCCTTAAAATTATTTGAGAATTTAATTTTGCATTTGCCATTCATTCCATCTCATTAAACATCACTATCTAATAACTACCTCCAAATAGCTACTAGTATTTTAAAAATTTGTACCACCATAACTTTGATGGTTTAATAGTTGTAAAAGTATACTGCAATGTTTAGCTGTACTGTTATTGCATATATAATCAGGACTTCGTATCAAATAGACACAAATATACTTTTTTACCTAGCAAGATTCAATTTATCTGAGGTAGGCTGTTTTATATAGAAATATCTCAAACATATAGGAATATGTTTTCTTCTTTTATGGATTAATATTTCCAAAAAGAGATACCTTATTGACAAAGTTTGGCTTTATGTATGTGGTTCTATTTTTGGTCTTGCTATTCTGGTCCATTCACTTTTATCTTTTTTTTTTTTTTTTTCCTTTTAAGATTTAAGGTCTCCGTACCCACCACAGAGCTTGAACTCACAACCCTGAGATAAAGAGTCATATACTCCACCAATTGAGCCAGCCTGGCACCCCTCATTCAGTTCTGTATTACCTTTATGCTCATGCTACACTGTCATGATTTTTGACCTTTACAATGAATCTTGAATTTAAGTGTGTAAATCTCCAAAGTTGTTCCTATTTTTTTAAATTATTTTGGTTATTTAAGTTCTCTTCATTCCTTCATGTATTTTGAATGTACTTTTCAGTTTCTCTAAGGTGTCTGTCTGGAATTTGATGGAGACTGATTTAATTCATAGATAATTTTGTGGAAAATATACATTTTAACTGATTACTTTGGTCTGTTGGACACTTCTTTTTAAGCTTTGTATGGAAGGTCTAAAATAGCCTTTACTCTAGGTTAGTTCATTCCTGCTGAAAAAAAAAAAAAAGTATTTTATGTGTCTCTCCTGAACACCCCAGTTATCCTCCCAAGTCTGTGTGATCTCTGAATTAGCCAGCACAGAGGTTCTGAGAATTTTCACCTCCTTAGCCTCATGAAGGTTACTCCTGTGTGCACAGATTAATATGCGCCCACAATTTAAAAGGATCTCTCTGCCTACCTCCATCCTTTATAGTATTCTGTCTTGCATGAGCAGGTGGCTTCCCCAAAGTAATTTCTGTTTTCTCAATGTTACAAGATAATACAGTTACCATTGGATTTTTCCTCCCAGTGCCATGATCCAGAAAGTGTTTTTAGATAGCAAATGAAGTAACCATGACTTTAACATCTTTTTTTTTTTTCTTGCCTTATGTGTCACACTCCCATTCTGTGTTTTCCAATTTCTGAAAACAACTCTTTTGTTTGGGTTTTATGGTTTTTAATAGCAGAAAGGAATATTTGGTTCCAGTAACTCTAATATGGACAAAACTTGAACTTGTGAATATTTGAAATAAAAATTCTCTTCTCTGCTTTTGCTTATATAATAATATGAATGAACACTGATTTGTATGGAGGCTTTGTAAAATATTGTTATGTGGAACCTTTACTCTTCTGTTTTTCTTTTCCCTTATTCTTTTACATTTCTCTCCACAGAAACGACTTTTATTGAATCTCATGCTTCATGGTACCCCATCATCATCCTGTTAAGGGTGATTATTGCTAGGTACTCTAACGACACCACATATCACTAGCTTAGCAGCGTAAATGATTATTTCTCACCTAGTCATAATCCAGTGTGATGAGCCAGGCAGACTCTCTGTGGTAAGTCAGGTATCCAAGATCTTTTCATCTGTGATGCTGAATTCACAAGCAGAAGAAGAGAACAAAGGGGTGATTATGCACAAGGTGTAATGATTAGGCTAAAGTGCTGTTTTTCATTTCATCATTCAGAACTCATTTACATGGTTGTAATCAACTCATATGGAGTCTAAAAGACACAGTCTTCCATTGTGTTCATAGGAGGCACTGGTATGGGTGAATGAAGACTCAGACTCTACCACAAATACTAACTCATGCACAATGTCTATTATTTTATGTTATGTCTCCCTCTCTGTCTCTGATTACAAGACCCATTATCAACCCATCCTCAAATCCACTCTGGTGGATTTCCTTTGCTATGACTTTTACTCAAAATTTTGAGTTATATATATGTATATCCACATATACATATATATCTATATATTTAAGTTGTCTTGTGCCTAAGCATTGTTTATACTTAATGATATCTTTTAAAAAGTATTTCTGTTGTCATATGTATATTTAGAGAATACTAGAGACTTAAAACTTCTAGTTACTTAGTATCGTTACTGGAGATTCTGATTTAGTAATTATAAGGTAAGGAAAACATTCGTTTAAAAAGGAAAAATAGAAGGGAGGAGTCAAGATGGCAGAGAAGTAGCAGGCTGAGACTACTTCAGGTAGCTGGAGATCAGCTAGATAGCTTATCTAAATATTGCAAACACCTACAACTCCAACGGGAGATCAAAGAGAAGAAGAACAGAAACTCTAGAAACAGAAAATCAACCACTTTCTGAAAGGTAGGACTGGCGGAGAAGTGAATCCAAAGCGACGGGAAGATAGACCGCGGGGGAAGGGGCCGGCTCCCGGCAAGCAGCGGAGCAACGAAGCACAAAATAAGGACTTTTAAAAGTCTGTTCCGCTGAGGGACATTGCTCCAGAGGCTTAACCGGGGTGAAGCCCATGCAGGGTCAGCGTAGCCTCAGGTCCTGCAGGGTCACAGAAGGATCGGGGGTGTCTGAGTGTCGCAGAGCTTACAGGTATTAGAATGGGGAAGCCGGCTACAGCGACAGAGCCAAGGAGTAAGCTCTAAGCTCGGGGTTACCTTGAACCGGTCGCAGGATTGGTTAGCTCAGAGCGTGGCCGGAGGCAGGGTGACGGGAGTAATTGGGCGCTGTTCTCTGAGGGCGCACTGAGGAGTGGGGCCCCGGGCTCTCAGCTCCTCCAGGCCGGAGACCGGGGGGCTGCCATCTTCATTACCGCCCTCTGGAACTCTATGGAAAGTGCTCACGGAACAAAAGCTCCCGAAAGCAAACCTGATCGGATTACTCAGACCAGCCCCTGGTAAGGGCAGTGCAACTCCGCCTGGGGAAAAGACACTTGAGAATCACTACAACAGGCCCCTCCCCCAGAAGATCAACAAGAAACCCAGCCAGGACCAAGTTCACCTACCAAGGAGTGCAGTTTCAATACCAAGGAGAGCAGCGGAATTCCAGAGGAGGAGAAAGCAAAGCAAGGAACTCATGGCTTTCTCCACGTGATTCTTTAGCCTTGCAGTTAATTTAATTTTTTTTCTTTTTCAATTTTTTTCTCTTCTTCTGCTAAATTTTTTAACTTTTACTATTTTCTTTTTTAACGTTTTTTAACTAGTTTATCTAATATATATATATTTTTTCCTTTTTATATTTTTTCTTTATTGGTTTTCTTTTTTTAATTGTTTCTTTTTTTTTTTTTCTTTCTGAACCTCTTTTCATCCACTTTCTCCCCCCTCACGATTTGGGATCTCTTCTGATTTGGCTAAAGCATATTTTCCTGGGGTTGTTGCCACCCTTTTAGTATTTTACTTGCTCCTTCATATACTCTTATCTGGACAAAATGACAAGGCGGAAAAATTCACCACAAAAAAAAAAAAAAAAAACAAGAGGCAGTACCAAAGGCTAGGGACCTAATCAATACAGACATTGGTAATATGTCAGATCTAGAGTTCAGAATGCCGATTCTCAAGGTTCTAGCCGGGCTCGAAAAAGGCATGGAAGATATTAGAGAAACCCTTTCGGGAGATATAAAAGCCCTTTCTGGAGAAATAAAAGAATTAAAATGTAACCAAGTTGAAATCAAAAAAGCTATTAATGAGGTGCAAACAAAAATGGAGGCTCTCACTGCTAGGATAAATGAGGCAGAAGAAAGAATTAGCGATATAGAAGACCAAATGACAGAGAATAAAGAAGCTAAGCAAAGGAGGGACAAACAGCTACTGGACCATGAGGGGAGAATTCGAGAGATAAGTGACACCATAAGACGAAACAACATTAGAATAATTGGGATTCCAGAAGAAGAGGAAACGGAGAGGGGAGCAGAAGGTATATTGGAGAGAATTATTGGAGAGAATTTCCCAATATGGCAAAGGGAACAAGCATCAAAATCCAGGAAATGCAGAGAACCCCCCTCAAAATCAATAAGAATAGGTCCACACCCTGTCACCTAATAGTAAAATTTAGAAGTCTTAGTGACAAAGAGAAGATCCTAAAAGCAGCCCGGGAAAAGAAGTCTGTAATGTACAATGGTAAAAATATTAGATTGGCAGCAGACTTATCCACAGAGACCTGGCAGGCCAGAAAGAGCTGGCATGACATATTCAGAGTACTAAACGTGAAAAACATGCAGCCAAGAATGCTATATCCAGCTAGGCTATCATTGAAAATAGAAGGAGAGATTAAAAGCTTCCAGGACAAACAAAAACTGAAAGAATTTGCAAATACCAAACCAGCTCTACAGGAAATATTGAAAGGGGTCCTCTAAGCAAAGAGAGACCCTAAAAGTAGTAGATCAGAAAGAAACAGAGACAATATACAATAACAGTCACCTTACAGGCAATACAATGGCACTAAATTCATATCTCTCAATACTTACCCTGAATGTGAATGGGCTAAATGCCCCAATCAAAAGACACAGGGAATCAGAATGGATATAAAAACAAAACCCATCTATATGTTGCCTACAAGAAACTCATCTTAAACCTGAAGACACCTCCAGATTTAAAGTGAGGGGGTGGAAAAGAATTTACCATGCTAATGGACATCAAAAGAAAGCAGGAGTGGCAATCCTTATATTAGATCAATTAGATTTTAAGCCAAAGACTATAATAAGAGATGAGGAAGGACACTATATCATACTCAAACGAACTGTCCAACAAGAAGATCTAACAATTTTAAATATCTAGGTCCCTAACGTGGGAGCAGCCAACTATATAAACCAATTAATAAAAAAACCAAAGAAACACATTGAGAATAATACAATAATAGTAGGGGACTTTAACCCTCCACTCACTGAAATGTCAGATCATCCAAGCAAAAGATCAACAAGGAAATAAAGGCCTTAAATGACACACTGGACCAGAAGGACATCACAGATATATTCAGAACATTTCATCCCAAAGCAACAGAATACACATTCTTCTCTAGTGCACATGGAACTTTCCCCAGAATAGATCACATTCTTGGTCCTAAATCAGGTCTCAACCATTATCAAAAGATTGGAATCATTCCCTGCATATTTTCAGACCACAATGCTCTGAAGCTAGAACTCAATCACAAGAGGAAATTTGGAAAGAACCCAAATACATGGAGACTAAACAGCATCCTTCTAAAGAATGAATGGGTCAACCAGGAAATTAAAGAAGAATTGAAAAAATTCATGGAAACAAATGGTAATGAAAAAACAACGGTTCAAAATCTGTGGGACACAACAAAGGCAGTCCTGAGAGGAAAATATATAGCGGTACAAGACTTTCTCAAGAAACAAGAAAGGTCTCAGGTACACAACCTAACCCTACACCTAAAAGAGCTTGAGAAAGAACAAGAAAGAAAGCCTAAACCCAGCAGGAGAAGAGAAATCATAAAGATCAGAGCAGAAATCAATGAAATAGAAACCATAAAAACAATAGAACAAATCAATGAAACTAGGAGCTGGTTCTTTGAAAGAATTAATAAGATCGATAAACCGCTGGCCAGACTTATCAAAAAGAAAAGAGAAAGGACCCAAATAAATAAAATCATGAATGAAAGAGGGGAGATCACAACGAACAACAAAGAAATACAGACAATTATAAGAACATATTATGAGCAACTCTACGCCAGCAAATTTGACAATCTGGAAGAAATAGATGCATTCCTAGAGACATATAAACTACCACAACCGAACCAGGAAGAAATAGAAAGCTTGAACAGACCCATAACCAGTAAGGAGATTGAAACAGTCATCAAAAATCTCCAAACAAACAAAATCCCAGGGCCAGACAGCTTCCCAGGGGAATTCTACCAAACATTTAAAGAAGAATTATTTCCTATTCTCCTGAAACTGTTCCAAAAAATAGAAATGGAAAGAAAACTTCCAAACTCATTTTATGAGGCCAGCATCATCTTGATCCCAAAACCAGACAAGGATCCCATCAAAAAAGAGAACTACAGACCAATATCCTTGATGAACACAGATGCAAAAATTCTCACCAAAATACTAGCCAATAGGATTCCCCAGTACATTAAAAGGATTATCCACCACGACAAAGTGGTACTTATTCCAGGGCTGCAAGGTTGGTTCAACATCCGCAAATCAATCAATGTGATACAACACATTAATAAAAGAAAGAACAAGAACCATATGATACTCTCCATAGATGCTAAAAAGCATTTGACAAAGTACAGCATCCCTTCCTGATCAAAACTCTTCAAAGTGTAGGGATAGACGGCACATACCTCAATATTATCAAAGCCATCTATGAAAAACCCAAAGCAAATATCATTCTCAATGTAGAAAAACTGAAAGCTTTTTCGCTAAGGTCAGGAACACGGCAGGGATGTCCGTTATCACCACTGCTATTCAACATAGTACTAGAAGTCCTAGCCTCAGCAATCAGACAAAAAAAGGAAATTAAAGGCATCCAAATTGGCAAAGAAGTCAAACTATCACTCTTCGCAAATGATATGATACTATACGTGGAAAACCCAAAAGACTCCACTCCAAAACTGCTAGAACTTGTACAGGAATTCAGTAAAGTTTCAGGATATAAAATCAATGCTCAGAAATCAGTCGCATTTCTCTACACCAACAACAAGACAGAAGAAAGAGAAATTAAGGAGTCCATCCCATTTACAATTGCACCCAAAACTATAAGATACCTAGGAATAAACCTAACAAAAGAGACTAAGAATCTATACACAGGAAACTATAAAGTACTCATGAAAGAAATTGAGGAAGACACAAAGAAATGGAAAAATGTTCCATGCTCCTGGATTAGAAGAATAAATATTGTGAAGATGTCTATGCTACCTAAAGCAATCTACACATTTAATGCAATTCCTATCAAAGTACCATCCATTTTTTTCAAGGAAATGGAACAAATAATCCTAAAATTTATATGGAACCAGAAAAGACCTCGAATAGCAAAAGGAATATTGAAAAAGAAAGCCAAAGTTGGAGGCATCACAATTCAGGACTTCAAGCTCTATTACAAAGATGTCATCATCAAGACAGCATGGTACTGGCACAAAAACAGACACATAGATCAATGGAACAGAATAGAGAGCCCAGAAATAGACCCTCAACTCTATGGTCAACTCATCTTCGACAAAGCAGGAAAGAATGTCCAATGGAAAAAAGACAGCCTCTTCAATAAATGGTGTTGGGAAAATTGGACAGCCACATGCAGAAAAATGAAATTGGATCATTTCCTTACACCACACATGAAAATAGACTCAAAATGGATGAAGGACCTCAATGTGAGAAAGGAATCCATCAAAATCCTTGAGGAGAACACAGGCAGCAACCTCTTCGACCTCAGCCGCAGCAATATCTTCCTAGGAACATCGCCAAAGGCAAGGGAAGCAAGGGCAAAAATGAACTCTTGGGATTTTATCAAGATCAAAAGCTTTTGCACAGCAACGGAAACAGTTAACAAAACCAAAAGACAACTGACAGAATGGGAGAAGATATTTGCAAATGACATATCAGATAAAGGGCTAGTGTCCAAAATCTATAAAGAACTTAGCAAACTCAACACCCAAAGAACAAATAATCCAATCAAGAAATGGGCAGAGGACATGAACAGACATTTCTGCAAAGAAGACATCCAGATGGCCAACAGACACATGAAAAAGTGATCCACATCACTCGGCATCAGGGAAATACAAATCAAAACCACAATGAGATATCACCTCACACCAGTCAGAATGGCTAAAATTAACAAGTCAGGAAATGACAGATGCTGGCGAGGATGCAGAGAATGGGGAACCCTCCTACACTGTTGGTGGGAATGCAAGCTGGTGCAACCACTCTGGAAAACAGCATGGAGGTTCCTCAAAATGTTGAAAATAGAACTACCCTATGACCCAGCAATTGCACTGCTGGGTATTTACCCTAAAGAGACAAACGTAGTGGTCCGAAGGGGCACGTGCACCCGAATGTTTACAGCAGCAATGTCTACAATAGCCAAACTATGGAAAGAACCTAGATGTCCATCAACAGATGAATGGATAAAGAAGATGTGGTATATATACACAATGGAATACTATGCAGCCATCAAAAGAAATGAAATCTTGCCATTTGTGATGACGTGGATGGAACTAGAGGGTATCATATTTAGCGAAATAAGTCAATCGGAGAAAGACAACTATCATATGATCTCCCTGATATGAGGGAGAGGAGATGCAACATGGGGGGTTAAGGTGGTAGGAGAAGAGTAAATGAAACAAGATGGGATTGGGAGGGAGACAAACCATAAGGACTCTTAATCTCACAAAACAAACTGAGGGCTGATGGGGAAGGGGGGTTGGGAGAGGGGGCGTGGGATTATGGACATTGGGGAGGGTATGTGCTATGGTGAGTGCTGTGAAGTGTGTAAACCTGACGGTTCACAGACCTGTACCCCTGGGGATAAAAATATATTATATGTTTATTAAAAAAAAAACTATACCTTCAAAAAAAAAAAGGAAAAAAAAATCAAAACACTAAACAAACAGACATAAAATAAAATAAAAACAAAATTAAAAAAATACAAAAAGCAAAAATAAGCTTTCAACAGAACTGAGATTCACAGCTATGATAAAGACACAGTGATCTAGTTTTCACAGCCTATAAGAAACATATTAAGAACTGTCATTATTGGGGCACCTGGGTGGCTCAGTGTGTTAAAGCCTTTGCCTTTGGCACAGGTCATGATCCTGGTGTCCTGGGATTGGGCCCTGCATTTGGCTCTCTGCTCCACGGGGAGCCTGTTTCTCCTCTCTCTCTGCCTGCCTCTCTTTAAAAAAAAAAAAAAAAAAAAAAAAAAAAAAAAAAAAAAAAAAAAAAAAGAACTGTCATTATTATTTGCAATCTCAAGGACTCCAAATTCTGCTTATTTCTTCCATTTGTATCTTCCTTTCCCCAAATTATTTTATAGGGATCTGTCTGATCTATTGATCAGAGAACAACACTCTATGTCACAAATATCCTAGAAGAATCTGTATTTCTAGTATTTCTAATAATGTTCTAAAAATAAAACTAAAAACAATGTACTCATAAATATCATTTGAGAATCATAATTTATGACATTTCTCTGTTCACATAATATGTGCACATACCTGTATACTATATACTCATATTCTTATAAAAATAAGAGTGAAATAAGTCAAGCAGAGAGAGTCAATTATCATATGGTTTCACTTATTTGTGGAGCATAACAAATAGCATAGAGGACAAGGGGAGTTAGAGAGAAGAAGGGAGTTGAGGGAAATTGGAAGGGGAGGTGAACCATGAGAGACTATGGACTATGAAAAACAATCTGAGTGTTTTGAAGGGGTGGAGGTTGGGAGGTTGGGGGAACCAGTTGGTGGGTATCGGAGAGGGCATGGATGGCATGGAACACTGGGTGTGGTGCAAAAACAATGAATACTGTTACGCTGAAAATAAATTTTTAAAATAGAAAAAGAAAAAAGAAAAAAAAAACAAGAATATAAAGTACACATACAAATTGAGAAACAAACTATGAAGATAGTTTACAAAGAAGGAACTGTCCAAATCAATTAAAATTGTACAGATTTTCATAAATTTCTAGTTGGCCTATTAGCAAATTGGAGGGTTTTTTTTTGAATGGCTAATTATCTCCTTAGAAAGTATATATCTCTTTAGCCTCCAAAGGTGACAGATAGGAACAAAACAGGGAATATTATTAGTTGAATGGTATCGAGTTCTGAGTACCAAGGTTGGAAAGTAAAGTAGAGAGCTCCAAATGTGGAATTCCTGAAAAGTCAGAGAAAAAAGTTCAACAAAAGAGCAACTGGCAAGGGATGGAACGTCTTAAAATTTGTTCATTACACATATGATGTCTTTAAATATGCAGGTTTTCCTGTGCTAAAAAAAGGTCCATTTTATGCCTAGTGTTTTAAAAGTTTGTAATCATTGCAAATATTGAGCTTAAAAAATGTTATTATGGGGCCTGTGGTTGGCTTGATAGGTTAAGCATCTATCTGCCTTTGGCTCAGGTCATGATTTGGGAGTCTTGGGATGGAGCCCCATGTAGGGCTCCCTGCTCAGGGAGCCTGCTTCTCCTTCTCCTCTGCCCCTCTCCCCACTTGTGCTTTTTCTCTCTCTCTCAAATAAAATCTTTAAAAAAATGTTATGATATCTATCAAGATACATATGGTTTTCATGACACATCGCCTGATATACTAATGATAAATCATCTTTGAATATTTGGGTTAAATCTTTCTTTAATGTAATGTGTTACTGTCATGTATTTTACACAGTAAACATACTATTGAATTTATATTATTTTACTGACCTTTTCCTTTATTACAAGTTTTTTTTTTTTTTTTTTTTTTTTTTTTGTATTACCTTTATACCATTGGACTGATTTCATTGTACAGGCTATCTCAAATCATTTTTCGGACCAGGCGAGGTAAAAATAATCACACATTTATGGCACCAGGAGCATAAACAGAAGACCAACTTTGATTCTCATGCTTCCATCAATAAGAAAATAGTTCTATTTGTATATATACATAAATATATATATGTATATATGTAATTATGTATATATTTGTACTCATATGAAATGTTACTATCAGTATATTGAGCAGTGATTCTTTTTTTATAAGATTTTATTTATTTATTTCACAGAGATCAGAAGTAGGCAGAGAGGCAGGCAGAAAGAAAAGGGGAAGCAGGCTCCCCACTGAGCAGAGAGCCTGATGCAGGGCTTGATTCCAGGACTCTGAGATCATGACCTGAGCCAAAGGGAGAGGCTTAACCCTCTTAGCCACCCAGGCATCCCTTGAGCAGTGATTCTTAACCACTCCTTAGGGCATGCCTCCCTGTTCTACTGATATGACTCCTGATTTCCTGCTAAGGACAGTGAAGGCAAGGACATACAAAGTTGAGAAGAACTGGCTTAAAGGGAATTGCTCTTCAGGATTAATGTGAATAGCAAGAAGATACCTAGATTTAGGGCAAAGGAAGTAGAAAGTGAATGGCTAAGCTCCTCAATTTTCTCTCATGCTATGTGCAAAGGAGTATGGTATAATTTCTTTTTTTTTAAGATTTTATTTATTTATTTGACAGAGATCACAAGTAGGCAGAGAGGCAGGCCAAGAGTGAGGAGGAAGCAGGCTCCCTGCAGAGCAGAGAGCCCAATGTGGGGCTTGATCCCAGGACCCTGGGATCATGACCCAAGCTGAAGGCAGAGGCTTATACCCCACTGAGCCACCCTGGCGCACTTTTAAATTTTTTTTTTAATCTTCTAAATTTTTAAGAATTTTTAAGTTGGTAAGTTCTATGAGATAAGATTTTGGTATTTAATACTATACAATTTTTCTAGTCTTTTTTAAAAAAAAATATTCACTTTGTTGAAAGAACTCATAGTTTTTTTCTTAGTTCAGTTGCTAAATTTTCAAAACAACATATATAATTAAAAATGGATGTTCTTGGACTAAAATATCTAGAGAGTTAAGACAATATTTAAGTTAATATAGTCTGCATATCCCTGTGTTTTAAATATCACTGATAACCAAATGAGATTATATTTATGTTTACAATATGTTATAAGCATGCTACAAAAAGAAAGTTATTGAAAACTTAGAAAAATACATCAAGTTTATTCACTGATCTAGGGTTTTTTAAAAAAATTCTTTAGGTTATTCCTTTGCTTTCTATCTATCTGAAATAGAAATATAACAGAACTATTTGTTCTGTGTCTCCATTTCAGGCATAAAACCTCTGTAATTTCCAATGAGGATAGCAATAAAGGTTTCTTTTGTTATGTTAATAAGGTGGCTTTGGGGCCTCACCTAGGAACTGGGGCTGGTGGGCAGTGGGGTCAACTTGTGATTAGAGGCATGGACCCTTGAGCCCCACCAGCCAGACCTCTGGGGAGAGAAGACAGCTGAACATGAAGATCAATGGAAAATAGTCAATAATGTAATCAATCCTGCCTGTGAAATGAAACCGTCATAAAACAATATTTCTCATAACATCGTGCATTTGTAAGCCAGGCTTTGACTTTAGACTTTCTGTTTTAGCCAAACTAGCAAAAAGGGTGAGGTTTTGTTTTGTTTTTGGACATTCTTATATTTGGAATCATAAGGGTTCTGTGCCCAACTCCACCACGGGTGTGGGTGGGGGTGTTCCACTCACCAACAATTCTCAGACACCAGCTAGGTGTGCTACAATGTAACTCAAATCTGACACTATCTATGTGGACATAGATACCTGGAGATAGCAGGGGCTCAGTCCCACAAAACTGTCCCCCCACCACACACATATTACATACTTCAGAAAAGAGTCACAAATCCGGGTTGTCACCTGTGCCTCCGACCGAACTATTCTAGGAATTATAGCCATTACTGTTACAGCTACCACTGCGGGAATGGCCTTGCATCAGACTGTACAAACCACACAATTTGTGCAAAAATGACACGAGAATGCTAGCAAGACGTGGAAGCAACAAACAGTCCTAGATCAAAGATTTCATGAAAGAGTCTCTGATTTAGAAGAAGCCGTAAAATATATAGGAGAGAAGATCTTCCAAATATAAGGCTTCACCTTCTGTGTGATTAGAATGTTTCTTCCTTCTGTGTTTCTCCTACACCTATAATGAATAAGAAATACTGCGGAACAAGATTTCACCATATTACTAGTCATTATGGCGGTACTTTAACTGTGGATATTAAACAGCTTCGAAATTCTAGTCAGGGCATTCCTTGCTATCCTTACAATCAGTTCCCAGTGTGAGTTTCGCACAAAGGATTAATGATATTCTGTCTGATGGAAACCCCTTTGCTTGGATCAAAACACTGGTCTTGGCATTATAGGTGGAATGGTGACACTTTTTATTGCTATAATCATTTTATTCTTAGTCCTCAGATGCTCACAGAAATCTTTCTGACGACTAATGGTTCGAGAACTTGCAAAACGGATTTTGCTGCTTCTGCATTAACAAAAAGGGGGAAATGGAACCATCCCTCAGAATGATAGGCTGCTTAAAATATCACTAATGAGAAATTGTACTGGTCATACAAGCATAGTTGAAGATGACCTTGAGAAAACCTGTACTAGCAGCAGGCCTCTGGTGGAGAAGTGGATACACGTCCTTGAAGCCCAGCAGATGGGGCTGCCCTGGGCTCTCAGGGTAGAACATCACCTGTTTTCCCTTTTCCATTGTCTCCCCTGCCTCATGAAAGCCTGCTGTTAGAAAATCCCTTTATGTGCCCTTGCTCAATCCAAAATTCCATGCTGCTGGGCCAGGCACAACCTTCTCTGTTTACCTACAAGACTATGGTCGACATAGGACTCCTATTCCTTCTGGTTGACCTACAAGACCCATGACTAATGTATAACCTCCTCCTTTGTTGGTTGTGACCTTGTATCTAATAAATATGGGACTGAGGAGTTTTTTGGGGTGACAGTCCTTTCAGCTGTCATCCCTGCTCCCTCCCTCTCCCAGGTGACTTGTTTGTTCCTCATTCTTCTCCTGAGTGCCATCAGGAAGCAGCCCCCAAATGCCTGGCAGAGGGAAGAGATGCACGGAGGGAGGCCTGGTGCTTGTGTGAAGTGGGATGTCACTCAGCGCTCTGGGAGCTATCACACCCTCAGGGCAAAGCTGCCCTCCTTTGCCCTGAGCCACAATCTTTGATGCCAGACCCATACTCTAGACCAGGAGTGTCTTTACATTACCCTAGGGCTGTGAAGCAAAAAGATTCCATGGGGTACCCAGTGGGAGAGAAGCAGCGTTTCCAATAGGCAAGGGGGAGTCTCTCCCACTTTACCCTCCCCAGGCCAGTGTTCTCCCAGGCCCATCCCCGAAACAGAAAACCTACTCTCACTCTTCAAGGGTCCATCCTTCTAGCCCTACCCGCTCTGCTGGGCCACGGGAACCTGGAAACGATGGCGTCTGGCTTCCCATGCCAGCACCCATTCGACTCCCAACTTTTGCACACTTGACCCACAGAAGAGACTCAGGAGAGCTATGCAGAGAAACTAGAACAGGCTTTATTTAATGAAATGAACACTACCTAAAGGTTCTACGAAGAACATAGGCAGAGGGGAGGGGAAACCTGTGGGCAGCGGCAGGAGTCCCAGGAACTGTGGGACTGGAGGCCAAAGGGAAACGGATCTCTGTGTACTTTCCCAAAGCCCATGGCCCCTTGGGTCACAGATGAGGCCTCACGCCCCCACCTTCCTTCAGAATGGTGGGTCAGGGATTCGAAGTTTCCCCAATGTTGGCTGGCAGGCTGGGAGCCCGGTTTTGTTCCAGCACCGGGCTTGCTTTGTGTCTCCCATTCTACACTAGTCTTGCACCAGTGTCACCTGGAAGGAAGTGCAACACCGGCTACTTCTCCAGGAAGCTATTGGCTTAGCCGAGCCTCTGCCTCTTGGGCCCCAAGGAAGTGGGCTGTGATGTGGAGGAAAATGACTTGTTGCACGGTGCAGCTCTTTTGCGTCCAATCAGGCACTGGGCAGGGGATGAGGGGGTCTTGGTGGCAAGGTTGCTCTGGGCCTTGCTGACCAGGGAAGCGGGGCCTCTAGGAGGAGAGGTCAGGACGCCCCTGCCCCCGCAGGTGTCCTTGCTGTCAGTGCTGCAGCCATCTGAGCTAGACCTCTGCTTGGTCAGGTGCCTGGGGATGTGACTGAAGGGAGGGGCACTCGGGGCTCCCGACACAGGATGGTTCATCGTGCTGGCTCCAACAATCCCCAACAGGGTGCTCTGGCATGGGCAGCCCCCTGTGTTCAGGCCCAGGCTTGCCCTGGAGCCCTGCCAGCCACTTGGGGCATACTCGTTCCTGCTGTGTTGCTGAGAGCCCCAAAGCTGGAGCACAGATCTGCAACATCATCTCCTCTCCCCAAACCTGGGGGTGCTGCCGAAAGCACCATGCTGATGGGGGCCGGCATTGTGCTGCCACCTGGGGGGCGGGGCTGCTGGCTGTTGGGCCCAGCATGGGACACGGCGCCGGGCACCTGGAAGGCCTCTGCCAAGCCAGGGGCAGCGGCCGCTCCAGGGGCGAGTACAGCAGGGGAGGTAGCCGAACCTGACTGGGCACTGGCACGGGTGCCTCGGGAGGCAGATGCAGGTAAGGGAACCACATAACTCGCCTGGGTGCCACTGCCCAAGGACAGCTGGGCTAGAGCTGTGCTCAGGGCCTGGAGTGGGTCCGGAGCCTGAGCTGCCAGCTGTCCATGCGGGGGAGAGCTGTGAAGGGCGCTGGCTCTGGGCCACTGCCCACCAACCGCCCTGAGTGGGGCCTGGGTGGTGGATCCCAGGTTGCCCTACCCCCAGGCAGCACAGGCAGCCCTGGGGGGACTGTGACTGAGGCCATGCTGTCCCTGGGCGGCATTGAGAGGGCCTGGGTAGATGCAAAGTTGCTCCCACTGCAGCCAGGGTGAGACCCCAAGAGGAGAGGCTGAGAAGAAGGGGAGCTGTCCATGGAGGTGACCTGGGTGTCAGAGGCTGGCAAGGGAGCAGCCACTGCAGCAGACTGGGCCAAGGCACTGGAGGGCCAAGTTGGGCCACAGCTGCAGGTGACCTCTTGTCACCTCGAAGAGCATCTTGGAGGTGCTAGAGAGCAGCTCTCTTTACCCAGTCCAGGTCCTCAGCAGTCACTCGAAACCCCAGCTCAGGGGGTGGCGGCAGCCTCAGAGGCTCACCTCGCCTGTGTGGCAGCAGACAAACCTTGCGTTTTTGGGGCCTTTTTCGGGAACAGTCAGCTGGGGATGAGCAGTTCCTCTGCGTTGCCGTCTGCCCGGTGGTGGTATCGGCATCCTTTTCCAGCTGGTTCTTCTTCTGGCAAAGTGCAGGCACTCCGGCAGAACACAAGGGGCTCTCTTGGCTGACATTTTTGGGGGACCTCGGGGGCCACAAGGCCTGACTTGTGGCCAGACCCCTCTTCCTCTGCACCGGGTGGCAGCTCCTGGTGGAATTGTAGGAACTCGTGATGGCATTTTTAGTGGGACAGGAGCTCCTATGGGAGTTTGGGGACTTCTTATTGCATGGGTCTTCTGAGCTCTCTTCCCGGGGGAGGGCTCTCAGCAGAGTCCCAGGCCTGGGCACAAAGGAAGAGAGGCCTCCATGGACCCCCAGGGGCGTAAATGCCCCCAGTGGGGCCCCAGGGCCTTTAGGGTCCTTTGTCTGAGTCTCTACCTGGGCCATCCCTTTGCCGCTCTCTCTGGGGTCTCTGCACACCTGCTCCACTGTGGAGACATCGTGGACATTCCTGGGTGTTGAGGGCGGCAGCCCAGTGACGACCCGCTTCTGCAGCACACAGGGGGTTACCGTGTCCATGATGGACTCGCAGCGGTGGCGGCAGGACACCTCTGATCTGGCAGCAGACAGCATCGCCTTCAGCCGGCAGCCCCACCTGCAGGAGGAGTTGAGGAGCCCCAGAAGAAAGCGGGGGATCGCCAGGATCCCGGAGTACCTTCTGCAAGCTGCTAGGACTGAGCGCGGTTGCCAACTCGTGGGGTACTTGGAGGACCGCCTGTGAGTGGACCCCGGGGCGTGGACCACTGGGCAAGCCCTGGGCGCCAAGAGTAGTCTGCAGGCCACAGTGAGATGGGTGGGGGCGGACCAGCCCTCCTGACAGGTGCGGACCCTGCAGAGACCGGGGCTGGGAGGAGGGGCAAGGCCTGCTCAAGGACATAAACTTAGAGCAGTCGGGTAAGGCCAGATGCTGAAGATGGTGAACTAGGCTCGCAGCACTCTCCTTCAGCTGCCATGTCGAGGCAGAAGGCCTAGAGCACAACGCGGGGCCTGTTGCCAGGACACAGCTTTGGAACCTGGAACCTGAGGAACGAGCGCGCGTGCAGGAACCCCTGTGCACGTGCACAGCTTCTGTTGCGTCACTGCCTAGTGCAAGAATCAGGCCTGCAGAGGCATCCTGGAGGGGTCGACTCCCTCGTTCCCCACCCTCAGGAGATTCACAGATCTCTCGGGCTTGAAGGCTGAACTGAGGGAGAGGATTGGGGGTGCAGTGGGTGCCAGCCATCTCCCCTGGCTGGGCCCCAAGCACTAAGGGACAAGAGCTGGTCCCATAGCGGCACCCCTGTGGACCCATCAGGCGGGCATGGCAGGGCTGCATGCATCCTCTCTTCTCTTGGCAAGTGCCCGCATTGCCTTCTCTGGGTGTAAGGCCCTTTGGTTCTGGGTGACATCCTGGACAGTGCGCTCACTGTGTTGTGAGACTCTGGCCCCTAGGAGACTCTCTGAAGACCTTTAGGATTATTTCCCCATTTTGATTAATCCAGCAACAGAGTGAAGGTTCAAGTGGGCTTTCCATCTTGCCTTTTGTCCACCATTCTTGTTCCAGTGCCCTTGGCCTGCCCTTGCCATGCTCTTTGTGTACACTTGGCACACCCACGTCTGGGGTTACACCTACAGCTGAGTCTCTCCTCTACTCTCCCTGAAGATCCCACAGACTGGATTCCATTCACAGAACTTTCCTTACTTTCTGACAGCACCTGGTGTGGAGTCTCCTTGGACAGTCCCCACAAGCACCCACTGAAACCCAAAGGGCAATTGTTTCTGGTAACACCCTCTCACAGAGACCCCAGTGGTCCCCTGGCGCCTGTGGGTCCACACAGCAAGGGGTGGTAAGCCCCCCGCTCAGCTACAGCTGTGATCCTGGTGGTCTCTGGGCTTTTCTCTCTTGCTGCTGCTGCCACTCAGAACCGAATTCTCACCACTGACTGCAGCAACTGCTGTACCAAGTTCTTCATGTCTGTTCATCCCTAGCCAGTCCTCAGAGGCACATTAAGAAGGAGGGAGTCTTCTCTTCCCTGTTCCATAGTTGGGGACGCTGAGACACGCAGATGATTCACTACCTCTCCCAGATCACCCAGCTGGTAGGCTGGTGCCAGCCTGAGTCCATGCTGAGAGCTGGGTCCTAGAGGCTTGCAGGTCTGGCTAGAACTCAGGCCCTGACCTTCCCTCATCCGTATAGGTCTTAGAGCTTGCTGGAGAAGGGTGGGAAGGGGGAGAAGGTCCTGAGCAGTCCCCACACTGGGACTGGGGCCTGAGTGGGGCCTGTTCCCTGTACCCTGGCCCTGACCCCGACAGCTATATTTGCAGTGTGGCCCATAGGCCAGGTGGACCCCTGTCCCCCACAGGGCCCCCTTTTGCCACTCTCCCAGTAAGTATGGCTTGGGCTTTAATGATGCTGGCCTGAGCATGCAAGAAAGGTATCCTGGGGGCTGAGAGATGACGCTGACTGCTGTGGACACAGTGGCAGGTAGTTGGGAAAGACGAGGCAGCAAGCAGACAGAGAAGCAGAGAAGGGGCAGCACTGCAGAAGGAGGTAGGAGGGGAGAGGAACAGAGGAGACTGACAACACACACACACACACACACACACACGCAGACGCACACGCACATGCACACACAGAGACACAGGGTAGATAGGAAAGAGGGGAGGAGCAGCGACCCAGGGATACAGTGAGGCCATCTAGATCCTGCCCTTCCTCCTGGCTGCATGTCAGGTCCCCAGTGGGCAGGTCACCCCCGCTGTGTCCTAGTCAGTCTCTTCCTCATCTGCATAGCAGTTTAGTGGGACCCTGTTCCTGCTTGCACGAGTGGGTAGCATCTACCGTCCCCTGTGTCCAGGCCTGGCCTAGTACCAGAGTTTTCATCTGCTCAGGGCCCAACCCACACCAGGGGCACACAGAGAAACTTCAAGCAATCACAGCTACTGAGGCCACAGACATGCTGCTGGGGGCTCAGGAGGCTGAAAACTTGGCCCGGGAAGAGAATTTCTTTCCCTGGCGTTTGCTGCTGAAAACAATTACCCCCAGGCCAGGAGCCAGCTGTGTTCTTGGATAGTCTGTGGCCATGGAGCAGCAGGACAACCCCCCACCCCATTTGGGAAGCCTGGGAGGTGGGTTTCTGAAATACTGAACTGTAATCCCATCGGTAATAGTCCAAGAGTTTGCTTTGACCAAAGATCCTCTGTATTTGAACATGCTTTCCAATTGTTCAATAATGGGAGTCCCAAGATAACATTGCTCACATATTTTTATATGTGGGTATAGATTTTTATCTATCCGTAGAGGAAAATGACAAAATTCTTTGTTTTTAGAGGTTATTTCTCATACCTGAATTCATCTCTACACCCAGGGTGGGACTCAAACTCACAACCCTGAGACCAAGCATCACACACTCCACTGGATGAGCCATCCAGGCAGCTCGTCTTTTTAAAGGTTATTTCTAAAATTCTGCCTTAAAATTTTTTAAAGATATTATTTACATATTTGTCAGAGAGAGATGGAGAGCACAAGTAGGAAGGAGGGACCGAGGCAGAGGGAGAAGCAGACTCCCCTTTAAGCAGCGAGCCCAATGCGGAACTCCATTCCAGGACGCCGGCCTCATGACCTGAGAAGGCAGATGCTTAACACACTGAACCAGTCGGGTGTCCTGAAAATTCTGCTTTGAAATGTAACCTGGGCAATTTTCAATTTATTTATCTTATTATTATTAATTTTTAATATTTTATTTGCAAATTATTTTATTTTATTAATTTTATTTTTTAATTTATTTATCATTCATTTTTATTATTTATTTATTTAAGATTTTTGAAATTTATTTGACACAGAGAGAGAGAGAGGTCACAGTAGGCAAAGAGGCAGGCAGAGGGAGATGGGGAAGCAGGCTGCCTGCTGAGCAGGGAGCCCAATATGGGGCTCGATCCCAGGATCCTGGGATCACGACCTGAGCCGAAGGCAGAGGAATAACCCACTGAGCAACCCAGGTGCCCTAGATTCATTAACAAGTTACCTTACAATAAAAAGGTCACCTTTTAGAGTGCAGTCTGGAGGATAGTTTGATTTTTCGGTGGGGTGAGCTGTTGGGGCCTTGGAAAATGACAGGGTCCTTATGGAGCTCAGTCTGAAGTTGCTTTACCAGGTAAGAATGGACAGGGTCCAATCGTAGAACTTAATGTTACCTCTATTATCACCTGTGACAATATAGCTGAAATGGAGAAAAACATCTGTTTGGGAACAAACAGTAGTAAGTACCATCTCTTGAACAGCTCATTTTGTGTCTGGCTCTGGACTCCAGCTGTTGTACAAATTTCACTTTAATACTGTCCTACGAGGCTGATTTTACAGTTGTTCCACTTTACATCTGGGAAACTAAGGCTCAGAGAAGGTGAGAAATTTGCTCAAGGTCTGGGGTTGCCAGATTTAGCAAATAAAAAATGCAAGATGCCCAATGAAATTTGAATTTCAGTGAAACAAGCAGTAATCTTTCAGTAGAAGTACATCCCAAATACTGCTGGGGACTGACTTACACACGGCAGCCCCATCAGGCCCCGTGGCTACACTGTGCAGGGACCCAGGTGTACCTAATGCAAAGCACATGCTCTGTCTCGCTCTCCTCTCCCTGCCCTCTCCCATCAGCCACATGCAGCGGCAATGGACGTTGATTGACATTCTCTGCCACGAGACCACAGAAGACACCAGAGTCAGTCCACCAGCCCTCTGAAATCACACAGCTTGGCAAAAGCACACAATCCACTTTACAGGAGGGCACTGCTCTCAGACCCATATAAAACCCTGTCCAGTGGTCACAGCCAAAGGCAGTGTCATGGGACATAATGGCTTTTATTTCCAGTTCTCAGATCCATCCCAAATGGTTTTTTCTTAAGCTTCTGGCATAAGTCTAATCACGGTGGGGGGGGGGGGCAGAAATGGGGATAAATTTCCTCTTATAGATGCAAGTGATTAAATGCAGTTTCTGATTGATCAGCAAGGCAGGTGGGCAGAGTAATCGGCGAGAACATCTTTCACTGCCCTCTGCTGGAAAGAAATGGCAAAACAGGCCAAGTGTTTTCAAGATCCTTGGTGGGCTCCCTGGTCCTGGCTGGGTTTTATTTACCATGGAGAGAGGGGAGTACAGACCTGGTCTTCACTGGGCCCTAGCCCCCCAACTAATTAAAGGCTGATTCATCATCAGCTGCAATTCTTCTACTGTATTTTCCACACCCCTGAGTGAGGACAATTTGCATTTCTCTTTGTAAAGACATGCCAGGACCTTGCCGCTCTCTGTATTAAAAGAAATGAAAAAAAAAAAAAAAAAAAAAAAAAAGCAGGGCTTTTGGAAGCAGATGGCACAGTGACTCCAAACACATGCGCATGGTCCCTGTCATGAGGCAGAGTCCTCTGTCCCTCTTGGGATCTTCTCAAGCATACTAATAATGATGATTTCATCTAGAGCTCCCCTGTGCCAGACAAGGTGCTAGAGTTTTATGCGGCTTGTCTCACAAAAATTGTCATAAAACCACTCTGAGGGAGAGTGTCGTCATGCTCATTTTGCACGTGGAAAAATGGAGGCTCATCCAAGTCAAGTCCCTTGCCTCGAGTCATTCAGCAAGGCAGGGATACGTCTGGGATGTGAACCCCTTTCTGTCTGAGACTAAGGCCTTTAATGACCCTCTCTGAGCCCCCACAGCCTCTTCAGTCAGCAAACTTTATAAAGTTCTGTTTATTTCATCTTTTCATAATGGGTAAGTGTTGTTTTGTAATCAGAAGAAACAATATAGTTTTTATGTCATTTCCTTAAAATTAAAGTACATAATATTTAGGGTTAAAATGACTCTAATTAGTGTGGAAGGAAAAAACCAAGTTTTTGTTTCACCAACACAAAGGGGTTCTTTAAAAGTAATACATGGGCATGATTAAAAAAAAAAAAAAAAAGGCAAACCAGGGAGGAGGCAAGATGGTGGAGAAGTAGCAGGTTGAGACAACATCAGATAGCAGGAGATCAGCAAGATAGCTTATCAAACCATCCCAAACACCTACAAAACCAACAGGAGACCAAATAGAAGAAGAGCAGCAATTCTAGAAACAGAAAATTGACCACTTTCTGAAAGGTAGGACCAGCGGTGAAGTGAATCCAAAGCGATGGGAAGATAGACCTCAGGGGGAGGAGCCGGCTCCTGGCAAGCGGCAGAGCAATGGAGCACAAAATCAGAACTTTTAAAATTCTACTCCACTGAGTGACATCGCTCCAGAGGCTAAGCCGGGGTGAAGCCCATGCCAGGAGAGCGTGGCCTCAGGTCCCTCAGGCTCACAGAAGGATCAGGGCTGTCTGAGTGTTGCAGAGCTCATAGGTATTAGAGTGGGGAAGCCGGCAGAGATGGAGTCGAGGATCAAGCTCTCAACTCGGGATTACCTTATCGTGATCTGTGGCACAGGCCACTGCTCTGTGAGCAGGGACCCAAAGGATCCGGGGAGACCCCCCTAGAAGAACTCAGGGATCAGCGGGGTTCAGAGACTCCAGGCAGGGCTGTGTGCCAGAGACATAGAAGCTTGGTCACAGGTTGGAGGCCAGGGAGACGGGAGTGATTGAGCGCTTTTCTCCAAGGGTGCACTGAGGAGTAGGGCCCCAGGCTCTCGGTTCCTCTGGGCCAGAGATTGGGAGGGCTCCATTTTCATTCCTGACCTCTGGAACTCTACGGAAAGCGTTCAGCGATAGTGAACCTGAGCGGATTATTTAGCCTTGCCCCTGGTAACAGCGGCGCATTTCCACCTTGGGCAAAGACACTTGAGAATCACTATAATATGCCCCTCCCCCAGAAGGTCAACAAGAAATCCAGCCAAGACCAAGTTCATGTACAAGTTCCGCTGTTCCGAGAAGAGCGGAATTCCAGAGAAGGAGAAAGCAAAGCATGGAATTCATGGCTTTCTTCCCATGATTCTTTAGACTTGCAAAGTTAATAAGGTTTTTTAATTTTATTTTTTTCTTCTAATTTTTTTCTTAACTTTTACCCTTTTCCTTTCCTCTTTTAACGTTTTTAACTAGTTTCGCTTAATACCTTTCATTAAAAAAATATTTTTTTGGAAACTTCATTATTAAAGTCATATTTTATCCTTCATTGTATCTAACTTTATTTTTTGTTTACCATAGGGTTTTTTCTTCTAAAAAAAATTTGGGTTACAACTTCTTCTAATAGATCAAAATACACCCTAAATCTAGCACAGGGCTTTGTTATCATCTCCAGCCTGAGCAAATTGTCTCCAATTTCTTTTTCTTTATTCTCCCAACCAATTTATCCTTATCAACTCGTTTTATAGAAATTTAGAAAAAAAAATTCATCTTTATCATCATATTCCATCCCTTCATTGTGTTTACCCTTATATATGTTTTTCATTCTTTAAAATTTTGGGAGATAGTTTCTTCTAAGAGACCAAAATACTCCCAAAATTAAGTGGGTGACCCTGTTCTATTCAACAGTCTAATATATTTTTTTCTTTATTTGTTTACTGTTTAAATTTTTTTTTGTCTGAACTTCTTTTTACCTACCCCCTTTCTTCCCCCCATGATTTGGGGTCTCTTTTGATTTGGTTAAAGTACATTTTCCTGGGGTCTTTGCCACCCTTTTAGTATTTTATTCGCTCCTTCATATATTCTTATCTGGATAAAATGACAAGGCGGAAAAACTCACCACACACACACACACACACAAAGAACAAGAGGCAGTACCGAAGGCTAGGGACCTAATCAATACAGACATTGGTAATATGTCATATCTAGAGTTCAGAATGATGATTCCCAAGGTGCTATCCAGGCTTGAAAAAGACATGGAAGATATTAGAGAAACACAAGAGAAATAAAAGCCCTTTCTGGAGAAATAAAAGAACTAAAATCTAACCAATTTGAACTCAAAAACGCTGTTAATGAGGTGCAATAAAAAAAATTCAGGCTCTCACTGCTAGGATAAATGAGGCAGAAGAGAGAATTAGTGATATAGAAGACCAAATGACAGAGAATAAAGAAGCTGGGCAAAAGAGAAAGAAACAACTACTGGACCACGAGGAAAGAAATCGAGAGATAAGTGATACCGTAAGATGAAACAACGTCAGAATAATTGGGATTCCAGAAGACGAAGAAAGAGAGGGGGAGCAGAAGGTATATTGGAGAGAATTATTATACAGAATTTCCCTAATAGGAAAAAGGAAACAAGCATCAAAATTCAGGAGGTGCAGAGAACCCCCCTCAAAATCAACAAGAATAGGTCCACACCCTGTCATCTAATAGTAAAATTAACAAGTCTTAGAGACAAAGAGAAAATCCTTAAAGCATCACAGGATAAGAAGTCTGTAACATACAATGGTAAAAACATTAGATTGCCAGCAGACTTATTGACAGAGACCTGGCAGGCCCGAAAGAACTGGCATGATATATTCAGAGCACTAAATGACAAAAACATGAAGCCAAGAATCCTATATCCAGCTAGGCTATCATTGAAAATAGAAGGAGAGATAAAAACCTTCCAGGACAAACAAAAACAAAGAATTTGTAAACACCAAACCAGCTCTACAGAAAATATTGAAAGGGGTCCTCTAAGCAATGAGAGAGACTAAAAATAGTAGATCAGAAAGGAACAGAGACAATATATAGTAATAGTCACTGCAGAGGCAATAAAATGGCATTAAATCCATATCTCTCAATAGTTACCTGGAATATAAATGGGCTAAATGCCCCAATCAAAAGACACAGGGTATCAGAATGGATAAGATAAAAAAAAAATCAATAGGTTGTCTATGAGAAACTCATTTTAGACCCAAAGTCACCTCCAGATTTAAAGTGAGGGGTGGAAAACAATTTACCATGCTAATGGACATCAAAAGAAAGCTGGGGTGGCAATCCTTATATCAGATCAATTAGATTTTAAGCCAAAGACTATAGTAAGAGATGAGGAAGGACACTATATCATACTCAAAGGGTCTGTCCAGGAAGAAGATCTAACAATTTTAAATATCTATGCCCCTATCATGGGAGCAACCAACTATATAAACCAATTAAGAACAAAATCAAAGAAACACATTGACCATAATACAAAAAGAGTAGGGGACATTAACACTCCCCTCACTGAAATGGGCAGATCATCCAAGCAAAAGATCAACAAGGAAATAAAGGCCTTAATGATACACTGGACCATATAGATATCACAGATCTATTCAGAACATTCCATCCCAAAGCAACAGAATACACATTCTTCTCTAGTGCACATGGAACATTCTCCAGAATAGATGACATCCTGGGCCATACATCAGGTCTCAACTGGTATCAAAAGATTGGGATCATTCCCTGCATATTTTTAGACCACTGCTCTGGAGCTAGAACTCAATCACAAGAGGAAATCTGGAAAGAACCCAAATACATGGTGACTAAACAGCATCCTTCTAAAGAATGAATGGGTCAACCAGGAAATTAAAGGAGAATTGAAAAAATTCATGGAAACAAATGATAATGAAAACACAATGGTTCAAAATCTGTGCGACACAGCAAAAGCAGTCCTGAGAGGAAAATATATAGCGATACAAGCCTTTCTCAAGAAACAAGAAAGTTCTCCAATGAACAACCTAACCCTACACCTAATGGAGCTGGAGAAACAACAGCAGAGAAAGCCTAAACCCATCGGGAGAAGAGATATCATAAAGATCAGAGCAGAAATCAATGAAATAGAAACCAGAAAAACAATAGAACAAATCAATGAAACTAGGAGCTAGTTCTTTGAAAGAATTAATAAGATTGATAAAACCCTGGCCAGACTTATCAAAAAGAAAAGAGAAAGGACCGAAATAAATGAAATCATGAATGAAAGAGGAGAGATCACGACCAACACCAAAGATATACAAACAATTATAAGAACATATTATGAGCAACTCTATGCCAGCAAATTTGACAATCTGGAAGAAATGGATGCATTCCTAGAGACATATAAACTACCACAACCGAACCAGGAAGAAATAGTAATCATGAACAGACACATAATCAGTAAGGAGATTGAAACAGTCATCAAAAATCTCCAAACAAACAAAATCCCAGGGCCAGACAGCTTCCCAGGGGAATTCTACCAAACATTTAAAGAAGAATTATTTCCTATTTCCTGAAACTGTTCCAAAAAAAAAAAAAAATAGAAATGGAAGGAAAACTTCCAAGCTCATTTTATTAGGCCAGCATCACCTTGATCCCAAAACCAGACAATGATCCCATCAAAAAAGAGAACTACAGACCAATATCCTTGATGAACAGAGATGTGAAAATTCTCACCAAAATGCTAGCCAATAGGATCCAACAGAATATTAAAAGGATTATTCACCACGAACAAGTGGGATTTATTCCAGGGCTGTGAGGTCGGTTCGACATCCGCAAATCAATCAATGTGATAAAATATATTAATAAAAGAAAGAACAAGAACCATATGATACTCTCCATAGATGCTGAAAAAGCATTTAACAAAGTACAGCATCCCTTCCTGATCAAAACTCTTCAAAGTGTAGGGATAGAAGGCATATACCTCAATATCATCAAAGCCATTTATGAAATACCCACTGCAAATATCATTCTCAATGGAGAAAAACTGAGAGCTTTTCTGCTAAGGTCAGGAACACAGCAGGGATATCCATTATCACCACTGCTATTCAACATAGTACTAGAAGTCCTAGCCCCAGCCATCAGACAACAAAAAGAAATTAAAGGCATCCAAATCAGCAAAGAAGAAGTCAAACTATCACTCTTCACAGATTATATGATACTATATTGGAAAACCCAATGACTCCTCTCCACATCTGCTAGAACTTGTACAGGAATTCAGTAAAGTGTCAGGATATAAAATCAATGCACAGAAATCAGTTACATTTCTTTACACCAACAACAAGACAGAAGAAAGAGAAATTAAGGATTCAATCCCATTTACAATTGTATCCAAAACCATAAGATACCTTGGAACAAACCGAACCAAAGAGACAAGTATCTATAATCAGAAAACTATAAAGAACTCATGAAAGAAATTGAGGAAGACACAAAGAAATGGAAAAATGTTCCATGCTCCTGGATTGGAAGAACAAATATTGTGAAAATATCTATGCTACCTAAAGCAATCTACACACTTAATGCAATCCCTATCAAAATCCCATCCATTTTTTTTCCAAGGAAATGGAACAAATAATCCTAAAATTTATATGGAACCAGAAAAGACTTTGAATAGCCAGAGGAATATTGAAAAAGAAAGCCAAAGTTGGGGACAACACCCTTATAGACTTCAAGCTCTATTACAAAGCTGTCATCATCAAGACATTATGGTACTGTCACAAAAACAGACACATAGATCAATGGAACAGAATAGAGAGCCCAGAAATAGACCCTCAACTCTATGGTCAACTAATCTTTGACAAAGCAGGAAAGAATATCCAATGGAAAAAAGACAGCCTCTTCAACAAATTGTATTGGGGAAATGGGACAGCCACATGCAGAAAAATGAAACTGGACCATTTCCTTACACCACACACGAAAATAAACTAAAAATTGATGAAGGACATCAATGTGAGAAAGGAATCCATCAAGATCCTTGAGGAGAACACAGGCAGCAACCTCTTCGACCGCAGCTGCAGCAACTTCTTCCTAGGAACATCGCCAAAGGCAAGGGAAGCAAGGGCAAAAATGAACTCTTGGGATTTTATCAAGATCAAAAGCTTTTGCACAGCAACGGAAACAGTTAACAAAACCAAAAGACAACTGACAGAATGGGCGAAGATATTTGCAAACGACATATCAGATAAAGGGCTAGTGTCCAAAATCTATAAAGAGCTTATCAAACTCACTACCCAAAGAACAAATAATTCAATCAAGAAATGGGCAGAGGACATGAACAGACATTTCTGCAAAGAAGACATCCAGATGGCCAACAGGCACATGAAAAAGTGATCCACATCACTCGGCATCAGGGAAATACAAATCAAAACCACAATGAGATAGCACTTCACACGAGTCAGGATGGCTAAAATTAACAAGTCAGGAAATGACAGATGCTGGCAAGGATGCAGAGAGAGGGGAACCCTCCTACACTGTTGGTGGGAATGCATGCTGGTGCAACCACTCTGGAAAACAGCATGGAGGTTCCTCAAAAAGTTGAAGATAGAGCTACCCTTTGACCTAGCAATTGCACTACTGGGTATTTAACCTAAAGATACAAACGTAGTGATCCGAAGGGGCACATGCACCCAAATGTTTATAGCAGCAATGTCCACAATAGCCAAACTATGGAAAGAACCTAGATGTCCATCAACAGATGAATGGATAAAGAAGATGTGGTGTATATATATATACAATGGAATACTATGCAGCCATCAAAAGAAATGAATTCTTGCAATTTGCGACGACATGGATGGAACTAGAGGGTATTATGCTTAGTGAAATAAATCAGTTGGAAAAAGACAACTCTCATATGATCTCCCTGATATGAGAAGGTAGAGATGCAAAGTTGGGGGTTTGGGGGGCTAGGAAAGAATAAATGACACAAGATGGAACCGGGAGGGAGACAAACCATAAGGGACTCTTAATCTCACAAAACAGAGAGTTGCTGGGGGAGGGTGTTAGGGAGAGTGTGGTGGGGGTTTGGACATTGGGGTGGGTATGTGCTTTGGTGAGTGCTGGGAAAATGTGTAAACCTGGCGATTCACAGACCTCTACCCCGGGGGCTAATAATGCATTATAGGTTTATAAAAATGAAAAAAAAATTAAAAAGCAAGCCAATTAGTACAAATGAGATCATAAGAAGAGGTGAAGCCACCCCCACCCTTGATTCCCCTTCTCTGTTCTTTTCCTCAGAGGCACCAAACATTCCCAGTTAATAAGGAATTTCTCCAGAAATATTCACAGCATATACAAAATATGTGTATATATCCAAAAGGGTTGTAATATACCTTGGTAATCACTGATAGCTGCTTTTTTATTAAGTTAATTACAGATCTACTGTAGTGAGCCCAGTGATACCCTCTTTCTGAAAATGAACCAATTTACAAGGTTTGATTTGAGGAAAGCCCACAGAGGTGGAGATCAGCTACGGTGGGCGGTGGATGTCCCAGACAACCAGCTTCCCTTCCATTGTCGTGGAAAGTATTTGTGTTAAATTCAAATGAAAGACTGACTGGCTAAATTTTCCCATGAGCTTGCATTTCAGAAGACAGATTACACATTACGTTGGTGATAAATATAAAACAAAGCATTTGTCAGTATAGCATATTTTATAATATTACATTGATTTGCAGTAGGAAAAAAGATCAAATCTAAAAACCAATCACTAGGAAATCTCTTCCCCATGAATTGCCATGGTGCAGGCCGTTCTGAACCTCTGAAGGTTTGCTAGGAGCAAGTGAAGGGCTGTGTACAGGGTTCATTAAACTGTTTGCTTCAAGCAAATGAATAAGTGTTTAACCACTTGTTTATACCTGTTCAACTTCTCTTACCGAGGTTTCAGAGACTGATAAAAGAAACTAATGTCTGTCTTGTGCAAAAGCATGCTCTAGTTGTTAGATATCACAGAATAATTATCCCAGTCTTATAACTATAAACTTTTCCCACAAACTATCTTCCCATCAGTAAAAATTAAGTACTGTGCACAGGCATGCCCCTGACACCTCATGAAATCTGTGCTACATAAAATAAAGCATGAGAGCCATCTTTCTTAGGCAATGTCTTGGAGACAAATTGTAGAAAGAACCCAGAGTGGTGAGTGGAGCCCCACAATGAATGTACAGAGAATGAATCAATCAAAGAAATGCCTTCATTTGTCGCGTGATACAGCAAGTTTCCTGCCCCCTTCTCTAACTACACAGAGAAGACCCTAGGGCTCACCTCTTCTGCCCTGAACACAGGAGGGTCAGAAAAACAATAACTGGTCAAGGGAGGCCATCAAGTTCTTCCTAAGAGCTTCTCTGCTTCCATACAAGGCATTGTCATGGCCTGTGGGCTCTGTATTTGCAAACTCACCTACTCACTAAAATTTATAACCCCCAAATCAACCCTTGTGGCCCTTTCATGATGGTTCACAGACATGTGCAAATGCGGAGTGGCAAAAACCTGACTCTCCCTGTGCACACGTTCCTAGCTGAGTCCGGTGAGGACATGCTCTGCCTTCTTATTCCAGCTTTCAAACTGTAAACACGTGTCTTTCCAGGGTCTGCTTAGTGCCACGTGGGTCACGTTTTTGAGGTGCTTTCTGTTGGTGAGGGCAGTATTTAAACTAATGCAAACATGGTACTGAAAGGCAGTCTAGTGATGTACCTTCCAAAGAATATACCTGAGTTAGATAAACGTCATTCAGGCATGCATTTCAGAGCTGCTGGCTGTGAGTCAGCGCCAATGCATCAACATTATGTATTAAATTCAGTGTCTTCAAGTGAAAACACACATAAGACAAGGTCATGTATCTATCTGTTGGTGAAACTGTTCTGGCCCGAGGCTGGCAGGAACCTAATCCTATACTTCTCCTAGGAGCAATGATTTTGTACTCGCTGAATTCTGCAGAGACTTTGTGAAACTTAACTGCCACACATATTGATAATTGACTTTATTGTTTGATAACTTTGATTTATGAAAAAGAGATTTGGACAGATCATCTTTGTATTCATCCATCTCAAAAAAAATTTTTGCATGCCCTCTTAAAAATAAATTTCTATATCCTACCAAGAGTGAAGAAAGAAAGCAGAAGAAACACCATCAGGTGCTCACTGAGGGCAGCTTACATGGGTGTCAAATGCAGAAATTTTGGCAGGAGACGGGACCCGAAGTCCACCTCAGATGCGACAATGGCTCCAGGTGAGCAGGCAGGCAAGATAACTTGCCTGACGCACCTGACGCACCACCTTTGTACTGGCTCTGAAACGTCTAAATACCTAACATCATGTTTTATTATTCTGAAAACTGGGTAGCCTAAAAATGAGCCACTCACGTTCAACTCTTTATTATATCACTCCGAAATAACTTTTCATTCTTTGTCATATGCACACATATATTAGTACAGGCATCACTTTTGGGGGGGTATTTTCTCAGGGTAGTCAAATTTCTTTTCCATAATATTTTATTTTGAACAATAGTTCCATTATTTTCAGCTGACAATTCAATACAGTAAAGGACCCAAGTAAAAATGTCAAATAATTTGCCCATGGTGTACTATCAAGACAAACAAAGAGTAGCCCGAAGTGATTAAGCTTACACATATTTACTCTCTACAACATCTGACATATAAAAATGCAGGAAGCATTACTCACTTTTTCTGTTAAATGTGGGGCCCTGTGAGCAAGTATATCTCCCTCTTCATACTGAGGGGTACAGAAAAAATAGTCACTCCTACAAAAAGACCTGGTTTTTAAAAGAAAGAACTACTATAACCACAAAGTCAAGAGCAATGCATCTAAACAGGGTCAGAGCTTTGCAACCTCTTCAGATAAGAGAACCTGCTTCAAGGAACATCTGAAAGCATTCGGAAAGAAAAGCAAATATGTTTTTATAAAATGCCACAAATGATTGTGACTTTAAATGGTAGTAAATGAAAATCTGAATGCTACATTTCTAAGGCATTAAAGCTACAATAAGTACCAGAAGTAACAACTAGCACTGAAAATTGGTGATTGAATCAGTGTTTTTGTTTTTGTTTTGCATTTTCAATTGAGGTAAAGTTCACATAACATAAAATTAACCATTAATCATTTTATTATTTTTTAAAGATTTTATGCGTTAAATATTTTTAAAATTTAAATTCAATTAATTATAAAGATTTTATTTTGAGGGGTGCTTGGGTGGCTCAGTGGGTTAAGCCTCTGCCTTCAGCTCAGGTCATGATCCCAGGGTCCTGGGTTCGAGCCCCACATCGGGCTCCCTGCTCAGCAAGGAGCCTGCTTCCCCCTCCGCCTCTTGTGACTACTTGTGATCTCTGTCAAATACATACATAAAATCTTAATAAATAAATAAATAATGATTTCATTTTGAAGTAATCTCTACACCAAACAACTCCAAGATCAAGAGCCATGTGCTCCACTGACTGAGCCATCCAGGCATTCCAACCATTAGTCATTTTAAAGTGTACAATTCAGGGACACTTAGTACACCAACAATGCTGGACACCATCCCCTCTGCCTAGTTCAGGACATTTTCATCACCCCAAAAGGAAGACCCCCTCCATTAAGTTATCATGCATGCCCCTCCCCCAGTCCACCATTCCGTACTTTGTCTCAATGGATTCTCCTCTTCCAGACATTTCACATCGATGGACTCATACAGCACAAGGTTTGTTGTGTGTGGCTTCTTCCCTTTACCATGATGTATACGAGGTTCATCCATGTCGTAGTGGGTGTCAGTGCCTCATTCCTTTGTATGGCCGAATCATAGTCCATTGTATGGATGGACCACATTTTGTTTATGCATTCATTAGCTGAGGGACATGTGGTTGGCTTCTACCTTTTGGTTACTGACAATCATACTGCTGCTATGAACGTTTGTATGTTTGTATTTGTCTGAATGCCTGTTTTAAATTCTTTTGGATTTAGGAATTGCTGGGTCATGTGGTAATTTTATGTTTAACTTTGATGTTTTTTAATCTCATGATTCTGCCCTGTGTCAGTATATACATTGCTGATCTCTTTGCTAATTCCTTTCTAAAAGGGGGTAAAAACCAAGGTCTTGAAAAACCCTGTATTTTTTAAACATGTTAAATACATCCAAATAAATATTTGCCTCATTACTTTAAAAAATTAAATGAAATTTAAATTATCTGCTTCTGATTTAATACACTAGTTTTCAATGAGACTAAAGTAAATGCTATAATTAAATCAAAACATTTTAACACATATTTATTGCTTCCTAAGAAGATACTGTATGGTTACATTACCAAAACATCTCTACTCGGGGAATGAACATATACTTGTCCCTACATTTAAGACAAGTCAAAATATTTCTACTTACCCACAAATAATATATTGCCTGTGTTTTACTGTTGCTCACCAATTCTTTATTATTTGTTGGATTAATAGTAAGATAGTTCTGAAATACAAAGTATGGAAATATATTACATTATGACAAATTTTCTGTTTCTCTATGGCTAAGCTAAACGTTAAAAAATAAATAATATTTATATTATATTAAATAGCTGAGTAGGAATATAAAACAGAAAAGACAACAACATTTTGCAAGCAATAGGAATAGAATTGAAACCCTGAACGTTAAAATTAATGGTCTCAAATGTGTCCCCTTTCTTATTTAGTCTTATTTATTATAATTCACCACCTGTAAATTGAAACAAGCAAAAGTAGCACAATATTCACTGATAACCTTTACTCTGTGTCCTTTTGGACAAAAACTGCTACATACACATTTCTAAATTTGACAAGGCCACAAGATAACTTGGAGTGAATGCCAAATACTGGAAAGAGTTTCTGATTCCTGCCAACACGGTGAATAGCATGGACTGCCTGGCTCCCTTCCCATAAATCAACCCTGTGGTAACTATGCAAGTGAGGAAACCACAAAGTGCAGAAGCTGAACAACAGCCATACCACCATGGAGCTCCCTGGGGAGTCTGAGGCACATGTCCTGTGGGGGTATGTGTGTGGGAGGGGGTGGCTGCGGCCTGAGGTGAAGGGATGCTGGGGGCAGCCCTGGGAGACAGCTTCTAGAAACATGACTTAAGTTCCCTTCCTGCCACCTCCACATCATCACCTACCCCTTGCCTGCTCCAGGAATGTGAAGGAACAGTGCCAATGTTTGAGAAGTAATTTCAGGACAGCACAACGGCTTCAGCAGGGGCGGGGTGGTGGTGGCCAGGGAGGGTGGCTGGGGGTGGGCAGAACTGTAGGAAGCAAATGCTTGGACAAGTCCTCAAAAAGGCTTGAAATCAGCCTCAAATCACTGCAATTTGCGATGCGATTAATCAGTTAATCTCGTTAACTTTGCCAGACCACAGCAAGAAGAAAAAGTGAGTCTTCCTTGAAGGAAGGTACCGTCCTGAGCCTCAAATTATTCCTAGACTTCTTAAAGCATGACCCTGGGTATCCGATGAAACACAACCAGGCATATGAAAGAGACATTTCCAAACGACTGACAATCGAGAGGGAAGCAATCATCAGCAAGAGACCCCAGGAGATGCAGGGATAACATCGACACATGCAGACTTGACAATAACTGTGGTCACGATGTGCCAGAGAGTAGAGGGCAAGATGGGCAATCTCAGCAGTAACTCTATTTTTAAAAAGAATCAAGTGGAAATTCCAGATCTGAAAAAAAAAAAAAACTGATTTAAAAAACTTCAAAAGATAATTTAACAGAAATTAAAATATAGCCAAAGAAATAATTAGTCAGTACAATGGGAAGATAAATTGTAGGAGAAAATGTCCACACTGAAGGATAAAGACGCAAACGACCAGATAATATAGACAATAAGAGACATAGAGCACAAGACGGGTCTAATGTCTGTATAACTGGAGTACCAAAAGGAGAGGAAAGAAAAAAAGGTGATAAAAGTGATGTTAAAAGAAGTAGTGGGAGAGAATTTTGCAAAACTGAAGAAAGATATGATATTCCAAGTTCAAAGAACTCCAGAAGATATGTTTTTTGTTTTTATTTTTTTTTTTTAGATTTTCATTTGTATTTATTTTTCCTTTTTTTGTGAGTAATCTCTTTGCCCAACATGGGGCTTGAACTCACAAGCCAAGATCAAGAGTCACATACTCCACTGACTGAGCCAGCAAGGCACCAATTTTGGATTTTTAAAAAAATCAACAACATATCCATATACATAGAGACACATCCTTAAAAACTGCTAACAATTAGCAGAAAACCTTAAAGGCAGCCAGAATGGGGCAGGAGGGGGAAGACATACATAACTTTCAGAAGAGGGAACAATAAGATTGATAGTTGACTTCTCAATGGAAATGGTGTTAAGTCTGAAGACAATAATATCTTCAACAATTGGAAATAACTACCACCCTACAGCCCTATAGTTAGGGCAAATAGCCTTCAGAAACAAAGATAATTACCAAGAGAAATGAAAGCATATATCCTACAAAGACTTGTGCATGAAAGTTCATGCACCTTCGCTTTCAACAGCCACAAACAGGAAACAGAGCAAATGTCTTTTAACAGGTGAGTCAGCAAATTGTGACATATCCATTCAATGACTACTCAGCATTCACATTTTAAAGGACACATAAAGAGGAATAAAGAGGAATAAACTATTTTTGCATACATAGATGGATCTCAAAAATTAAATCAAATAAAAAAAATTAAATTGAATAAAAGAATTCAGCTCCCTCCACAAAAAGAGTCCATTTGTGTAAAATGCCAGGGAATACAAATGGACAGACATTAATTAACAGGAGGGTAGATGCTGGAAGATGGATGGAAGGGAAGCTTAGTGTTATCCCCATCACCAAGGGAAGCCACTCAAAGACTTTAAGTAAGAGAGTGATAGGATCTGTCCAGCTCACTTAAGAACTGTTGCTCTGGCTGCTGCAGGAAGGCAGGAAGGACTGGGACAAGAGTGTACACAGCTCAGCTGGAAGGATGTTGTAGTTATGCAGGGAGCTGTGGTGGCCGTGGAAATGGAGATGGGAGGAAGGATTTCGGGTGCATCTTGGGAGTGCACAGGACTTAAAAGTCACGGGAATGGATGAGAACACCCAGGAAGAAGGTGTCGCCATAAGAGGAGCTTCCACAACTCAACCCTGAGGATGGCCAGCATTTAGAAAGTGTGCAATCAAAGAGGACAAAACCACAGAGGAGCCCAGGGAAGGTTGTGAGCCCAGAGAAGGTGTCTTCAGCACCCACTGGGAACGGTGCTCATGCCGATGTAATAGTGCTCACTTCACTTGGAAATGCCAGTGACTGTGATAAGCACAGACTTGGTAGAGCTGTGGGTAGGTGGAAGACAGATCAGAAGAACCAAAATGTTCATCATCAGTAGGATAGATAAATAAGCTATATTATACTCAGAGTAGAAGAGACTAGATCAGCATGAAAATAGTGAATCATAGCTCAGTAATCAAAATGGATGAATCTCAGAAAGAAGGCAGACAAAATGAAGCAATTATGATTCCCGATATGCACCAAACAAAACAGGAAAACAAAATAGAATAGTGCTGAGGGAGGGGAGCCTGGCTGGCTCAGCCAGTAGAGCCCACAGCTCCTGATCTCAGGGTCCTGAGTTCCAGCCCCATTCTGGCTGTGGAGCCTACTTTAAAAAAGTGGTGGCGGGGACCAGGGTGTATCAGTTGGTTAAGCATCCGACTCTTGATTTTGACTCAGGTCAGAATCTCAGAGTCCTGGGTTCGAGCTCCACATCAGGCTCTGCACTCGGCATGGAGTCTGTTTGAGAGTCTCTCTCTCCCTCTCCACCTGCCCCTCCCTGCTCACATTCTCTCTCTCTCACTCAGAAAAAAACAACAACAACAAAAAAAGGAAAGTACTGAGAGATACTTGCTAGACAAAAGTATACAGGAAAGCATGGGAATGTGTAACACAAAATCTGGGACACTAGTTAACTAGTTAACCCTAGTTAACTTGGAGATGGGATTGTGGAAGGAGGACAAAGGGATTTCTAGGGTTTGGGTGATGTTCTTTCTTGATCGGGCAGTAAACACACAGGTGCCTTTTGTTTCATGCTTTAAAATGTACACATTTTGGATGTATGCCTCCTTTAGCAATGAAAATATAAAGAGATAAAATATTTTGGGCACAAAAGAATAAATGAGACATGATGAAGTCAGAAAGCAGGCACAGACGGCACCTCAGAGATATGTAACTGTGAGGAGGCACAGAGAGCCAGAGCTGGAAGGAGACGTGCCATGAGTGGTGTCCCCCAGAGACAGGGGAAATGAACGCATGTGTGTCTGCCCAGGGTATAGCCACCTAGCGGAGGGAGAGCAGATTGTTGCAGGAGAGGGCCTCGGGTGCCCGAGAGGAGTGGCGCCTCGGGTGCCCGAGAGGAGTGGCATCTCGGGCACTGGCCGCTCCTACACGCAGAGGGGCAAGAGACGGTGGTGAGGATGAAGCAGGTTGTAGGCTGGGAGTGAGAACAGGCCAGCGTTTGTATCCGATGGCCCCCATTCTCTCAACACAAAATGAGAGAGGTCATCAGCCAAGAGGAAGAGGAAGGGATGGGGAGGGATGAAGAGAAGGTGTGAGACAGTTCACTCTAGAAACGAAATAGCCAGCCTACTAGAAAGCTGGGCTGTGCTGAGAGCTCGCTCACCCTTTGTGACTCAAGCCCAAATCGAAGGGCTCAGTCCTGCTGGGCGGGCAGGAATGCAGAGCAGGCAGAAGATGGCAGAAGCCATCCAGACTTGGGGCCTTGCAGCGCTGTCCACAGCACATTCCTCGGGACCGAGATGTTGGTTCATCTGTTCTGTCTAACCTGGCAGCCACTGGTCACAGGTGACTGGGGAGTACTTGAAATGTAGTGACGCCACGGAAATGAATCTGTAGTTTTGTTTGTTTGTTTGTTTTTGCTTTGTTTTAAAGATTTTATTTATTTAATTGACAGACAGAGATCACATAGTGGACAGAGAGGCAGGCAGAGAGAGTGGAGAAGTAGGCTCCCTGCTGAGCAGAGAGCCCCATGCGGGGCCCGATCCCAGGACCCTGGAATCATGACCGGAGCCAAAGGCAGTGGATTAACCCACTGAGCCACCCAGGCGCCCCTGAATCTCTAGTTTTATCTAACTCTAACTGACTTAAGTCCAAGTAGCCACATGTATTCAGCAAAGTTTCATGACACAAAATCCTACACATAGCAGTTGTGTTTCTGTAGACTAGCAATGAAAACCCACGGAGGGAATGAAGAACACCAATCCACTTATGATAGCATAAAAACCCTAGGAATAAACCTTCGGTGGAGGGTTTGTTTGCTGCAAAGGACACTGCTGAAGGAAACTCAAGAAGATGTAAGAGAATGGAAAGACAGCCTGTGCCCATGGATTCTTTTGTTTTTTTGTTTGTTTGCTTGCTTTTAAAGATTTTATTTATTTATTTGACAGAGATCACAAGTAGGAAGAGAGGCAGGCTGAGCAGAGAGCCTGATGCAGGGCTCGATCCCAGGACCCTAGGATCACGGCCTGAGCAGAAGCTCAGAGGCTTTTTTTTTTTTTTAAGATTCTATCCATTTATTCCAACAGAGATCACAGGTAGGCAGAGAGGCAGGCAGAGAGAGAGAGGAGGAACCAGGCTCCCCACTGTGCAGAAAGCCCGATGCAGGGCTCAATCCCAGGACCCTGGGATCATGACCTGAGCCGAAGGCAGAGGCTTTAACCCACTGAGCCACCCAGGCGCCCCGAAGCTCAGAGGCTTTTACCCACTGAGCCACACAGGTGCTACTGTGCTCATGGATTGTTAAGAGGACAACTGCCCCAAGCAGTCCACAGATTCAACACAAGCTCTAAAAAGTCCCAGAGTGGTTTCTTGAAGCAGCAGAAAAACTCACTATGGCCAGTGGCTACTGTATCAGCTCAGCTTATAAAAGCTGTGAGGAAATTTTTTGCAGAGACCTAGAGGGATGATGGGGTCCAGAAGGAGAGACATGGACATGAAGCTGCAGCATGACATGTGCCCGGCTGAGCCCAGTCACCCAGGCCCTCTGACTGGGTTCAGGGTCCTGCACCGAGGTGAGCACTTTGCACTGTCTGGCATATTGTAGGGATTGAGCAGCCGTATGGTGAGCGAAGGGTGCAAGGATGAGTAAGACGACATAGAATGGAAGAGTAGACTTGGTGGGTGTCCTTGGCAAGTCACTTCAGGCAAACTGAGACTAATAATTTCTGGGTCTCAGGAGCAATTAAGAGCATGTCTAGAACAGGAAAGGCCGCTGGCCCATGACTTCAGAGAAATTACCTAGTACTTAACAGTAGCTGTCCATTGTGTTACTAAAGAACTCCTTCCCAGCACATTTGCATGGACTGCGGGAGATACTTGCTGTAACAAACGTAGCAGAACCTGGCACATAATACATGCTCGAAAAAATATTGCTCACTATCAAGAAGAGTAAAATGAGATCAAGGATATGGCCGTGTTTTGTTGTTGTTGTTGTTGTTTGTTTGTTTTTGTTTTTGTTTTTACAAGCGCTAGTGTACCATAACTGAACGCCAGCAAAACCAAAAGTAGGTTTGGACCTGGGCTCGGTGTGACTGTAAACTAGCTTTGCACACTCAAACTGAGCTCACCTGAACACCATACTCTTTGAGGAGGTTGAGGGTACATGTTGGCATTTCCACGGCTAAGGTCCACCTCCAGATGCAAACGTCCTGTGAGTGACAGCAGATAGAGGAGAATGAGAAGGTTCCTGAAGGCTGTTGACAAACACACCTCTCGTGGTAGCTATGTAACTTTGGCTCGGGAACATGGCACCATGAGCTAAACCCCAGGAAGAGAACCCCCAACGAGGGACCATGGGGTCCAGTCCTTCCCTGAGAGCATCACATCACTACGTGGCCCGAGCAGAGCTGCTCACCAGGACCCACTTGACAGGCCGGCCAGCCCACTGAGGCCGCTTCCACATGCCCCATACCTGGATTTCAGCATCGGAGATGGTTGCCAGATATTTGGCATCCCAGGTGATGGCTATGGTCCCGATGCCATTGCCTTCTGGGCAGCTGTCAATATTGTGTGCACAGGAATGCTGCAAAACAGGACCAGTAACACCCATTTGTGGAGGTCTACCTTGCTCCCCAGAGGGACTCGCTTCAAAAGCTATGGAGGAAACAAATGTGGTCCATCCATACAACAGACTGCAGTGCACCCATACAAAGGAAGGAAGTGCAGGCCCCTGCTGTATCAGGGGTGGACCCCCCAAAACATCAGGTGAAGTAGAGAAACCTGACACAAAGCCCACACGTTGTTCGAGCTCATTGATATGAAGTGTCCAGAATTAGAAAATCCACAGGGACGGACTGGCATGTCAGGGGCTGTCAGGGGGAATGGGAGGGATTACTGATGGCTTTAGGTTTTCTCTTTGGGGTTTTGGAACTAGGGCCACCCAGGGGGCTCAGCTGGAGGAGCATGTGACTCCTGACCTCAGGTTTGTGAGTTCCCGCCCCATGTTGGGCATAGAGATGACTTTAAAACAGCAGTTGGAACTAGATACAAGCAGCGATGGCACAACATTGTAAACACGCTCAAGGCCACTGAATTGCAGGCTTCATGATGGCGAATTTTACCTCATGCGAATTTTACCTCATTTTAAAATATAATAAAACTAACTCAGCATTATGCAAACGTGCTGTTTGTTCTCTTCTTGAAGTTGACTGTCACCCACTATTGAGCGCTGATTCTGGGCCAGGCATGAAGGATGCAAATAAGGAAAAGAAGATGCCTAGGACAATACCCCAGCTCTCCGGAAAATGAGCGCCCTCCCACCTAAGTGGGAATGAAAATAAGCACAGGCTTTCTAGACAGCAACTTAGCTGCATCTGTCAAAATTTTAAATGCACACACCTTAGGACTGAACAATTCCTCTTCTACAGTTTTTTTTCCCAGAAAAATAATAGTGAAATTAAACAGAGATAAATATAAAATCATGTTCATCATGGCACTGCTTTAATGGCAAAAAAATCTCGAAACAGAAATATCCACGGATGTGGGGACTGTTAAAAAAAAATTATGACATAACCATATAATGAAAAACTAGGCTACTTGCAAAAAGATTGAGGCAGGGGTGCCTGGGTGGCTCAGTTGGTTAAGGGGCTGCCTCCAGCTCAGGTTCTGGGATCAAGTCCTGTATCAGGCTCCCTGCTGGGTGCAGAGCATGCTTCTACCTCTCCCTCTGCCTGTCCCTCTGCCTACTTATGCTCTCTCTCTCTCTCTCTGCAAAATAATTAATAAAATCATTAAAAAAAAAAAAAGAATGAGGCCGATGTGGAAGGTGACCAAAATTTTGTGAAAAAAGCAAATTGCCAAACAGTGTAGTTAGCTTCATCCTGCATGAGGGAGAGAGAGCACACATATTTCTGTGCACAGAAGAGTCTAGAGGAACAGATTCTAAACTAAACAAGGGTGACTCTGGAGATATGTTTGGGTAAGGAAGGACTCATTTTTTCTTCCCTCATTCACTACTATACCGGGTCACTGGCAAGACTGTAGAACCCTAAGAAGCAGGAAAAACCTTGTCACATGCAGAATTAAATGAGATACTTTAATATCTAAGCGAGCCAGAGAAACACAACAGAAGCAAGGCTGTGGTGATGTGAGTGGGCAGCAGCACGGGGGTCAGGGGAGTGAAGGCCGGTGGTAGGATGTCCTAATCCAGGACCACGGGCTGGTGGTTCCACATTGTTTTTCATTACAGAGCCCTTGTTCCAGGAAATATCAGCAGGCCTCGTAGGTCACTCCGGTGCCCCAACTGGTTGGGACCAAATCTGTGCCCCAGCTGAGGACCTGGCTCATTCTCTGTCACCGGAGAAGACTTCATCCTCCTGAGAGAAGGCAGTCCTAACATTGCTGTGAATGACAACGTGATGTCCTTAGTGGGGAAAAGCATCTTATCCCTGTGGCTTTCCAGAATTAAACAGAGAGCCAGTGATGTCAGCTGGACCTGTTCTGTAAACATAATGGTGGAAGAGAATCTGTTTATTTTGTGTAGGAATGGGTGGTGTTTAAAAGAATTTAACATATCAGAGCCTCTGATGGATTAAATTTGTGACTCTAATTTAAAGCCTGTCATTGATTCAGACTTGTGATTTTACATTCAAAGCACACTGGTTTATAAACACTATTAGAATACTTATGAGAACTTAAGATTTGCCATAGTTATGTCTAATTAATTAGATTTACAATAATTCTCTAAGTATGGGTGAAGGGTTTATTTTTTAATCAGACGACCAAAGAACTTAGAGATAAAACCAAATACATTCAATTTCTAAGTGCAGTTTAAAAATGTTTAAAAGGAATTAATAATCAAATTTGTGAGTTGGGCCAAACATTAATCAAAACCCCCTTAAAGGCAATTATAAAAATCTGCTAGATTTATAAAAGGAGTAAGGTTTATAAGTTGAATAAAAAACTTAAGGGAAAGCTATGGTTCTTAGTTTATAACTTTAATAAAGTGAATATTAATTCTAAAACCAACTAATCTTTTCTGGGTCCCAAATTCATCAGTTACTATATCATAAAACTCACATTGACATACTGAATTGTTAACCAAAGATGCACTTTACTTTGCAATTAAAAAGAAAAAAAAATCACTGCCAGAGTCACCCCTAGTCTAGTCGGGGAGACAGCTTTATAAGCAAGAGAAAATCAAAGAGGGGCGCCTGGGTGGCTCAGTCAGTTAAGCCTTCAGCTTGGGTCATGATCCCAGTGTCCTGGGATCGAGCCCCACATCAGGATCCCTGCTCAGCTGGGAGTCTGCTTCCCCCTTTCTCTCTGCCTGCCTCTCTGCCTACTTGTGCTCTCTACTTTGTCAAATAAATAAATAAAATCTTAGAAAAATGAAAAGAAAAAAGCAAAGAATAAAGCCTTTTTAGGGGGCCAGCCGCACCTGGGGAAGGGGAGATATCAACAACAGTTTCAGAGAGGAGATACACGTGAGGCACCCACCCTTCCTGCCTGTGGACTCTGACACGGGATAGAACAACTTTCCCTCATGTGTAAGTTGGATATCCCACTACTTGCAGCTGGAAGCATGTGACAGCCACAGATGACAGCCAGGCACACGGAAGGGGAATTCCACTTTTTGGGGGACGAGTTCCCATGACTAGGATGCAAGATGCGTTTTTCCCTCTATCTCAGGCTGGGTCGGCAAGAGGGAGCCTCTGAAGGGTGTTCAGCAGGGGAGTAACACAAACAGATTTTGCCTTTGGGAAAAGGTCACACAAAATGCTGTGGAAAACAACCATACGATGCTACACGCTGATGTCCATGTATCTGTACTTAGGAAAACAGCAAATGTTCTGGAAGGAAACACACCAAATTAACTACCTCCAGGAAGAGGGCGAAGATTGGAGATGGTGGCCAAAGGAGACCTTAGCTTTCAATTAAAAGATTATTAAAAATCAACAGATGAGTAGATAAGCAGAGTCAGTATATCCATGTGATAGAATCTTGAAAACAAAGGAAGCACTGACTGATGCCACAGCACGGGAGAACTCTGAAAACGTTATTCTGATAGAAAAACCAGACATAAAAAGCTACATATGATTCACAGACATAAAATGATGACAGGCAAACCTATAGAGACAGAAAGTTGATGAGGGGCAAAAAGGAAGGAGAATAGGAAGCTCACTGTCACAGAGTTTCTGTTTGGGGTGATGAAAATGTTCCAGAAATAGTGCCGATGGTCACACAACATTGTGAATTTAATTAATGCCACCAAATTAGACATTTAAAAATCATAATTTGGGGCACCTGGGTGGCTTAGCGGGTTAAAGCCTCTGCCTCCAGCAGATAAAATCTTTAAATTAAAAAAGATATATTTTTGGGGCGCCTGGGTGGCTCAGTGGGTTAAGCCGCTGCCTTCGGCTCAGATCATGATCTCGGAGTCCTGGGATCGAGCCCCGCATCAGGCTCTCTGCTCTCTCGGGGAGCCTGCTTCCTCCTCTCTCTCTGCCTGCCTCTCTGCCTGCTTGTGATCTCTCTGTCAAATTAAAAAAAAAAAAAGATATATTTTTACAATGGGACACCTGGGTGTCTCAGTTGGTAGAGCGGCTGGCTCCTGGTTTCAGTGCAGGTCATGATCTCAGGGTCCTGGGTTCGAGCCCCATGTTGGGCTCTGCACTCAGCGAGGAGTCTGCTTGAGGACTCTCCCTCCCTCTCCCTCTACCCTTCCCCTACTCACACTCTCTTGCTCTTAAATAAATGATAAAGAAATCTTTTCTAAAAATGTGAAGATGGTCAATTTCATGTTATGTGTATCATGTATCATCCTGTGTATATGTGTATATGTATATGTGTATATGTATATGTGTATCATGTATCATCCTGGAGGTTGGGTTGCAGAGTGAAGCTGCAGAGGAGGAGGCTAGCCAGGCAGAAGTGGGTGGGCAGGGGCAGCAGAGGTGGCTTTAGAAAGCCTCTGGGAGGAGATGCAACAGGGCTTGGGGACATTTTAGCAGGAGATATCCACGGGACATCCAGGTGGAATGTTCTCCAGCCGCTTCCTCATCCATGAAAAGAGGAATTATGAGGTGGTTAGGGAGATGAAGATGGTGTGATTACCACCCCAGGTCTGCTCCCTCCTGGCCGGAGAAAAGGACCAACCGCATCCTCCTCACCGTCTTGGGCCAGAGGAAGCAGAGTCTCAGAAGGCAGATGAAAACCAAGGCGACGTGGTATCAAAGAAGCCAAGGAAATGACAAGTGTCAAATGCCACTGAGATGTCTAGTAAGTTGAGGACGAGGATTAAGTAACAGGGCCCTAGGATGTATACCAGTAACCTGGGGGACCTGTATCTTAGAACATTCAACCTAACTTTCCAGAACACCCAAGAGCTTTAAACAACTTCTTACTACTCGTCCCCAACTGGACTCATCCACCCCCATGTCACCAACCCCACAATTCAACCAGGGCCTTACAATCTTATCAATTAATCTAGCACTGCACTCTGCCTCTAGGACCAGGAATGAAGAAAGAAAACACACATGAACATCTATCATGGGCCACGTACTGTGTGCTACTGGTCTTCATGACAGTCCCGTAAGGTAAGTGTAGTATGTTGAGGGCCTCCTCAGAAGTCAGGTCCACCCAGAGCCTCAGGATGTGAGCATTACATGGGAATATGGTCCTTGCAGATGCAATAGTTCAGATAAGGGTGGATTAGGATGGATCATAAATCCAATGACTGTGGAACTCATAGAAGCGCAGACACAAAGAGACACACAGGGCACAATGCCATGTGAAGACAGAGGCAGAGATAAAGTGATTAGTCTACCAGCCAAGGAACACCAAGGGCTACCAGCCACCACCAGCAGCTGGGAGAGAGGCCTGGAGCAGGTTCTCCCTCAGAGCCCCAGAAGGAACCACCCCTTAGGGCACCCTAATTTCAGACTTCCAGCCTCATGAACTGTGAGGGAGTAACTTTCTGTTATTTTAAGCCTCTCAGCATGTGGTAATTTTTTTTAAAGATTTAAATTATTTATTTGATGGACACAGATCACACAAGTAGGCAGAGAGGCAGGCAGAGAGAGAGAGGAAAGCAAGATTCCTGCTGAGCAGAGAGCCAGATGCAGGGCTGGATCCCAGGACTCTGGGGTCATGACCTGAACCAAAGGCAGAGGTTTTAACCTGCTCTGTCCCTCAGGCGCCCCAGGGTGTGGTAATTTCTTAGAGCAGCCCAAGGAAATGAAAACAGTGGGTATGATTAGCCTCTTTTTTTGTAGATGGGGAAAATCACTTCACTTCTCTGGACCTCCAAGCTGGGTTAGTGTTAACCTCCCTCATCTACCCTGGGACATCGCCAAACCAAGTTTCTCGGCCTAAAGGGCCAAGAATTGTAACTGGGGAAATTCATGAAGGTAATATTACTTGACCGGACCTCAAGGCAACAGGATGGCCAGCCTCCCCAGGCTGCTTGACCCTCCCCCGGCATCCCACCGCTGCCTTCTGCATGCCCAGACCAGCATTTCTCATTTGTTGCAGATACGCTACACTGAGTAGGGAAAAAGAGGCTTGTGCCATGCCTACCCTGTGAAGGAGTCCCATGTGATTATCAGGCAGTCGGGCCCCTTGTTGGCCGTGGCAATCCACTGCCTGTCTTCCCCGATGCAGAGGCAGGAGATCACATTAGTGTGGCCCTGCAGAAATGCAGAGAAAATGCTCTGAAACATTCAGGATGGCCAGAGAGGCTGGAGCCCCACAGAGAGAACTAAGCTCCCCTTCCAGGTTCATCAGGCTGAAAATTCCACTCCTATGGCCTTTCCCTGGCATTTCTCCATAACCAGTGGTTTACCAATTTTCTCTCCCTCAAAACCCCTGAAGGGCAAGCCACGCTCCCCACAAGGACAAGGGCTCCCTACAGATCTAGGCATGTGCCCAACTGTGAACCCAGGTGGGGAATAAATGTTGGGGTTCTGCCCCACCTCCAGCCCGCCTGAAGCCCCGCTGGCCTCATCTCCCTTAAACAGTGTCCACTCAGGCCACTGAGTAGATCTGGAGCAAAAGCCTCTCTGCTGGTCTCTCTGCTTTCATTCCCATACCACCACAATCCTTTCCCAGTAACTCAGGAACCTTCTGGAAACAAACAAGATACTAGTGCTCCCTGTCAGGAAATAGCCCATTTCCTCCCTCCTTCCTCTTCCCTTGCTCACTCCGTGTCAGCCATACCAGCCTTCTTTCTGGGCCCCATGGGCAGGCCTGCAAACCTGGAGCTCCCTGGGTCTGGACTGCTCCTCCGCAAACTGCCCCTGGGTGGTTCATTCTCCTCAGTCAGTCAGATCTCAGCACAAAGGGCATGTTTGCCAGTGCAACCAACTGAAGGGCCATCTCTCACTCCTGATCTCTCTCCTGCAGCAGCCCACATTTCCTTTGGAGTGTTTGTTCTAATTCATAATTGTGTATTTATGAGACTATAAGCTCCATGTTTTTGTTCATGACTATATGCCCAGAATCTGAAACAAAGAGGTTCTGATAAATACCTATGGAAAAAATGAACAAAGTAATGAATGGATAGATGGATGGATAGTCAAGGCCACTCCCAGCTATCTGACTCTGCAGGAGGCTGGACACCTGCCTGGCATGGTCCCTATTTCTCAGCCCCTCTGCCTGCTGCTCCTTCTTTGCCCTGCAGACACAAACTACCCCCTCTCCCACCCATCAGCACTGTGCTCAGTGCTGCACATTCAACTAAGCTCCAAGAAGGGCTGCTTGCTGGGCTTGTGTGTTTCTGGACATCTAGAGAGCAAATTCTGCACCTACATGGCATAGATCCCTGAGTACGGACTAGGCTTTTGGGAAACGCTCTGTGATGTTTTTGACCTAGGCATTGACTTAAGGAAGGTCCTTATTAAAATATATGTCCGGGAGCTCTTGGGCAGCTCAGCCAGTTAAGCGTCTGCCTTCAGCTAAGGCTTTAATCTCAGGGTCCTGGGATCGAGCCCCACGTCAGGCTTCCCGCTGAGCAGGGGAGTCTGCTTCTCCCTATTGCTCTCTCTTGCTTGCTCTCTTAAATAAATAAATAAACAAACAAACAAACAAACAAATAAATTAATAAAATCTTAAAAAGCAACAACAAAAACTTGCACACCTGAAGATGGTGCTGAGTATTCTTGAAGACATCGTAGATGAACGCAGTGTCAGCACAGATGTACAGAAGAACTCGCTGGTTTTCATCTCAAATGTAGTAAACAAGAAGAGAACTGTTCTATCTGAAAGACCAAGTCATGGTCTGGAAGACAAAGTCAAGACCAGCAAGACACTGAGTGCACGGAGCCCAGACTGTGATGCTAGGCACCCTGGTGCTGTCTCTGGAGGGGAAGGATTTCACATCATCAGTCCAAAGTGAGGGAAATCCCTTCAAGAACATCCTCAACCGCATTCTAGGGCATGGAGGACCCTCGAATCCATGACGCTGAGTAAAACGGGCCACACACAGTATAGGGTCAGTCTAAACCATAGAGGTAGAAAGGAGCCCAGTGGCTGCTGGGGGCCTGGGGAAGGTGGTCGGGGAGTGACGGCTAGGGGATATGGATTTCTTTTGTGGGGGATGAAAATGTTCTGGAACTAGACAGTGGAGACAGCTGCACAACCTTGTGAACATGCTAAAAAGTAATGGATGGTACGCTTTAAATGGGTCAATTTTATGAGGATGTGAAGAAAGAAATTGGAGCCACTGGGCACTCGTGGTGGGAATGTGAAATCGTGTAGCTGCTGTGGAAAACCCCAGGGAGAGCTCTCCAAACACTGAAAGCAGAATTACCGTATCATGCAACAATGACACTTCTGGATACCTAGCTCAAAGAACTGGAAGCAGGCTCTCAAGGAGACATTCACACGCCCATGTGTAGAGCAGCATACTTCACAGGAACCAGAAGGTAAAAGGAAGCCAAGTGTCCCATGATGGATGAAGGGATGAACAACATGTGAGTGTTGTTCAGGCTTCCACAGGAAGGAGACCCGATGCTCTACGACATGGATGGGCCTTGGTGACATCACAGAAGTGAAATCCACCGGTCACAGAAAGACAAATATGGTAGGATTCCACGGACATGGTCCCAAGAAGAGTCAGATCCGTAGAGACAGAAAGTGGAATGGTGGTTGCCAGGGGCAGGGCTGGGGACAGGGAGTTGTTCAATGGGTAGGGAGTTTCCATTTCATGAGATGAGTTCCAGGCGTTGGTTGCACCACAATGTAAATGTACATACTACAACACTGTACACTTCAAAATGGTGAAGATTGCAAATTTTAGGGGTGCCTGGGTGGCACAGTTCAATCAGCAACTTACTCTTGGCTTAGGCTCAGGTCATGATCTGAGGGTTGTGTCATCCAGCCCGACATTGGGCTCCAGAAATAGTCTGCTTAAGACTCTCCTCTGCCCTTCCCCACCCCCCCTCTCTCAAATAAATAAATAAATATTTAAAAGAAAGATGAGGTGTGCCTGGGTGGCTCAGTCATTGGGTGTCTGCCTTCAGCTCAGGTCATGATCCCAGGATCCTGGGATCGACCCCTATGCCAGGCTCCCTGCTCCTTGGGAAGCCTGCTTCTCCCTCTCCCACTCCCCTTGCTTGTGTTCCCTCTCTCTCTGCCTCTCTCTCTGTCAAATATATAAATAAAATCTTTTTTTTTTTTGAAGATGCTAAATTTTACTTTATGTGCATTTTGCCACAATTTTAAATTTTAAGAAGGTAAATTTAATGGTATGTGTATTATACCTTGCTTTAAAAAGAAAAGAAAGTCAACAGTAAACAGAAAGAACGTCCTATCCTCCTAATCCCCAGAACCTAGACTGTTCAGTACCTGACACATAATGAGCACTTAATATTGTGAAATTCAATTTACTTCATGAAAATATATGGAAGGGGAAGTTACAGTATAGTCACTGAGGAACTTCATAAGAAAGGCAATTATTCAGCTGGGAATATTTGTATTTGGTCCTCATATACCATTTCCCCTGGAAGAATAAAGCACAAAGATACAAAATTCCCTAAGCATGATTAAAAATTCCATATTCCCAGGAATAAATCCAAGATAAAAATGTTCTGAAATGAAAAATTTGAGGTATTATAAATCTGACTATTACTTTTAATTCAATAGTAGTTTACTTATGCATATTTTTGTGTGCAAAGTCATTTATAAAAATCACGGAAGTGATTAAAACAGTTTATAAAAGCTATGGATTCATATAAAAGAGTATTATTCAGAAATAAAAAGTAATGAACTAGCAAGCCAGGAAAAATGGAGAAATCTTAAAGACATTTTGCTAAGTGAAAGAGCCAACCTTAGGAGACTTCACAGTGGGGACACCTGGGTGGCTCAGTTGGTTAAGTGTCTCCCTTCTGCTCAGGTCATGATCTCAGAGTCCCAGGATCGAGCCTTGCATTGGGCCCCCTGCTCAGCCAGGAGTCTGCTTCTCACTCTCTCTCTCTCTCTGCCCCTCCCCTGACACGTGTTTTCTCTCTCTCTCTCTCTGACAAATAAATAACTAAAATCTTTAAAAAAAAAAAAAAAGGACTTCACATTGTATGATTTCAACAACATGATATTCTGGAAAAGCAAAACTATGAAGATGGGGGGGGGGGGAAATGGTGGCCGGGGAGTGAGGGGGTGAAGGCAGGGATGGAGGGTGGGGCACGAGGGATTTGAAGGCAATGACACAAGTCTTTAGGACACTACAATGGTGGATATACTTCATCATACCTTAGCCAAAGCCCAGAGAATGTCACACCCCCAATTGTGAACCCTATAGTAAAATATGGACGTTAGTTAATAATAACGGTCAACATGGGCTCATCACCTCTAACAAATGTCCCCCACTAATAAAGATATTAACAAAAGGGGAACCTGGTGGGGGGCACAAGGGAGTATATGGGAACTCTGTACTTTTCATTTCATTTGCTATCAATCTAAACTGCTCCAAAAAATAGTCCTTTTAGGGGAGTGTGGCTGGCTCAATCAGTAAAGCTTATGCCTCTTGATCTCGGAGTGTTCCAGCCCCTCGCTGGGTGCAGAGATTACTTAAAATAAAAACATTCCATTTAAAAAATTAACCGAGGCCAATTAATTGAATGTGGTAGCATCTAAAGTGATGGCTAACTTTTAGTAACTGACTCACTCAGTATTAACGGGACCTCCTTGCTCCAGCAGCGCTCACACTCATTGAAAGCACACGGTATCAGCTGATGCTGGGCACTAGTGTTACTGTTCGTGGTGAATGGTCATGGAGCTAGCCGGCTCTTACAGCAACCTTCCAAACATGAACACAAAACGCTATGGTCCAAAGCAGATTTCACTGCATTTGACAATCATGAAAGATTCCTTCTCATAAATGCATGACACCTTGTTTTCTTGGTGGAAGTCGGTATCAATGGTTATGCCTACTTACCAGGAGCACTCTGAATTATTCCAGGCCTCTGGGGTAAGGCAGGGGACTCCAAAGGGAAAGGGGGATGCTGCAGGCAGAGAGAGAGGCAGGAACACACTTGTTGAAGCCCCTTTGGTGAGAAAAAATCAGAAGTAACGAAAACAGCCATCCATAACAGGGCATTGGTTGAATTTAAATTAGGAAGTGGTTCTACACACCCTGATACAGAAAACCCTCTGAGACATACTAAGTGGTCATGCAGAAGATCTGACTGGTAAAGAAAACAAAATGTAGCATGTGTCCTGTGTGTGCTCACACACACAGATGTGTCCGTAGATGCCCAGGAAAAGGTCTGGAAAGATATACAGTTATACGAAACTGGAATGGTAGTCACTTTCAGGAAATGGATTAGGCGTGGTCTGTGCGAAAAGAGGAATCTGCCTGAATTTTTTTTTAATTTTACCTTATTTATTTTTAGAGCAGGGAGGGCCAGAGGGAGAGAGGCAGAGAGAATCCCAAGCAGGCTCCATGCCCAGTGCAGAGCCCCATGCGGGGCTCAAGCTCACAACCCTGAGATCACAGTCACAACCCCAGCCGAAATCAAGACTCAGACACTTAACCAACTGAGCCACCCAGGTGCCTCTGCTTTAAATTTTTTTTTTTTTAAAGAGCACCTATTATTTTTAACAGGAAGAAAAAAAGGGGGGGGCACCTGGGTGACTCGGTGGGTTAAGCCTCTGCCTTTGGCTCACGTCATGATGCCACGGTCCTAGAGTCCCACATCAGGCTCTCCGCTCAGCAGGGAGCCTGCTCCCCCCTCTCTCCCTGCCTGCCACTTTGCTTACTTGTGATCTCTCTCTCTCTGTGTGTCAAATAAATAAATTTAAAAAAAAGAGAGAGAGAGGGAGAGAGAGAGAAAACCGATACAGGAACGGGAACAGAAAGGAACAGAAAGAAGGTGTCCTCAAGGAGCTAAACAAATTTGCAGAGGGAGGTGGTCTAGAAGAGTTGAGTTCTGCAGTGAGCCCAAGGCTAACAGGGGACCCAAACCCCTGGCATGCAGGACACTTGCTCTCATTAGCAATATCCCCGGATGTCGTGCTAGCTGGCTAAACAAGCCAAAAGTCTTCACGGTCTCTAAAACTTGTTCTATCTTTCAGACTGGACAAGCCCAAGTTTTGACCTTGAACTCCACTGCTCAAAGTAAACCCAGTCTACAGAAATGAGGCTGCCATTTGTCTGTATCTCCCACTAGGAGTTTGCCATCATCCTCATCATCACTACCATCCTTGCCACCACCACCACTATCATCATCTAGATGTGAACACCCGTCCAGCGCTCACTGTGTGTCAGGAACTACATTAAACACTTAATGTGAATCCAATCGCTTACAAATCTTCCAAAGGCAGAATCTACAGGGAAAAATAGAGATGAATCCTAGGAAGCAATTTTCAGTGGCACATAGAGGAGGAAGGAAAAAAACTCTCCTCCTCTTATTCTCTTGGTAAATGGCAATATTTGTGCGGCAAAGGCAGATGCCAGTCGACCTCCTGGTGACTTTCTCAGTGGCTTTCACTTTTTCCATACCTTTTGCTATCTGGTCCATCTCCGAACGTGCAGTTTTAGGAGCCCGCAATGGTTTTAGGAGCTTGTGAAGAGGTATCAAGCCATCTAAGGCAGAAGAGGTGAGGAGAGGAGGGAAAGGGGAAAGGAATAGAGGAGCAGGAGGAGGAAGTGAGAAAGAAGGGGGATGGGGAGGAGAGGTAGAGATTGTCCTTGAGTCTCCCACAAGATAGGGCACCCTATGTCTGGAATTTCCTGCCTGGGGAGCAACACTGTCGGACCCAGATGTCAGGCCCAGAGGCAGCACTCTTGTCACACATGTCCCTCCAGAGCGCTGAACTGAACTTTAAAACATACGAGTCTATTATTAGTTCAAAAGGATATTTCTGGTGGTATTTTTTCTTCCATATGCATAAAATCCCCTTATTTCACAATGCTTTTAAAACACTAGAGGACACTAAAAACCATGTTACACTCCCTTACCAAAGGATACACGTTGGTGCGGTCATCCTTTCGAAACAATATGTCCTCACTGGTAGACACCAGTGATTTCTCCGGGATCTCTGCTTTGGACTGGAATTCTTCCTCTCCTTGCTCACTTAAGTCTGATCATCTTTTTTCCTCTCTCCTTTCCCATCCCAGTTCATCCTAAGGCATCTGGTCGATTTTCTCCCCAAGCTCGCTTGAGGGGTGTGTTTCAGGGAAACTAATCTCTGATTCCTCGGAACCGCTTTGATCCAAATCAAGAAATTTTCCTCTTGAGCTCAAGTCTCTTAAAGGCTCATTTGTTTCTAAATGCTCTGATTCTAACGCATCCTTTCACTCGCCAAGGATTCTCTTAAAAAAGAAATAAAAGAAGATTGTGATTCCAAATACAGTGTATAGCTGCTTCATTCCCTCCTTTACTTTTCTTTCTGTTCCTACTCAGCCAGCCTTAGTGTTCCTCTCACACTGGAACTATGAACTGTTTCAAAAAGGTACCTGAGGGGCGCCTAGGGGGCTCAGTTGGTTAAGTGTTTGCCTTTGGCTCACGTCATGATCCTGAGGTCTAGGATGGAGCCCCACATTGGGTTGCCTCCTCAGTGGGGCGTCTGCTTCTCCCTCTCCTGCTCTCCCCCTGATTGTGCTCTCTCTCACTCTCTCTGTCAAAGAAATAAGTAAAATCTTAACAAATAATAATAATTAAAAAAAATAAAAAGGAGCCTGGGACATTTTGTACTTAAATAACATGAATCATGCATGTGCCAGATTTATTCTTGGCCTACGAGCAGAACCACACAGCAAAACTATTCTTCTAAGTGGCACTGGTCATCTCCAAGGATGGGCGAGTCACGGTCACTCTTCTCCTTGGACCACAGCTGAGTTCTCCTTCGCAGGGAGAGCCTACATTACTATGATCACGCTGACTCTGTTCTAAGACAAGTGCATTCCAACTAACCCCTAGGAACGCTTTCTGTCAGCTCCCCTGCACACCTTCTCCAGGAGGCCTTCCCTGACCATCCTCCTAGCTGGGCTAAGTGTCCTTGATTTTTGTTTTTTAAATATCTCCCATGCATCACTCAATCACTGCACTTAGGATATTGTCTTATGGTGCTCAGGTATCAGTCTGCCTCCCTACACACCCTAGAGCTCCTTAAGAGAATGGACTGTGTCTTATTTGTATTATCCCCATAGCCTGGCAAATGGTGAGCATTCCATGATTCTGAATGAGTGAACGAATGAATAAATGGATGAAAGAATAGATGAATGACTTAAAATTACTACTTATTAGGGAAGTTCCTGACATGACTGACTGGGAATCAGTCAGTGTAAGTATCTCCCCTGCACCTGACATTCTTCTTTGTGGAGTTTCATTTAGAGAAATATTGACCATAACCATCAGCAGTTCCCTCTGCTTCCCATTTTAATTTCCTAGTACATGAACCTATCAATGAACTGTGCAATACCAGCTCTGGTTCCTTTCCACAGGAATAAAAAGAATTTCATACTTCTGGGAAAGCCTATACCTAATCGGAAGCATATTGATGTCAGGGCCTCTCATCTTTCCAGGAATAATTTTAGAGCTCTGTACCTCACTTTGTATACATTCATATTCCCACAGGCAAGTGAAATGATAAGCCAGGCATTAACAACAATTCTAATAATGTAAATAAGGACAGAAGCAGCGACTTAGTGGTTAAAAGCGTGGGCTTTGCAGTCGGCCTCTCCTAGCACCCAATCCTGGTTCCACCACTCACTTGCTCTGAGACCTTGGGCAAGTCGATGTTCCCTCAGAGTGCATATTTGCTCACAGGCAGGATAAAAGTGAGAACCCTCATTTCTGGGGTTGAGATGACCTATGTAAAGTGTTCAGTGCAGCTGCCACAGAGGGCTTGAGAAAGGCAGCAATCGTTTACAGTTTAACAGCCTTCTAACGTAGTCTCTCATTCATTTCTTCGGACAAACTGGAGTTTGAGGCTCTGGGAGTTGAAATAACTTAATGGGCTCACACCGCTGGAAAGAGGCAGACCTAATGCTCTGTTCCTTCAGGTGGAAAAAGCATTGCTAAGATTTCAAGCCCAGGGCCTTGAGTATGGGGCCTGCTCCAACTGCAAACTTTGCCAGCGCATCTTGATGCGGGGGCCCAGGGGAGGGGAGGAAAGTGCAGGGGTCTGTGGGGGAGGGAAGGGGGACACAGAGGCACAGGTCCTTCCTCCAGCTTAGGTCTCTCTGAGGCTGACCCGGCCCCCAAGCATCCCCAACCCCCTGCAGGGCACCAGGCCCTCCCACACCAGGACCCCCAACCCCGACTCACAGAGTGCGCCCTCCAAGGGCCTCAAAGTCCTGGCCCTCCTGCCACCTGGACCCCTCGGTCACCTCCCCAGCCTCCAGTGGCCACTGCTTTCTCCTCCAGGCGCTCCCTGCCTATGGTTGTCACCCAAGCCCCACCCCAATGTAACCGCCGCCAGGGCCAGTGGCAGTAAAGCTGGAGGGCCGGCGGGTGGTCACGTGTCCAAGGCTCTGCCTCGCGCCGGCGGGCACGCCCTCTGGCGGTCAGCATGGGAGAGGCGCCACTGGGGCCCTTGTCCTGAAATTAGCCTTCCTCCCTCTCAACCACTGTCTTCAGCTCCCTCCCCCAACATTTTCCCAAAGCGCCAAGGCCTAAGAAGCGGCACTGGTGGCACCTGCAATTCTGACTTTCTGAAGACTAGGTATGAGCTGTTTGGTAAAATCCTCCTTGTCAAAAGAAAACTAAATTTCCCCACCTCCTGGCTACTCCGCGAAGTGACCCCCTGACTGGGAGTGCCGCCCCTGCGGCGGTGCCCGCGCCCCCAGGTCCCGCCCTCATGGCCAAAGGACAGGGCGCCTTTGCCCTCTTTCTCCTGCTGCAGGCGCGTGAAGTGCGGCAGCGGGAACTCCAGCAGGTCCGCAGGCTGGTGCCTCGCCATGTCCACCGTGAAGCCCTGCAGCAGCTCCGTCAGTCCCGCGGGGATCTCCCTGCACATCCCGCCTGCACCCCCCCCACCCCCGCCGGCGGGCGCCTGGGCGCCGCCCTCGCCTCCTCCCTGGACCTGTCTGCAGCCCAGCGGCCCCCAAGCGAGCGCGCTCAGACAGCGCTGGAGGCGCTTCTCCCTGCTAGCCCGGCGCTCTGGGCCCAGGCGGCCGGCTGGCGCGTGTGCCGCCGCTCTGGCGCTCGGCTGCTCCGCTCCGCGGTGGCGGTGGCGGCGGCTGAGCGAGCGCTGCCCAGGGAGGAGGGCAGCATCTTGGGCTCCTCCCGCTCCCCCTTCCCTCCAGCCACTTCTCTCCCCACCCCTCCCACTCTCAACCATTGTTCATTTTTGTTAAAGATTTGTTTGTTGGAGAGAAAGAGCACAGGTGAGTGGGGGAGGCGGGAAGGGCGGGGCAAAGAGAGAGTCCTAGTGGACTCTGCACTGAGCCCAGAGCTTGCCTCAAGGCTCAATCTCAAGAGCCTGAGATCACCACTTGAGCCAGAACCAAGAGTTGGGCACTTGACTGAGAGTGCCGCCCAGGTGCCCCTAAGCTGCTTTTTAAACAATTCTTGAGGGGCGCCTGGGTGGCTCAGTGGGTTAAGCCTCTGCCTTCAGCTCAGGTCATGATCCTAGGGTCCTGGGATGGAGCCCCACATGGGGCTCTCTGCTCAGCCGGGGGCCTGCTCCCCTCCTCTCTCTCTGCCTGCCTCTCTACCTACTTGTGATTTTTGTCAAATAAATAAATAAAATCTTTAAAAAAATTAAAAATTCTTGAGACTTGTTTTATGGTCTTGAATATGGTTGATCTCAATGAGTATTTCCTGCATCCTTGGGTATTCTGCATTTGTTGGGCCTTGTGTTCGAGTGCCAAACAGGTCAAGCAGGTTGAATGGATTTTTAGGTCTATTTACTTGCCATTTTTCTATCTGCTTGTTCTATTAATTATTGACAAATGAGTGTTGAATTCTCCAAATTGAATTCTGGATTTGTCGATTTCTTTTTTTCAGGATGTTTTTGCTTCTTTGTATTTTGAAGCTCTCTAACCAGATGCAGACACCTTTATGATGGCCATGTCTTTATAAATTGATCCTTTGTTGTTATGAATTGTCTTCTTTCTCTGTTCATTATATTTGTTGTCTTTCTATTGTCTCTTGTCAAAACCTATTAAATTCAGCCTTTGATGATTAGTATGTTTACCGTATAGCCCTTTTCATAATTTTTCCTTTCACAAAATCTATATTATCCTCTGCATCCTATTTAAAGTTTATTTTTCACTGACATATTTAGGTCTTTTCTTTCAATAGAATTTTAGTCGTTCATTCTGAAGGTCATTGTTGAAATGTTGAAGTTGAAGTCTACTACCTTGCTAGTTGTATTTTATTTTTCCCATCTGTTCCATCCTCCCTTTTCAACTGCCTTCCTTTAGATGAACTGAGTCATTTGTAGGATGCTATCTGCCTTCTATTATTGGTTGTCACATGGGCAGTGAGATATTAGTAGGTAATTCTGACTCTTTCTAAAATTGTTCTCCCACTTGTTTAGGGACTCTGTGGAGGAAGCTTTCTTTGAGGGATCATTTCATCCTGCTCCTAACTCATGATCCTTACCGGGTCTCTACTGGATATTCTGATTTAGCCAAAAGAACTCTTCCCTCTGGTTGGTTGGAACTCCAATGACTTCTAGCCTTGTATGAGTCTTGGGAACCATCTGGTTCAGTTGCCTTTACTCTTTGTTAAAACCTGGGGCATTTTCTTAGACACACACTGCTTCCTATTGAGCAGGGACTCAAGAGGACTCCAGTGTGTATTTCCAAGAGCTTGTTCTCTATTTGACTTCCTTGTTTCTGGAACCCATGGCCTTTTCATCACTCCAGCGTTCCTGAATTCCAATCTCTCTTTCCTCACACCAGTGACACTCCCATCTTTTTCTTGGAATCTCCTCCATACCCCCACCATCCAGAACTGCTCCAGATGAAAAGCTGAGTGAATCCTGGGGCTCAGTTTGTTTGCTTGTTTTCCTTTTCACAGGGTTCACAAATGTGTGTTCCTTTTCAATGTTTTAAAGAGTGCATATATTTATATATATATATATATACATATATATATAAAACATATATGTAAATATACATATATGTATGTATATAATATATAAAAATACATATATATGTATTTTACATATATATTATATGCATTTATATAATATATATATTATACATTTATATATTCGAAATACATGTATATGTATCTATATAAAAATATATATGTGTGTGTGTGTGTATATATATATACACACATATTTTTTTCCCAATTCCCCATGTGCTTATGGTTGGTTTCCTTTCCTCTAACAAGGTTTGTATTAGTTTTCCAGGGCTGCTATAACAAAATGCCACAAACCTAGTGGCTTAAACAACGGAAATGGACAGTGTCACAGTTCTAGATGCTTCAATGTTGGTAGGCCATGTTCCTTTTGAAGGTATTAAGGAAGCATCTGTTCCAGGCCCCTCTCCCAGCTTGAAATATTTCTCTGGCTTTGGGCTTCTTCACATGGCATTCTCTGTCAGTGCATATCTGTGTATCCCAAGTTTCCCTTCTTATAAGGACACAAGTCCTATTGAATTAGGGGCCCACCCTACTCAAATATGACCTTACCTAGCTAGTTACATCTACAGGGACCCTATTTCCAAATAAAGTCCCGCTCCCAGGTGCTGGGGTTTAGGACTGCAGTAGTTTTTGTATATATATATATATATATATATATATATATATATATATGCTAAAAAATATTTTTTGTTTAGAATCTCAGTCTTCCTCCCTTTCATTACAAGGTTTTTCGCATGCTTTTGGTGCCTACTGAACAATTCTACCACCTCAACCTCCTAAATCTCCATGAAAGTTATTGTTACTGAAAGTCATATGCCATCTTTTGAAAAACAGTTTACATCTTTTTGGAGTTTACAGGTTTTTTTGGCATTTAATATCTGTTTATGTGCTAATGAAGGTAACTTTCATCCTACTCCTTCCTTCTGAATTTGATTCTATTTGTTAAAGTAAATTCTCTAGTGTTTTAAAAGAAGGACCTATAAAAGCTAAATGGTTTTTCTTTGTAAGTCTACATTGATTTTTTCTCATTTTGTATGTATTTTTAGTGACCAGAGATTTGGAGGCTGTCAGCATTTATCAGCATTTTAAAGATATAAAGGGAAAAAATGTATTTTTAAAAAGGGATATAAAAAGTGATGAAGCAAAAAAATTGCAAGACAATGGACAATAATTTAGGGGCTTAGTAATTTCATGAACTGTAAATGGGTTATATACTCTAATTAAAAGATTAAATTTGTTAGATTTCATCAATACACACATACACAGATAATGATGTGCTGATTCTAAGAGAAACATAATAAGCTCACCAATACAGAAATAAGATTTTGTAATATTGAACACCTAAAATTGAACAACTAATCTACAAACCTAGAAGTGGACGTCCTAGTCCCAGTATAATAAGTTATGGAGGAAAAATTAAAGTTATAACAACTGGATAAAATGAGTGAAATTTGTATAGAAAGGTATTCTAAATGTACAAAGTATTAGAATCAGTAAGTGAATTAATCAAGGTCCTAGGATATAAGTTAAAAATTAAGAACTATTCATTGGAATTCTGTGAAATACGAACAAAGGTTGAAAATAATATTTATGAGAGCATCAAAACTAGGACTTAATCTATCCAAAGTCTTTATACAGTCTCTACACAGAAAGTCTCCACACAGAAAACCAATTTATGACCTAAAGAATGGGATGTCAAATACGTTAATATTTAATATTTAATGTCAAATACGTTAATAGACCAGGTTCAAAGATTTGATAATCAGTATTGTAAAGTTTCAGTTTACCCCAACTTGGTTTAGAGATTCAATGCAATGCCAGTTTCATATCAGGCAAGTGTCTGTGTACATTGATAAGCCAATTCTTATATTTCCATGGAAATGAAAAGGACTAGTAATTACCCAGCAAGAGCAACAGTGAGGGAGAAAGAGAGTGAGAGGAGAATCTGATGGGATTGGATTTATTACAAAAAGAGTATTGAAGTGACCAGAGAAAACAGACAAACAAAAAAGAGCAGACTTTGACAAAGCCATGCTAAACTAGTTGAATATCCACATGGAACATAAGAGCCTAAAACTCAATTCCAGACTGATGTAGCCTAAATTCGAAAGATGACATCACAAATTTTCTAGGAGGTAAAATAGGAAAATATTTTTACAATCTGGGGGAGGGGGCAAAGATTAGTTCAACAAGACACCAAAAACATGAAGCGTAAGAAAGGTTGGCAAGTTGTACTCTACTCATTAAAAGGTTAAAAAAAAAATCTTGCCCACCAAATGACAGGACTAAAACTGTGAAAGATTATATCAATATACCAACTAAGTAACTGTATACAAAAATATGTAGGATAACTAGGAATCAAGAAAGAAAGGTAGGTAACTTAAAAACAATGAAAATCCTTGAACAGAAATATCCCAAGGAGAAAACCATCAGCCAATAAACACATGAAAGATTGCTAACATCCTCAGTGATGACAAAAGAGCAAAGGAAAACACAATGTGTTAGTGTTAACACACAGAAGGCAGACCCAAAAAAGTGTTGCTTAATCAAACTTATTTAATAGGTAATGTAGTGGGGCACCTGGGTGGCTCCATTGTTAAGCATCTGCTTTCTGCTGGGGTCCTGATGCCAGGGCCTTGGGATCAAGCCCTGCATGGGGCTGCCTGCTCAGCAGGAAACCTGCTTCTCCCTCTCCTGCTTCCCCTGCTTGTGCTCCCTCTCTGCTGGTGCTCCCTCTCTCACTGTCTCTTTCTGTCAAATAAATAAATTAATTAATAAATATATAATTTAAATTAATAAGTAAAAATAAAATGGAGATGCATGGGGTACTAATGAACAACAGGAATATTTAGGGTTTTTTTTAAAAGATTTTATTTATTTCTTTGATAGAGATCAGAAGTAGGCAGAGAGGCAGGCAGAGAGAGAGGGGAAAATGGGCTCCCTGCTGAGCAGAGAGCCAGATGCAGGGCTGGGTCCCAGGACCCTGGGATCATGACCTGAGCAAAGGCAGAGGCTTAACCCACTGAGCCACCCAGGCACCCAGTTTTGTTTGTTTGTTTTGTTTTATATATATATATATATATATATATATATATATATATATATGTGTGTGTGTGTGTGTTTGTGTGTGTGTGTGTGTGTGTTTAATTTCCTTTAATTAATTCATTTAATTTCTTTTCAGTGTAACAGATTTCATTGTTTATGCTCCACACCCAGAGCTCCATGCAATACGTGCCCTCCATAATACCCACCACCAGGCTCACCCAACCTCCCACCCACCCCCCCTTCAAAACCCTCAGATTGTTTTTCAGAGTCTATACTCTCTCATGGTTCATCTCCCATTCCAATTTCCCCCAACTGCCTTCTCCTCTCCATCTCCCCTTGTCCTCCATGTTATTTCTTATGCCCCACAAATAAGTGAAACCATATGATAATTGACTCTCTCTGCTTGACTTATTTCACTCAGCATAATCTCTTCCAGTCCCATCCATGTTGCTACAAAAGTTGGGTATTCGTCCTTTCTGATGGAGGCATAATACTCCATAGTGTATATGGACCACATCTTCCTTATCCATTCGTCCATTGAAGGGCATCTTGGTTCTTCCCACAGTTTGGCGATGGTGGCCATTGCTGCTATGAACATTGGGGTACAGATGGCCCTTTTTTCACTACATCTGTATCTTTGGGGTAAATACCCAGTAGTGCAATTGCAGGGTCATAGGGAAGCTCTATTTTTAATTTCTTAATCTCCACAATTGGCTGCACCAACTTGCATTCTCACCAACAATGTAAGAGGGTTCCCCTTTCTCCACAACCTCTCCAACAAACGTTGTTTCCTGTCTTGCTAATTTTGGCCATTCTAAGTGGTGTAAGGTGGTATCTCAATGTGGTTCTAATTTGAATCTCCCTGATGGCTAGTGATGATGAACATTTTTTCATGTGTCTGATAGCCATTTGTATGTCTTCATTGGAGAATTGTCTGTTCATGTCTTCTGCCCATTTTTGACATGATTATCTGTTTTGTGCGTGTTGAGTTTGAGAAGTTCTTTACAGATCCTGGCTATCAGCCTTTTGTCTGTACTGACATTTGCAAATATCTTCTCCCATTCCGTGGGTTGCCTCTTTGTTTTGTTGACTGTTTTCTTTGTTGTGCAGAAGCTTTTGATTTGGCAGCATTTTTTAAAGATACTTATTTATTTATTTATTTGTCAGGAAGAGACAGCAAGAGAGAGAACACAAGTAGGGGGAGTGGGAGTGGGATAAGGAGGCTTCCTGGTGAGCAGGTAGCACCTAAGATGAAGGCTTGATCCCGGGACCTTGGAATCAAGACCTGAGCCAAAGGCAGATACTTAACTACCAAGCCACCAGGCACCTCAAGGCAGCCATTTTTAATTATGTATTTAAGAAAATGGTTGTTTCTGTAACTGATAGATTTTCTTCTCAATTGGAGGTGGAAACGAACAAAAAAAGACACAATTTTTCTTGGTGACTATTCCAGTCTCCACCTCATCCAAAGCATGTTGAAACAACAGCTTTATCAGAAACCCATGTTCACACTTGTTAAATGAAATATCATTTATGGGGCCTCAGATCTGAAAATATCTACATGACATAAAAGAGTTAATAACTGGATTTCAAGAAATGCCACCTCACAGGCTTAAAAATGGGTTATTTCAACCTGGTTTTCATTTTTGTTGTTGTTGTTTTGTTTGTTTAGTATAAAATATATTCCTTTAACCTTATAGATCCTTCTTGAGTTCATGGTTCATTCCTGGTTTAATCTGTAGAATTTTGGGTCCTTTAAAATAATGTGATCTTGGGGTCCTTTAAAATAATATGATCACAGCAAAAAATAAAGTACCATCTTATGCATTGGCCACTGGCAACTTTAGAGGATACTGATATACTTTTTAATATCATACATAACAGAGAGGGACTAAAATTTGGGGATTACTAGGTAATGGGGTGTGAACAGAATTGTTCACTGAGTGACTGCTATCTATACTAACATTTAGTCATAGTTGGAAAACGTATTATATATTAGATGCTATGATAAGTGTGTTACATCTATTAATAGTGCATTTGCTTTTTGCAAGATCCTAAAATGAGTTTCCTCATTTTAGAAGTGATGAGATCATAGCTCATAAGTTGAGGAGCTAAAGGGCCCTAAAAGACGATCTAGTAATTAATTATATATAAATTAAAGAGTAAAGTATCCACACAGCTAGAAATTGTAATATCAAGTAAATTTTCTCTCGGTCTACTGTGTTTCCCCACAACTGGGTTTTCTTACAATGTCAATGTCAGACTACTGACCATGAAAACTCCCCCCCCCCAGTTTTGTCGTTTTGATAATTCTTCTAGAAAAATGCAAACTGCATAAAGGATGTGCAACTTTGTTACGACACTAAAGTAGAATTGGAATACATGAATCCTCATTCTCAGGGGATTGTCTTGTCATTTGACTGCATATGTTCATAATCCAATTTTAGAAACTTAGCCAATTCAATTTAAAACGTTCCAGTTTGCTAATCACCCTCCAGGAATGTCTGCCCAAGAGATGGGAGAAAATATATTGATAACTGTTTCAGCCTTATCTTGTTCCAACTACATTTTATTATAAACAAAATAATTTATGTGTGACGATTACAATGATTCCAACCATTATTTTCATAACAGCTTTTCTTTCACTAAATGTGAGGAATTTAACCACTTACTGTATCAAAATTACATGTCACTGGCACAGAGCTAATCTCACTTTGTAATCTCGCTTGTCATACATTTTGCAGGTTTGAGGTACTCTGAATGTAGCCTGTGCAATCAAATAAATTAATTTGAATTTTTAAGTGCACTTTATGTTTATTTTAATTTTCCTCATGTTAATAATATTTTATTTCTTTATGGCTGATGTACCACAGGCAGTATAGAAATTACTGGATTTTATGAATATTTAACAAAGAATAGCTCTTTTTGGATGATGTCATCTCTTTTCAATACAATAAGGGACTAAATTTGTAGAAAGCTTTTTTTTTGGAAATTTGTAGAAGTTTTAAATAGATGTTTTATACTGATTATAAGCATCTTAATGTTTGAAGGGAACTTAAGAGAGTCCTATTCCCTTTTGGATACAAAATATGATATTTTCCCCTCATTTTTTAATAGAATTGCCAAGTGTATAAAAGGTCAGATGAGTTGTCTAAAGTCATACAAGAAGTGTTAGTCACAGAAGGGAGATAAGCATGCAGTTTTTCTGTTTTCTTGTATATTTATTTGTTATTTTTGAAAATCTGATATAGTGTCCTAGTCATCCACAACTAGTATAATTATTTAAGATTAAATGGTAAGGAGGGGGCAACCTGGATTATTTCCATATTATTCTTACTTAGGAGTATATAGTACATATTACCTAAATAATTTTGAAGATTAATTGCTGAACACTGGGTGATAAACATGAAAGGATATCAAGTTTTCAGATACTGAACATTTGAAAGCATCATTTCTCTGTGCCACATAAAACCAGTGGCTCCCCACGTATATCAAAATGTCATTCTAGGAACATAAATAATCTTTATTTTAAGATTTTATTTATTTATTTGACAGACACAGATCACAAGTAGGCAGAGAGGCAGGCGGAGAGAGAGAGGAAGGGAAGCAGGCTCCCTGCTGAGCAGAGAGCCTGATGTGGGGCTCAATCCCAGGACCCTGACATCATGACCTGAGCCAAAGGCAGAGGCTTTAACCCACTGAGCCACCCAGCTGCCCTGGAACAGAAATGATCTTAACCATAACTTATACTTCCATGTGTCTCTAAAACACATATAATTTTATGTGTTTGTTTAAACATATAAAGCTTTTGTAGAATACTCATTAATAAAGACTATTTTAAATTCACTATGCCAGGCATTTTCACAGACATTCGGTCCCTACAACACCCTTTTCGTTATGTAAAACAACTATTCCTACTTTTCCATTTCATTATTTTGTTTTACCTTTTCAATTTTAATGATTTAAAAAAGCTTAGGGTAATATAGTTTTCAAGTGATAGATTTAGAATATCTCCCAGGTCTTAATTCAAGCTATGGTTGTAATTCACCAGATTCTTATACAAATACTCTTGTTATACAATGTTCTGTTTGAAAGTCAGCTGTCCTTGACTAATTTTCCTACCTGTGGCTGTAATAGAGGGGAATTAAATTGCTGTCAAAAGCAGTGAAACTGGACCTTCCTATCAGTGAGTTCAAAAATATTGTTATTCTAAATGGTGAGTGACTTGACTTCAGGTGACATGATTCCCATGGATAATTGGGAAACTCTGACTGTGTTAATTTAAAAAAAAAAAAGAAAGAGAGAGAATAAATTTTAAAAATAAATAAATAAATAAATAAATAAATAACATAAACAGTGACACAAGAAACAGTATTATTAAATAAAGACTTGATTAACTACTATTTTAAATCCATAATCTTGGTAAAGAAACTGGTGGTTTTAGTGTAAGGCCCTACTGATTTTTTTTTTAAGATTTTATTTATTTATTTGACAGAGAGCGAGAGCACAAGCATGGGAAGCAGCAGGCTGAGGGAGAAGCAGGGTCCCTGCTGAGCAGGGAGCCTGATGTAGGACTCGATCCCAGGACCGAGAGATCATGACCTGAGCAGAAAGCAGACATGTAACGGATAGAGCCACCCAGGCGCCCAAAGGCCCTACTGATTTTGATAACATCAAGCTTTGTTTCCCAGTGAATTTACTCAAAATCTTTCAAGTTATTGCCGAAACTTTTATGTCATTTTCCCCCCAAAGGATATGTTTGGCTTTAGCATTTTGGTTCTCCAAATTGAATTTAAATAAAGTTATTTAATGTCCATAAAAATAAAAAAGAAACTGGTGGTTTTAAATGGTATTTGAAAGCCTTTACAGAGTTCTGATTTATTTGTGGTGACTGAAGTAGCATAGATATTTGATATAATTTTAGAAGGCAGTTATTTTTCAAGGGTGTAGTTTTCCTATATTTTATAAAGGTAAAAACATCAATTTTGCCTTCAAGTAAGAATTTTGAAATTTCATTCGTATGTAGGACCACTGTCCAATACTCAGTAGTTCCTCTAATTCTTTTTAACCTTTATTTTAGTTTTTTTTAAGAGATCATGTGGAAGCTAGAACAGTATTTGTCTAAAAAAAAAATAAATCATTACCATTTATATACCAGCTCACATTTTCTTTTTACTGCAATATCAATAAAGTATTGGTATTTTGTATTTTCAGGAAACTTTCATTCTAAATTAAAGGAAAGGGAAATTATTACTATAATCTCACTCAATTTCCTAGAATCCACTCTTCCTCCAAATATAAACTGAATGTCTAGAAATGTAAAATGTTCTTATTTGTACTTGCTTGTTTTCAAAAACTAAAAAATGTGTATCATAGTTTTGAAAGCCGCTGAGTGCTCAAGATGAATGAGTATTCTGTTGTTTTGGGGGGGGATGTTCTATCTATATCTATGATGTCCATCTGGTCCAATGTGTAATTCAATGCTCTTGTTTCTTTATTGACATTCTGCTTGGATGATCTGTCTATTACTGAGAGTGGCATGTTAAGATCCCTTACTACTAATGTATTCATATCAATATGACTCTTTTTCTTGACTAACAGTTGTCTTATGTAATTGGCTGCTCCCATAACGGGGGCATAAATATTTACAATTGTTAGATCTTCTTGGTGGATACACACTTTAAGAACAATGTAGTGTCCTTCTTTATCTCTGACTACAGTCTTTAGTTTAAAATCTAATTTATCTGATATGAAAATCGCTACCCCAGCTTTCTTTTGAGGCCCATTGACATGAAAGATTCTTCTCCATCCCTTCACTTTCAGTCTGGATTTATCCTTAAATTCCAAATGGATCTCTTGTAGACAACATATGAATGAGTCCTATCATTTCATCCAATCTGCAACCCTGTGCTGTTTTATGGGAGTGTTTAGGCCATTCATCATGAAATTGATTATTAAAAGATGTGTTTTTGTTGACGTCCCATTGTCTGTGAAGTCCTTGTCTCTATAGATTGTCTCTGTAGGTTTCTGTTCTATGTCACTCTTGGGTTCTTTCTTTTATACAACCTCCATTAGTATTTCTTGTAGTGCCAGGTTGGTGGCCACATACTCTTTGAAACCTTGCTTGTCTTGGAAGCTCTTTATCTCTCCATCCATTTTGAATGTCACCCTTGCTGGATCAAGTGTTCTTGGCTGCATGTTCTCATTTAGTGCCCTGCATATGTCTTGCCAGCCCTTTCTTGCTTGCCAGGTTTCTGTGGACAGGTCTGACAAGATGCTGATGGACCTCACTCTGTATGTAAGGAATCTCTTCCCCCTAGCGGCTCTCAAAAGCTCTTGTCTCAAATTATGATTCGTCAGTCTTGCTATCAAGTGTCTCGACGACTTTCTAGATTCACTCTTCTTGGGGGGTGATCTTTCTACCTTTAGGATATGAACGCTGGTTCCATTCCCCAGATTGGGAAAATTTTCATGGAGAATTTATTTAATTATGTCTTCTAGTCTTCTTCCTTTCTCCTCTCCCTCAGGGATCCCAATAATTCTGACATTGGAACGTTTCATGGTGCCATTTATTTCCCTAATTCTGTTTACATGGCTTCTAAGCAGTTTGTTCCAGGCCTCCTCCTGATCCTTTTTCTCTATCTGTTTGTCCTCTAGATCACTAATTCTATCTTCTTCCTGGTTACCCTAGCTGTTAGAGTATTTAGATTAGATTATATCTCATTGATAGCATTTTTAACTTCTTCCCAGGTGGCTTTCACTTCTGCCCTAATCAATTCCATGTCGTCACTAATGGTTTTCTCCAAGCTAACTACTGCCTAGATAATTGTTACCTTGAATTCCCTTTCTTACATACTGGTTATGTCCATATCCAGTAGCTCTGATGGAGAGGGCACAGTCTCAGAATTTTTCCTCTGTAGGGTGTTCCTCCTCCTAGTCATTTTAGTGAGAGGTCGTTGAAGGGATGTGTAGCTGAATATATCAACCATGATCCTGGCAAGGTACACCCTGGAACGCTTCTGAGCAATTGGATGTCACCACCAAAAAGAAAGAAAAAAGAAATAAAAAAAGAGAAAGAGAGAGGCAGAAAAAAAGAGAAGACCCAGCCAGAATGGGCCACAAAGGTAAAAATGGACAAACAAAAAGACCAAAAAAAGACCACATACTCTGTCACAAATCAAGGCGCAACCAATACGAAAAGACTGAGATTATTCCCTGCATATTCTCAGACCACAAAGTTTGAAAGTGGAACTCAACCACAAGAAAAGTTTGGATGGAATTGAAACACTTGGAAGCTAAACACCACCCTGCTTAAGAATGTTTGGATTAAACAGGAAATCAAAGAAGAACTTAAACAACTCATGGAAACCAATGAGAATGAAGGCTCTTCTGTCCAAAACCTATGGGATATGGCAAAGGCAGTCGTAAGGTGGAAATACATAGCCATCCAAGCCCCCTAAAAAAAAAAAAAAAGGAAAGAAATAAAGAAAGAAAGAAAGAAGGAAGGAAAGAAAGAATGAATGAAAGAATGAAAGGAAAAGAAAGAGAAAAACCAGAATACACCAGCTCTCTTTGCACCTTAAAGAACTGGAGAATCAACAACAAATTAAGCCAACCCCACATACAAGAAGGGAAATAATCAAGATTAGAGCAGAAATCAATGATACAGGAACTAGGGATACAGTAGAAAACATCAAAGAAACTAGAAGCTGGGTTTTTGAAAGAATCAATAAGATCAATAAACCATTGCCCAAACTAATCCAAAAGAGAGAGGACCCAACTTAATAAAATTATGAATGAAAGGAAGAGATCATGACTAACAGCAAGGAAATAGAAACAATCATCAGAAATTATCATCAACACTAATATGCCAATAAGTTAAGCAATGTAGAAGAAATGGATGCATTCCTGGAAACCTATAAACCTCCAAAAGTGAATCAGGAAGAAGTGGACAACCTGGATAGAACAATATCTAGTAACGAGACTGAAGGAGTGATCAAAAACCTCCCAAAAAAACAAGGGCCCAGGACCTGATGGATTCCCTGGAGAATTTTACCAAACATTCAAAGAAGAAAGACCTATTCTCCTAAAGCTGTTTTAAAAGATAGAAACAGAAGGAAAGCTTCCAGACTCTCTTTATGAAGCCAGCATTACCCTAATCCCCAAACCAGGCAAAGACCCCACCAAAAAGGAGAATTTCAGACCAATATCCCTGATGAGTATGGATGCCATGATTCTCAACAAGATCCTAGCTAAAAGTATCCAATAGTACATTAAAAAGATAATCCACCATGACCAGGTGGGATTTATCCATGGGATGAAAGTGTTTCAATATTCGCAAATCAATCAATGCAATAGAACAAATCAATAAGAGAAAAGAATCACATGGTCTTCTCAATTGATGCAGAAAAAGCATTTGACAAGATAGAGCATCAGTTCCTGATTAACAATTCAAAGTATAGGGATACAGTGAACATTCTTCAATTTCATAAACTCTATCTATGAAAAACCCACAGCAAATATCATTCTCAATGAGGAAACCTAACAGCCTTCCCTTTGAGATCAGAAACACGACAAGGATGTCCACTCTCGCCACTGTTGTTCAACATAGTACTAGAAATCCTAGCAATAGTAATGAGACAACAAAAAGAAATAAAAAGTATTCAAATGGGCCAAGAAGAAGTCAATCTCTCTCTCTTCACAGACGACATGACACTTTCTATGGAAAACCCAAAAGATTCCACCCCCAATCTACTAGAACTCATACAAAAATTCAGTAAGGTGGCAGGATACAAAATCAATGTACAGAAATCAGTGGCTTTCTTATACAATAACAATGAAAAAAAATAGAAAGGGAAATTAGAGAATTGATTCCATTTACTATAGCACCAAGAATCATAAGATATCTGGGAATAAACCAAACCAAAGAGATAAAGGATCTGTACTCAAAGAACTACAGAACATTCATGAAAGAAATTGAAGAAGACATAAAAAGATGGAAGAGCATTCCATGCTCATGGATTGGAAGAATAAACATTGTTAAAAAGTCTATACTGCCTAGAGCCATCTATACTTTCAATGCCATCCTGATCAAAACTCCACTGGCATTTTTCAAAGAGCTGGAACAAACAATCCTATAATTCACATGGAATCAGAAGAGACCCCGAATTGCTAAGGAAATGTTGAAAAAGAAAAACAAAACTGGGGGCATCATGTTGCCTGATCTCAGGCTTTACTACAGAGCTGTGATCACCAAGATAGCACGGTACTGGCACAAAACCAGACACATAGACCAGTGGAACAGAGTAGAGAGTCCAGATATGGACCCTCAACTCTATGGTCAAATATTCTTCGACAAAGCGGGGAACAATATACAGTGGGAAAAAGATGGTCTCTTCAATAAATGGTGCTGGGAAAATTGGACAGCTATGTGTAGAAGAATGAAACTCAACCATTCTCTTACACCATACACATAGAGAAAATCGAAATGCATAAGAGAACTCAATGTGAGGCAGGAATCTATCAAAATCCTAGAGGAGAACACAGGCAGTAACCTCTTTGACATGGGCCACAGCAACTTCTTTCAAGATATGTCTCCAAAGGCAAAGGAAACAAAAGCGAAAATGAACATTTGGGACTTCATCAAGATCAAAAGCTTCTGTGCAGCACAGGAAACAGTCAATAAAAGAAAGAGGCAACCCACGGAATGGGAGAAGACATTTGCAAATGGCACTACAGACAAAGGGCTGATGTCCGAGATCTATAAAGAACTCCTCAAACTCATCACACACAAAACAGATAATCACACCAACAACTGGGCAGAAGACATGAACAGACACGTCTCCAAATAAGACATACAAACGGCTATCAGACACATGAAAAATATTCATCATCATTAGCCATCAAGGAGATTCAAATCAAAACCACATTGAGATACCACCTTACACCAGTTAGAATGGCCAAAATTAACAAGTCAGTAAACAACAAGTGTTGGAGAGGATGTGGAGAAAGAGAAACCCTCTTATACGGTTGGTGGGAATGCAAGTTGGTGCAGCCACTTTGGAAACCAGTGTGGAGATTCCTTAAGAAATTAAAAATAGAGCTTCCCTATGACCCTGCCATTGTACTACTGAGTATTTACTCCAAAGATAGACATGTAGTGAGAAGAGGGGCCATCTGTACCCTTCTTTTATACCCATTGCATAGCAGCAATGGCCACAGTCACCAAATTGTGGAAAGAACCAAGATTCCCTTCAACGGATGAATGGATAAAGAAGATATGGTTCATATATACAATGGAGTATTATGCCTCCATCAAAATGGATGAATATGTGACTTTTATATCAACATAGATGGGACTGGAAAAGATTATCCTGAGTGAAATATGTCAAGCAGAGAGAGTCAAGTATCACATGGTTCCACTTACTTGTGAAGCATAAGGAATAACACAGAGGACATGGGGAGATGGAGAGGAGAAGTTAGCTGGGAAAAATCAGAGGGGGAGATGAACCATGAGAGACTGTGGACTCTTAGAAACAAACTGAGGGTTAGGGTTTTTTGGGGGGTGGGGGTGGGATAAGCCTGGCAGTAGGTATTGTGGAGGGCATGTATTGCATGGAGCACTGGGTGTGGTATAAACAATGAATTTTAGAACACTGAAAAAAAATAAAAATAATTTTAAAAAAAGCCACTGAGTGAGGGAGGCTGGTCTTTTCATTCACACAAGGTTGTTTGTCACAACTTTGGACACTGGATAAAGTATTATCCATCATTCCTCTGCTTTGCCAATTCTATCCCCAGTAGCAGAGGTGGCCATTTCAATGAGAGGCTGTCATTATTTGTTAGTGACATAACTTTCTTATTGTTTATTTTTTAATCTATGTTATTATGGACTGGTCACTCCCACCCCCAAATTCATAGATGAGGTCTAAACCTACTGTGACTGTATTCTGAGATAAGGACTTCAGAAGGTAATGAAGGTTGAATGAGGTCACAAGGTTCAGCTCAAAACTAACCGAAATGGTGCCCTTACAAGAAGAGGGAGAGACATCAGAGAACAGCACTCTCTCATCAAGCACAGAAGAAAGGTCATAGGAAGACACAGAAGAAGGTAGTTCTCTGAAAATCAGTAAGAGACCTCATCTATAACCAAACCTGTAGATTCCTTGATTTTGAACTTCTAATTTCTAGAAGTATGAAAAAGTATTTCCTGCTATGTAAGCCATGCAGCCTGTGGTATTTTGTTATGGCAGCCAGAACACAACAGTACATAAATACATACATATATATATCCACTTTTTTAAAAACTTTTGATACTTGTAATTAAGGTTTTTATTTTTCTCTTTATGCTATCCTATCTCAAAAGTGATGCTTTTTGCTGCCTGGTAGCATCTTTAACATTACCTCCCACAGAGATATAATATCCAAACTAATAAAATTAGAAATGACTCTAAATACTAAGAACTATATTGGAGTAAGAACAGAATAACTATCCATCAAAAAGTAGACATATGTGATCTCTATGAAAATCCCAATGCATTTTTTATAGAAATAAAAACAGCTAACGTAAAATTCATATGGAATCTCAAGAGAACAAGGAGAGCCAAGACAATCTTGAAAAAGAATGAAGTTTGAGTTCTGACATTTCCTGATTTTGAAACTTATAAAACAACAGTACTAAAAATAAGGTAGTCCTGAAATACAGACAGACCTATAGGTCAACGGAAAGAACAGAGAATCCAGTAATAAGCTTTAATCTAAATGGTCAAATGATATTTGGCAAAGGTGCCAAGATCATTCAATGGGGAAAGGAGAGTCTTTTTAACAAACGGTATTAGGAAAATTGCAACTTCATGAGCAACACAGTGAAGTGCACACTTACTTTACATGATATACAAAATTTCACTCAAAATGAGTCAAAAACTTAAATGAAAGAGGTACAACTATGTAACTTTTAGAAGAAAACAGGGGAAAGTCCTCATGATGTAGGACGAGGAAATGAATTCTTTGATATGACAGGAAAAGCACAGGCATCAAAAATTAACGCAGAAAAAGTGAGTACATCAAAATTGAAAGCTTTTGTGCATAAAGGACATAATAGAGTGAAAGAGAGCCTACAGAAGGATAGAAAATATTTGCATATCATATATTTGATAAATGTTTAATATCCAGACTACACAAAAATACTCCTTCAATTCAACAACAAAACAATCTAATTTAAAAAATGGTCATGGATGCCTGGGTTGTTCAGTGGGTTGAGTGCCTGCCTTCAGCTCAGGTCATGATCCCAGAGTCCTGGGATCAAGTCTTACATCAGTCTCCTAGCTCAGCAGGGAGACTGCTTCTCCTTCTAACTGTTGCTCCTCCTGCTTCTGCTCAATTTTTCTCTTTCTGACAAATAAATAAATAAAATCTTTGAAAAATAAATAAGTAAAATAAAAACCAAAAATGGGCAAAGGACTTGAATAAACATTTTTTTTTCAATAAGATACAGAAATGGCCTATAAGTTAATGAAAAGATGTTCAGCATTAGGAAAATGCAAGTCAAAACCACAATGAGATAGCACCTCACATCCACTATGATGGCTACTATCAAAAAAAAGAAAGGGGCACCTGGGTGGCTCAGTGGGTTAAGCCTCTGCCTTTGGCTCAGGTCATGATCTCAGGGTTCTGGGATCGAGCCCCGCATCGGGCTCTCTGCTCAGCGGTGAGCCTGCTTCCTCCTCTCTCTGCCTGCCTCTCTGCCTACTTGTGATCTCTCTCTCTCTCTCTCTCTGTCAAATAAAAAAAAAAAGAAATAAAAATTGTGAAGGATGTGGAGAAAAGAATCCTGATGCACTATTGTTAGATGTATAACAAAAAGGTGTAGTTACTATGAAAAACTGTATGGAGTTTCCTCAAAAAATAAAAACAAAATTTCCATATGATCTAGGAATTTCATTTTTGGTTTTATACCTATTACTAACAGAATTATGTCCCTCCAAATTCCTAGGTCCTAGTAACTCAGAAAGTGATTGTATCTGGATACAGTCTTTAAAGAGGGAATTAAATTTAAATGAGTTTGGCCCTAACTTAATATGACTGGTGTTTTTATAAGAAAAAAAAAAAGTTAGGATACAGATTTACTTAGAAGACAGACAATACAGGGAGAAAATGTCCATTTATAGGATAAGAAGAAGAGACTGAGGAGAAATCAAATCTGTGGTCTAAAATTATTATGATCTCCCAACATTTAAATGTTAGAATTTTAATGCCCAATGTGGTGGTGTTAGGAGGTGAGGCCTTTGGCAGGTAAATAGGTTGAGAGTAGAATATTCATGAATAGGTTTAGTACTTTTATAAGAAAGATCCAACAGAGCTCCCCAGCCCCTTCTACCATGGAAGGACACAATGAGAAGTCTGCATCTTGTAAGGGAGCACTCACCCAACCATGCCTCCGAAACTGTGAGAAATGCGTTTCTGCTGTTTATAAAAAATCCAGTAAGTGGATTTTTGTTACTGTAATTCAAAGGGACCAAGACACCAAATCTGAAACATTATTTATAATAACCAAAAAAGGTAAAGCAATCCAAATATCTATTTACAGGTGAATAGAGAACTAAAAGTAGGATACTATTCAGCCTTTAAAAAGGTAGGAAATTCTGGGGCGCCTGGGTGGCTCAGTGGGTTAAGCCGCTGCCTTCGGCTCAGGTCATGATCCCAGGTCCTGGGTTCGAGCCCCACATCGGGCTTTCTGCTCAGCAGGGAGCCTGCTTCCTCCTCTCTCTCTGCATGCCTCTCTGCTTACTTGTGATTTCTCTCTGTCAAATAAATAAATAAAATCTTTAAAAAAAAAAAAAGGTAGGAAATTCTGACACCTGCTACATATGTAAACCCTAATAATACTATGCTTAGTGAAATAAGACAGTCACTAGAAAACAAAAACAAAAAGCCCAATACTTCATGATTCTACTTATAAGAGGTACCTAGAGTAGTTAAATTCAAAAAGACAGAAAGTAGAATGCTGATTGATGGGCTGCAGTGAGGGGAAAATGACAGGTTCTTCAATGGGTATAGAACTTCTGTTTTGCAAGATGGAAAGAACTCTGGAGATTGGTGGCACAATGTGAATGCACTTAACACTATTGAACTGCATACCTAAAAATGGTTAAGACAGTAAACTTTATGTTATATGGGTTCTATCGCAACATAAAAAAAGGTTAATGCAATGTGATGACCCTATGTAGCTGTTAGCAGTTGTTGTCTTGAACATCAGTATGAACACTGATTTGAGTATAGTGTTAGATATATAAAAATAGTTGCCAGAGAAAGTACATGATACCTATTTAAATTTAAATTCAGATAAAAATGGATAATTGTTAGTATACATGAATCCCAAGAATTGCATGGCACATGCTTATACTAAACATAATATTTGTCCTTTATCTGAGAAGTATATATAACTGTGTACTCTGTGTTTTTATTTGCTATATATGGAGATTCTAATACAAATGCACATGTTCATGATGCCTTGCCATAAAGAGTGCATGCCATTCTATATAAAAGAAATGTAGTATCTAATATTTGAGTATTTAGAATTGTAAAGTAAACATACATCTGAGATGCCCAGTGACATTCTGAGTTCCCTAGGTGGCCCTGATTAATAATATATATTTATTATTCACTATATTCCTATAAATAATAATTCTAACCTCTAGTCTTTAATTTCTCAGTCACTCTTCTATGGCATGTGAAATATTTCTACATTTAAAGCTATTTGCCTCATTTTGAAATATGATTTTTTTTTGGTAGAGGTAATAATTTAAAAATATGTCCTGAGATAAAAAGTATTTCCTGAGATGTAAAGTAATTGCTTTACACATGTACATAAACACACACATACACAGATGCATTTCTGTGACCACATAAATCTATTAAATGGCCAGTCAAATCACTTAAACTTTGCACCTTAAAGAGCTGGAGAATCAACCACAAATTAAGCCAACCCCATGCACAAGATGGGAAATAATCAAGATTAGAGCAGAGATCAATGAGATAGAAACAAGAGATAGAGTAGAAGGCATCAACGAAACTAGAAGCTGGTTTTTTGGAAGAATCAATAAGATCGATAAACCTTTGACCAAACTAATCCAAAAGAAAAGAGAGAAGACCCAAATTAATAAAATTATAAATGAAAAGGGAGAGATCAGGACTAACACCAAGGAAATAGAAACAATCATCACAAATTATCAATAGTTATATGCCAATAAGTTAAGCAACCTAGATGAAATGGATGCATTCCTGGAAAGCTATCCACTCCCAAAATGGAACCAGGAAGAAATGGACAACCTGAATAGACCGATATGTAGTAATGAGATTGAAGCAGTGATCAAAAACCTCCCAAAAAACAAGAGCCCAGGACCTGACGGATTCCCTGGAGAATTCTACCAAACTTTCAAAGAAGAAATAACACCTATTCTCCTGAAGTTGTTTCAAAAAATTGAAGCAGAAGGAAATCTTCCAGACTCTTTCTATGAAGCCAGCATTACCCTGATCCCCAAACCAGGCAAAGACCCTACCATAAAGGAGAATTTCAGACCAATATCACTGATGAATATGGATGCTAAGATTCTCAACAAGATCCTAGCAAGCAGGATCCAACAGCACATTAAATAGATTATCCACCATGACCAGGTGGGATTCATTCCTGGGCTACAAGGATGGTTCAACATTTGCAAATCAATCAATGTGATAGAACAAATTGATAAGAGAAGAGAGAAGAACCACATGGTCCTCTCAATTGATGCAGAAAAAGCATTTGACAAAATCCAGCATCCATTCCTGATTAAAACGCTTCAAAGTATAGGAATAGAGGGAACATTCCTGAACTTAATAAAATCTATTTATGAAAGACCCATTGCAAATATCATCATCAATGGGAAAAAGCTTGTAGCATTCCCGTTGAGATCGGGAACACGACAAGGATGCCCACCCTCACCACTCTTGTTCAACATAGTATTAGAAGTCCTAGCAACAGCAGACAACAAAGAGAAATAAAAGGTATCCAAATTGGCAATGAAGAAGTCAAACTCTCTCTCTTCGCTGATGACATGATTCCTTTTTTTTAAAGATTTTATTTATTTATTTATTTGACGGAGAGAGAGATCACAAGCAGGCAGCAAGGCAGGTAGAGAGAGAGGAGGAAACAGGCTCCCTGCTGAACAGAGAGCCCGATGCGGGGCTCGATCCCAGGACCCTGAGATCATAACTTGAGCCAAAGGCAGCGGCTTAATCCACTGAGCCACCCAGGTGCCCCGACATGATTCTTTATATGGCAAACCCAAAGACTCCACCCCCAAACTACTAGAACTCATACAGCAATTCAGTAACGTGGCAGGATACAAAGTCAATGTACAGAAATCAGTGGCTTTCTTATACACTAACAATGAAAATACAGAAAGGGAAATTAGAGAATCGATTCCATTTACTATAGCACCAAGAACCATAAGATACCTGGGAATAAACCTAACAGAAGAGGTAAAGGATCTGTACCCAAGGAGCTACAGAACACTCATGAAAGAAATTGAAGAAGACACAAAATGATGGAAGACCATTCCATCCTCTTGGATCAGAAGAATAAACATTGTTAAAATGTCTATACTGCCTAGAGCGATCTATACTTTTAGTGCCATTCCGATCAAAATTCCACCGGTATTCTTCAAAGAGCTGGAGCAAATAATCCAAAAATTTGTGTGGAATCAGAAGAGACCCCGAATCGCTAAGGAAATATTGAAAAACAAAAATAAAACTGGGGGCATGACGTTACCTGATTTCAAGCTTTACTAAAAAGCTGTGATCACCAAGAGAGCATGGTACTGGCATAAAAACAGACACATAGACCAGTGGAACAGAGTAGAGAGTCCAGATATGGACCCTCAACTCTATGTTCAAATAATCTTCGACAAAACAGGAAAAAATATACAGTGGAAAAAAGACAGTCTCTTCAATAAATGGTGCTGGGAAAACTGGACAGCTATATGTAGAAGAATGAAACTCGACCATTCTCTTACACCATATACAAAAATAAACTCGAAATGGATAAAAGACCTCAACGTGAGACAGGAATCCATCAGAATCCTAGAGGATAATATAGGCAGTAACCTCTTTGATATCAGCCACAGCAACTTCTTTCAAGATATGTCTCCAAAGGCGAAGGAAACAAAAGCGAAAATAAACTTTTGGGACTTCATCAAAATCAAAAGCTTCTGCACAGCAAAGGAAAGAGTCAAGAAAACAAAGAGGCAATCCATGGAATGGGAGAAGATATTTGCAAATGACAGTACAGGCAAAAGGTTGATATCCAGGATCTATAAAGAACTCTTCAAACTCTACACACACAAAACAGACAATCATATCAAAAAATGGGTAGAAGATATGAACAGACACTTCCCCAATGAAGACATACAAATGGCTATCAGACACATGAAAAAATGTTCATCATCACTAGCCATCAGGGAGATTCAAATTAAAACCACATTGAGATATCACCTCACACCACTTAGAATGGCCAAAATTAGCAAGACAGGAAACAACATGTGTTGGAGGGGATGTGGAGAAAGGGGAACCCTCTTACACTTCATCACTAGCCATCAGGGAGATTCAAATTAAAACCACATTGAGATATCACCTTACACCACTTAGAATGGTCAAAATTAGCAAGACAGGAAACAACAGGTGTTGGAGGGGATGTGGAGAAAGGGGAACCCTCTTACACTGTTGGTGGGAATGCAAGTTGGTGCAGCCACTTTGGAGAACAGTGTAGAGATTCCTCAAGAAATTAAAAATAGAGCTTCCCTATGACCCTGCCATTGCACTACTGGGTATTTACCCCAAAGATACAGATGTAGTGAAAAGAAGGGCCATCTGTACCCCAATGTTTATAGCAGCAATGGCCACGGTCGCCAAACTGTGGAAAGAACCAAGATGCCCTTCAACGGACGAATGGATAAGGAAGATGTGGTCCATATACACTATGGAGTATTATGCCTCCATCAGAAAGGATGAATACCCAACTTTTGTAGCAACATGGACGGGACTGGAAGAGATTATGCTGAGTGAAAATAGGCAAGCAGAGAGAGTGAATAATCATATGGTTTCACTTATTTGCGGAGCATAACAAATAGCATGGAGGACAAGGGGAGTTAGAGAGGAGAAGGGAGTTTAGGGAAATTGGAAGGGGAGGTGAACCATGAGACTATGGACTCTGAAAAACAATCTGAGGGTTTTGAAGGAGCGGGGGGTGGGAGGTTGGGTGAACCAGGTGGTGGGTATTGGAGAGGGCACGGATTGCATGGAGCACTGGGTGTGGTGCAAAAACAATGAATAGTGTTATGCTGAAAGTAAATTTAAAAAAAATTTTTAAAAAGTATATCCTTAATCATAAAATAGATAGAAGGTGCCAGAGAAATCATGTTTATCACCCATTATCTAAACTCATTCTTTTAACACCAGTTTACTTAGACCTGTGTGATTTAGATAAGAATACCCACAAGCTGATCAGTAGTGTTTCTACATGGGCTCAGAAATCCTAAAGACAGAGACCTCCAACAGTTCCAGCAACCCTTGCACTGACACCATCTGACCAATGCTTCTCAAGTTCATCCCTTGACTCCAGCACTCAAAACTCCAGAAGTTCTCTTTTCCTGACTTCATTCTCTTTCTTTTGTGGTAACCTACAAATTCCCATGGTGTGTGGTCTCTTCTGCTGCATCAAGTCATAACTTTTGACCACAAGAGTGTACCTGGTGGTCTTTGGTCAATGGCAATTAAAGTCCATCAAGCCAGTAGTAAGAAATCATAGAATTCTTTGGGTTCTATTTCAGAAAGACTCCCACTTACCCCCTTTCATTTTATCCTGGCAAAAGTCCACTCCATTTTTCAAATTGGATTTCTGTTTCAAAGAAATCCTATCTTTCCACTTAGGCCTTTATTTATTTCCCATTTTGAAGATTACAATGGGAAAACATCTGAACGAATATCTGTTTTTGAATTCAGCAACAATGGCAAAAATTGTATAGAATCAAAATACTCTAGAAAAGCTATCTTAAATTCTTGACTAAAAATAATACGCATTGTTTGGTATAGGCACATTTATTTAATACTGTAAATTCATAGCTGATATAACTATGTATCATAATGTAATGAACAAAATTACACATTGAAAATACTGATAATATTCATGTTAAGGTTAGATAGGGGAATTTAAATTATTATTGTTAATTCTTTTTCTATCTGTTTTTCATAAGCTTCCAAAGATATATTCTTATTAACTAAAATTCACAAATGATATAAATACATTGTAACACTGACAATCCAGAGCCTACTGATATATTTCATTATATGTGTTTCATTTGAAATAATAACAGTTCTCAGACAATATACACTAATTTTATTGAAAGGTCATGCTAAGAGAAAAGGTGGAAGATCTCTAAAAGCTACAATGCTGGATGAGTCCAGTCACTACTAGCAAGTAACCAACTAACTCGCTTTTAAGAACTCCAAATATGTATTTTCAAATTATCTTGAAATCACATAAAATTAGAAATGATTAAAACAAAAGTGCATAATAAAAATTAGAATTGCTTAAAATAAAGTGCACATTAATGTGGAAATTAATATGTGGAAACATCAGATTTTTTCCAAAGGTAAATATCAGAAGAGAACTTTAGTATATACTTTAGAGAACTTTAATATATTATCCAATGAAAATATTAAGATATATAGTAGAATACCATCTGATGCTTGATTCTGAAAACAGTTTTTGAATTTGCCTATTTCAGATATTTGCAGTATTATCTTGGGCAAGTCACCTGAACTCTCGGAGATGGTGTTTTGTCAGATTAAGAGATGCTCTGTCTGCCTATCAGGTTTATTGTGGAGTTCAACAGGAATGATGTAGACATAGAATGCTTTATCAGCTATATAAAGAACCTACATATATACTCAGGGAAAATGAGAGGTTCTAAAATCACATAGCAAAATAAGTGATACATTTTTAAGAGTGAAAATATCCCATGATAGAATTGTCTTTTTCATGAAAATAATTTTTTTGGTCATATGTTCACTATAATGTCAGATTACATATTGCTTAGCAAAAAGTAATGAAAAACACCTTTCTACCACAGGGAAGCTTAATGACCTTAATATAATCTCTTAGCTTCTCTGAGCCTTAGTTTTCTCATTTGCAAGTTTGAGATAAAGAAGAAAAGAGCAGATAATTGCAATCAGATGAGGTTACTGGTCATAGTGACTGAAATGGCAAAATAGTGCCTGATCCCTTCTACTTTGTCTTCAACTGGCTGGTTTATCAGTATTTCCCTATTCAGTTTCTGTGCCTTCCCTCTTCTCTCTATGAATCACCAACCCCCACCCTCCACATTAAGGCTAGAACACAAAACAAAACAAGACAAAACAAAAATCAAGTTACTTTTCAGGACCCTAGGCAAATTCTCATCACTCTTTGTCATAGAGTTCAGCCTGGGCAAACTTATATTCCCATATAAGAGGTTCTGATCTACCTAATAAAGAATCAGCAGCAGCTTTTCCTCACTATGTAAGCAAATTAAAGGTAGAAAAATAGAGGACATAAAGAGATGGCTTAACTTTAAAATTTTTTAATACATGCCTTCTCACCAATTATATTTGTTTCCTACTGGTCAGATTACAAGAAGCTACAACTGTAGGTGCACGAGCCAGTGGGCGGGCCAAGGGAGTAGCGTTTTCAGTAGCATCTGTTGTGGCTGCGTTTGCTTGAAGCTCGGAGGACGACGGAGGGACCTATCTCTGGATGGGCGGACCTGGGCTCTCGCTTTGGGCTCGGAGCCAGCTTCAGCGAGACTGGGGACTTGCAGCGTGCGGCTTCTCTGCCAGCTCACCGCCACCCCAACTTCAGCAGCCTCGATGCACAGGGGGCTGGAGGTGCGAGAGCTGCTCTCCACAGGTGGGTCCCCACGCGGCTCTCAGCCCCGGCTGCCGCGGCGCCGCCCAGAGCTGCATCCCAGATCCTCTGCTTCCCTCCGGGCTACTCTGAGCAATGGTGCTCCCGGGCTCCAAACTCCAGCTGCCAGGCCAAGTGTCTTCATGAACCCAGAGGATGTCCAGGAAGCACTACAATGCTCTTGAAGTCAGTTGTTGCATCAAATACTTCATATTTGGCTTCAATGTCATATTTTGGTTCTTGGGAATAGCATTTCTTGGAATTGGACTGTGGGCATGAAATGAAAAAGGAGTTCTGTCTAATATCTCTTCCACCACCAATCTTGGAGGCTTTAACTAAGTCTGGCTCTTCCTCGTGGTGGGAGGAGTGATGTTCATTTTGGGATTCGCAGGGTGCATTGGAGCGATACGGGAAAACACTTTCCTTTTGAAGTTCTGGCAGTGCTATGGCTGTGGGGCTTTTGGAGCTGATGATTGGAACCTAAATATTTGCTTCAATTGCACAGATTCCTACGCAAGTCGAGAGCGATGTGGCGTGCCATTCTCTGGCTGCACCAAAGACCCCTCGGAAGATGTCATCAACACTCAGTGTGGCTATGATGCCAGGCAAAAGCCAGAAGTTGGCCAGCAGATTGTAATCTAGATGAAAGTCTGTGTGCCCAGTTTGAGAAGTGGTTGCAGGACAATTTAACCATGGTGGCTGGTATTTTCATAGGCATTGCATTGCTACAGATTTTTGGGATCTGCCTGGCTCAGAATTTGGTTAGCGATATCCAAGCTGTCAGGGCCAGCTGGTAGAGCCCTGCCTCACTGTGCTGTATGACACTGGGCGGACCCAGCCTTCCTGACCCTCCCGTGTGCCCAGCCACATCCACGCCACAATCCCATGGGATGGAACTGCTGAGAACTTGGTTTGGGGGGGTACAACTGGGAAATGCTGCTCACTGACTGAATTAAAAAGATAACCAGTATGAAAGTTGTCGCACTGTGCATCTCTGCTGTATCCATGAAATTATGGGTGGTTGGATACTTACCAAAAAAGAAAAAAAAGGAGGGTGAGGGACCCAGCTGTACTTGAATTTGTGGAACACAGAGTCTTGTTCTCTCCTTCAGTGATCAGAGGGCTGGAACAGGCAGTTTTTGCTCTTGGTCAGACCTGGAAGGGACTTTCTGGTCCATGGTCTAAAGAAATGTGTCTTTTCTAAAACTCAACCCCTAACCTGGGAGGGCTGTGGGATTTTTTGGTTTGGTTTGGTTTTTTGTTTTTCAGTTTTTCTGTTTGTTTGCTTATTTGTTTTGTTTTTTGGCATCCCTTCAGTGTACATTTCGGGGACCTGTTTAAACTATCATCCCCAAAGAAAACAGCTTGTCTTTGGTTCAGATGTTGTGATCACATTCAACAAGTCATGTGGGTGGGCACGCCTGGTCCCTCCTGGAGTGTCTCTTTTAAGGGGACTTGTGTGTTTCATGTGTATGGAGTAAGGGCTTTGGAACCCTTAATGATGCTGAATTTTAACAGGACAGATTGTTGCTGTCAGTAGACCTGAACTGTATTTTCCATGAAATTCAAGGAGAAAATGAGGTTAATGGAGATGCATTAACTAATACCTCTCACTTCAGCCCACCAAATTAGTTGTTGGATTCTTTGGAAACTGGAATATTCTGGGTTTGGTTCTGCTTTTTTCGTGTGTTTTTGTTTTTGTCTCCCAAAAGTAGGAGCTAGGATACAGTTTCTCTTAAAGCATTTTCTTACTCAGCTCAATATTTTTTTTTTTTTGTATACTCTCTCTGCATGATCTGTGATTCTGATTCTACCAGCTCCTTTCCCTGCCATCTTTCCTACAAACATTTATAAATATTATTTGGTCAGCATTTATTTCATAAGTTCACCACCCTGAGTGGTGTGGCATGTCCTCCGTGGCCAGGGAGGGTCCTGCCGGCTGGGCTATTGCAAGTACCTCTGTGGACTCCATGATCCTTTTACCCTATCAGTCCTCGGGGCTCCATCTGCAGCCCCTCCCCCCCTTCTCTTTGAATGAATCACACCTAATTCTGAAACAGTGTTGACACAATCAGAAATATTCTAATTTTTTTTCCTTCTTATTCTGGTTTCAGTTTGCTTTTATAAAAAGAAACAGTGCATGGCCAGAGATCCTTCTGTTCTCATAGTACAGACTAACCATCAGGATGGTAACAAAGCACAAATACTTTGGAGGGCAGTGCATCGATGGGACAAAGTTATCCAAAGTGGGAAACCACTTTCAGGTGCTGCCATTCACCTGTGCCCACCAGCCTGGGGAGGGATGAATTTTGCCCTCTGATTTGAATCCAGCTGGTTTCTGCCAGGAGGTCCCTCTCCTGGGGAGCAGATCATAGCCTGTGGAATGCTGGGAAAACCACAGGTGTCTTTTGCAGTGATGACCCACTTGCTAACACAAAACTGGGCATCGAGCAAGCAGACTTTATGGAAACTTAGCAAGGTTTTCTTTTCTTTCTTTCTTTCTTCCTTTCTTCCTTCCTTCCTTCCTTCCTTCCTTTCTTTCTTTTCTTTCTTTCTTCCTTTTTTAAGAGCAAATTCTTTTTTTTTTAAAGATTTTATTTATTTATTTGACAGAGATTGCAAGTAGGCAGACACCGGCAGAAAGAGAGTTGGGGGGAAGCAGGCTCCCTGCTGAGCAGAGAGCCCAATGTGGAGCTTTATCCCAGGACCCTTGGATCACGACTTGAGCCAAAGGCAGAGGCTTTAACTCACTGAGCCACCCAGGCACCCCTTAGCAAAGTTTTCTGTTTTAGCCCCATGTTGCATCACGGTGGCTTATGAATGTGTTAATCTGCTCAGAGGAAGGACAAAGATTCTTTGAAAGTTGTCTCCAGAGTGTGGGTGTGTGTGTGACTGTATGCGTGTTTTTGTGTCTCTGTACAGTTGCAGATGTTCATTCCATATCTCAGCTGTAAGATGATTTTGTGTCATCTCTGCCCATATACAGTTGTCATTCTGTGGTGGCAATGCAACACGGAGAAGACTTGAGCCCTGCGGTTGGCACTCCTGTCTTTTTTTATTACCTCATTCTCCAGTGAACTCCATCGGACCAGTTGATTCAGAATCAGGCAAGATGCCCTCCCTTTGGCACACCCAGTGAAAGGTTAATTGGCAAATCCAAGTGAGTTCTAAATTTTAATTAATTACCCTTTATTTTTTACACATGAGAGTGGTCATAATTAAGGCTGTCATTAATAAACTGGTTCTTCCTTAAAAAAAATGCTACAACTATATATTTTCACAGCATCCTGTGAAAATTTTCACATTTTTATTCAAATGAGATGTCCTTTCTACTAAATGTGCTATTGACTTTTGGAAGTCAACCAAAAGTGATAAAACAAGGTTAGCAAGCATTATGTTTTTCCCTTACCCGAGAGTCAAATGACTCTTGCACTTCCATGTTTTACTCAGAAATCTGATGTGTTATTATCACACATGACAAAATAACTTTTACTACATCTCAACATTTAGTATGAAATTACAAACTCAAGAAACATTCTTTTTAGTTTTTTTTCTTAACTTATGGCTAGTATGAATTTCTTTGGCATCTTCTTTAATAAATTGTAATAAAACAGACTAAAACCTGTTTTAAGAACTTGTCTATTCTAACAGATAGGAAAACATACCCAATTAAAAAGAGTTAAGAAGCATAAACACTGAGTTGACAAAAATAGAACCAGAGAATATTTAATTATGTGATGAGTTCAGATTATGTAGACAATATTGAAAATTATGAGAAAGAAATCCCAAAATATTTTTCCCCTTTTGGTGGCAGAATTTTTAAGTTGTGAATTAATGAAATTGTGTTTTTAGCTTTCTACTTCATATTGCCTTGTTTTAAGCCTCCATAAATCATGTCTAATTTTTTTAGCAAAACATGAATGAAATGACAAAAGCTCTTATTAATTCATAAAGCAGTAAAGGAAACAACTAAAACTGTATTCAGCCAGCAAAGACAGAAACTCCGTGATTTTTTTTATTGATACCCACATTTTCATAGTAATTATAAAACAAAACATATTCACTTCACTTGGATTATTCACTTGGATTATTTGGCATCAAGTATTTTAGAGATACTAAATCTGTACAGACACGTAGAGCTACAGAAAAATCGAACAGTACTGAATAACTTAACTGGAAAAAGTGGCTGAGTTTAAGTAATTTTGGTTTATTTTATTGATAATTTATAAATACAGTGAAGATTTATTTAGGATTCATTTACTCCTTGGTATCAAATGAAACTCTAAGGATATTTATATGATTAGTACTTGTGAATTTAACAACAGGCTATGCTATGTTTAGCCCCAGACCTAGAGGAAAACAATTGAGAAGGTATACAAAGTTTACATGTCATAGTTCTAACCCAGGTTCTTGTGTCATTAGCTCCCTAATTCTAACTGAATTAAGTCCTAATTCACAGTCTACATTGACAATTTTCCACTTTGGGAACTGTTATGGACTGAACTGTCTGCCTTCGAAATCCCTATGTTGAAGCCCTAAGCCCATGTGACTGTATTTAGAAATAAAGCCTTAAAGGAGATAATTGAGGTTAAATGGTATTAAAATCTTGGGTCCGAATACTATACGGCAAGTACCCTTATAAGAAGAGATAGAACCACCAGAGCTTTCTCCCTCTCCACATGTGTGTGAGGACACAGCAGGGAGGTGGCCATCAACAAACTAGGAAGAGGTCTCACTAGAAACCAACCCTAATGGTGACCTTGATCTTGGATTTCTAGAGTCTAGAACTGTTAAAAAAATAAGTTATTTTTTAAGTCGCTCCATCTGTGGTATTTTGTTATGGCAGCCCAAACCAACTAATACAGGCATCTAGTCTTCCTTTTCCGTCTTACCTCTTCCTTCTCCTATTGAAACTGCATCCTATCTTTCACTTACAATCTTTTTCTTACTTATGTCCCACATTTACCTGGTAGAATTCTTCCTAAATGCTGAAGCCTGTGTCAAATCCACCTTGAAAATAGAATTCATTCTTCTTTCCCATATGTTCCCCTCCCCCAATAACATAGAATCTCTACTGCTTGGAGTCCCATTAACATTTTGCATATCTCCAGTGTAGACATGATATACTGTTTCATATTTTATCTGTTTGGTCATCTGTCTCACCTCTTCTATTGGATTCATGAGATCATATATCAATTAGTTAACTCTTTTTGAGTGTCTACTGTGTGCCAATATATGGTTACCACTTACAGGTGTTTTTTATCGAATTCATTAGAAGAATGAAAAGAATAACAACAATAATAATAATAGGCAACAGAAAAAGGCAACCTTCAACTCAATATAAGTTGTGTCTCACAATCACAGGTATTAGAAAGTAAGGAATAGTCAGTGTCCCACCAAACCAACACTGTACTTTTTCCAACAAGATGTTGAAGACAGAAGTCTTTTATAAGGAAGGATGGGATGAGATTACCTCCTCATTTCCTTTCAGTTACTCTATACTGAGCCTTGAACAAAGATATATTAAGTAATTTTTAGTTCTATTTGAGTTGGCTGTGTATCAGGCTAGGTAATATCAGGCTAGTAATATCGGGTAATATCGGGCTAGTATAATCCCTGTGTAGTTATCAACCAATAACCAGATATGTAACTAAACAAAGTTAAGCAACACAAATTTATATCTTACTATACTGTACTACTTCCTTTATGCTGGAATCCTTTAAGTGGAACTCATATGAGCTCACTATTGAATTTGCGGGGTTAAGAATTATTTCTCTCATTTAGAAAGAAGAAGCTATGTAAAATTTTGCCCCAGACTCTTTACTTAAAATATTTCCCAGTACAGAACATTTTCTTTCTATTTTTTTTTCCTCACTCCAGCTGCCTAAAAATCTTTTTACTCCCTTGCTATCATTTTATGAATTATTCTGTATCTGGCCTTAACATAGGAATTCATGAAACAATAGAGATATCTCTATCTCTGTAGATACACCTGTATTCTTTTTTTAAGATTTATTTATTTATTTGACAGACAGAGATCACAAGTAGGCAGACAGGCAGGCACATAGAGAGCGGGAAGCAGGCTTCTTGCTGAGCAGACAGCCTGATATGGGACATAATCCCAGGACCCTGGGATCATGACCTGAGCCAAAGGCAGAGGCTTCAACCCACTGAGCCACCCAGGCACCCTGTGATTCACCTGTATTCTAATGGAGATTTTGGAATGCAAACTAAGACATAAGTAGTCTGAAAACTACTGACCTGGAGATAATTTTTATGATATTTATTTTAAAAATTAAGTTGAAACCTAACATGCATTTCAGGTAACCTACTTGACACATCACTTTAAGTTGATAACTAGTTATTCTTATCTTTTAAAACATAAGCAAAAAAAAAAACAACTTTATAACATATTATAGAGCTGTTTTTTCCCCAGGATGAAGTTTACATATTTATTTATTTTTTAAAAGATTTATTTATTTGAGAGAGGGATTGTGTGGGGTGGGGAGATAGAGGGAGAGAGAAGCTGACTCGCCACTGAGAGCAGAGCTTGATGCAGGCCTTGATCTCACAACCCTGAGATAATGATCTAAGTTGAAATCAAGTCACCCTGAGGTTTGCATCTTTAACACAAAATATATTTTGAGGGGCACCTGGGTGGCTCAGTTACTTAAGCATCTGCCATTTTGCTTGGGTCATCGACCCCAGGATCCTGGGATGGAGATCCTAAGATGGAACCCTGCATTGGGCTTCCTGCTCAGTGAAGAGTCTGCCCTCTCCCTCTGCCCCTCCCACTGCTGTGTTCTCTCTTTCTCAAATAAATAAATAAAATCTTAAAAAGAAGAAAATATATTTTGACAATTCTCTATTTCAAAATATATGTCAAATTAACCTAGAGCCTGAGAATTCTCAGATTATGATAATAAAAACTTCATATTTATGCACTCCCTCCTTTGAAAGATTATATATCATTGCTCTTTGTCATGTAACTTGTCTGCCTTGTATAAAAGTAGTATACTTCTCTACCCAATTGATTTTAGGCTTGGCCATGTTACTTGATTTAGCCAATAAAATAGGAACAAAAGCAAAAGTATATCAGTTCTGTGTGGAAGCTTTAATAGCCATTGCATATATTGGTCAGTTTCTTATTTCTGCCCTTGCCATGAAAGAACAGCATATATTCAGAGAATTTATCCTTTAGGCTTGGTTCCAGAATGAGAAAACATGAGGAGCAGACCATAGCCCTAACTCAGAAAACCTGAGTCTGACACAGCCTGAAGTTGAACTATAACTGACCTGAAGAGTATTTTGTAAGGGAGACAGAAGGTTGCTACTGTAAACCACTGCATTTGGGATTATTTGACTAAACAAAGAATTTAGATATTATAAGGGCCTTGTCAAATATCTAGCAAAGACAATCTTTACTATCTAAGACCTGTCAAATAATTGACTGGGATTCAAAAGACATCAAATCTAGCTTCTATGGGTAAGTTTATCTGAAAATTCAACAAATTATGTTCTTAGGCCTATAGCCTTTAAAATTTTCCCTGGAGACCTCCACTTCTTTGTAGATGGAGTAGACATACTTCTATTTTTCCCCACTGAGTACAACTGAAAGCCTCCACTTCTCTGTAGATGGAGTAGACATACTTCTATTTTTCCCCACTGAGTACAACTGAAAGCCTGGGCATTCTATATAAAATAAAGATAAGGTGACTCTAAAAGATGGAGAGAAGGAAATAGATAGTTCAGAGACCTCAGAAACTGACGATCAACAGTGTTTAGTAGTCTACGTTTTCTTTTGGCTCATATATCCTTGACTTGAAGCTGAAGAAATGGGCAAAAAGGAAGTATAATGCAGCAGAGGCAAAAAATTCCCAATTAAAGCCTGTTTTCTCTATTCAAAGGTGCAGCCTCACAAGACAGAACTTTTAAATAATAGCTGCTTTACTCAAGGGAAACATCACAGAAAAACTGTGGCCCCACTCCAACCACACCAGCAAATGCTAAGTGGAGAACTTAGACTTCTAACCTGCAAGGCTGTCATGGCAACTAAACATGTCACTGGAATGTCAAACAGGGAAATGGAAGTTTTACCCCCACTGGATGATAACAAAGAGGACACCTTACCCCCTCTCCACTACAATACTGTCAAAGGAGACCTAGAGGACAGGCAAAATGTTTACCATTACAAGGTTGAAATGAGGTTGATTTCACCATAATGTCAATGGAGCCTACAAGAAGGCCACCCTGCCTAGCAATAACAAAGAACCTCCCCTGCCCTGAATGCCACCACAAACAAAACAGTATATGCTGGTTAAAATTAAAATGGAAGAATGATATTTGATGAAAACACTTATCAAAAGAAAGCAAGACTGACTATATTACTGTCAGATAAAATAGACTTCAGGGCAAAGAAAATTATGAGGGACAGACAGGGACACTATATAATGGTAAAAAGTCCAATCTACCACAGCAATAAGATACAGCTATCATATCATATCCAGGAAGTAAAAAAGACTAATTTTAATGATTCATAATGAAAGGTCTCAGAAAAGTAGAAATGGAAGGGGAAATTCCTCAATAGATTAAGAAAAGAAAAATAGTTTTCATTATACTATGGTGAAAGATAATGCTTTCTTCCTAAAATTGGGAACAAAGCAAGGATGTCTGTTCTCATCCTTTCTATTCAGCGCAGTGCTGGGAGTTCTAACAAGTAGCAAAAATGGCAAAAAATGGAAATGAAAAACAGAAAAGGAAGAAATAAAACTGACCTATTTGCAGATGATATGATTTATCCCATTAAAACTTACAGAACCTAAAATTTACTCCATATTGAATATTATATTATTATCTTACTGGTCTTACTTATTACAATAAGTTTCATGTGAACATGATATGAAAATGCCAACAAAAGACAAGTTACTTCAAGGTTTTCATTTATCTTCACTGTTTGATTCCTAGCAAAGCCAATCCTATTTGGATAGGGTATGTAGTGTTATCTTGCTTTGAGGTTAAAAGAAGAGATTATTTAGATCCCCCCACTGTTGAATGCCAGGATTGAGTTCCTGGGCCTAAGGCCAGGCAGTGACCCACAGAAAGTGTAAGAAAAATAAGGATGGATGGCTGGACACATTTAGGACAACTTTTTAAAAGCCACCGAATGAAAATTGTATGGAAAGTGTGGACTGTGAAATTTGATCATCTTTTGGAATTCAGCTCGTATATGATGAGCTATAAACTTTCCCTAACAAGTGATTATCTTGGCGCACCCTTTGAGATGCTGCTCAGAACAATGCAAAGTTATAAAAAATAATAAATATTGAGATGGGGGTTAAATTTTACTGCTTCTCATCCATTCATTCCAAAGAAAACTTTCATCTCATAGCTTCAAACTTTGATACTCTGACTTATCTTCCTTTCTTTCGACTGAAGTCATGATGTACTCTTCAGTTATATGCCCAGGAGTGGAACATGCTTTCTTTCTTTCAACTAACATTATGCCGGGCCAAAGATATACTGTATAAATAAAAAAATTTTTCTGCTTATAATATGTAAAAAGGTTTTGTACAAAGTGTTCTGCCCAAGTCTAGATTGCCCGTTTTTCTCTTATTGTGCATTTGCATCCAGAGAGCAACTTAGATCTTTGGTGTGATTGTAATATATTTAGAAAGCACATTTATAAATCCTCACTGTGATTTCTATGACTATTTATTGAGTGTAAGTCCAAGCTGGAGAACAAAACAAGTTAGTATACTGCATCAGTGACCCAAGGCAAATTTAAAAAAAAAAGTTTGTTCTAGATAATGGTCAAAGCAATAGGGAAATGATTACTTATTAATCAAAGTCCCCTTGGAGTCATGGTAATATTATCTTCATTACAGAGATATTATGCACACACACACAAAAATAAAAACAAAACCAAAAAGATATCATACATACATATATAGGTACATTTATATAAGGTGAGATAGAGAATGAGTAAGAGAAAGAGAGAGAGAACACCAACAACCATTCTGAATGTAAACTTTATTTTGAATGTAAATCATCTTGGTGAAATGTTGGTAAAGAGTACATAGAAATTCTCTCCTACTTCATTTGCAAATTTTAAGTTGAAAGTTATTTGTTAATTCTTAAAAAGTGATATTTTGAAAATAAAACTTCACGAAACTTCTCCTAAATTAAGACTTGTTCAGGAACAAAGGTAATAGTAGGAATCTCTAGTGGTATATAGATAAATAGAATAATGTTTATGTTGTTAATGCTTGTTTACATTTAAAGATAGTTCCATGAAGATTCAATTTTCAGGCTTTTTTACTGGTAGGGACAGTCTTTCCTACAGATTACCAAAAAACTATAGAATTACTAGCAGAGTAGAAATGTCATGCTTAAGAGTAATACAAGATACATATAACAAGCTGGGGAACAAAGGCAGTGTTGAAATGGCATTTCATCCTTTCTGTTCATCCAAGAATAGAGAATACGTGAATCACGTTGACTTAACACCGAGTCTTTTTGCCTTCTGCAGTGACTTTCTCATGTGTGTATATGTAATGCTGTTTTTGGAGGGAGAAAATGGATATTCCAATAAATAAAAATAGGGTTATAAAATACATAATGCATAACTGACACTGATTTAAAGAAACTAGGTATCTGTGACGGATCCATTCTGAAAATGGGAAAGTTCACTCCCTAACCCAATTCAGGAAAATTTAAACAAATGAAAATATTAATTATTTCTAAATGGCTTGTCCATCTTAAAATTCAGATATAAGTCAAACAAGGAAAACTGAAATTTAAGGGTTGGGAATTTTATTAATTCTTATTTTTAAGGAAAATTTTTGAACTAGTAAACAAATGACCTCTGATTATGTTTCTGCAACCTGAACATAGATCACCTACTTTGTTTTTGGATTTTGGAGAGTAGTAAGAAAGGAAGGAAATGCTTCCAATTTGCTTTAGTTAGTTTAGTTTTTACCACAACTCCTTACTGTATTCAGAAAATTAAGATCATTAAATGCCAAGAAGTTCAGAAGATACTAGAATTAAATGAATTATCAGAATTAAATACTTTCCACAGGACAGTTACTCTATTACATAAGGTTTAGACTTGGAACAGAAGAGGTAGAAGTACAAATTGAAATCTGGAAGTAAGAATTATTTTTATAGTGTTTCAGTGTCTTACATAACAATTGTGTTTTGAGTATTTTAATTTAATTTTTAACAATTTTCCTATTTTTCTAAAATTTATCTCACCATCAATTAAATCTGTCCCTGTCATCTTTACCAGAAGCCATTTCTATGTTAAACTGGCTAAACTAAATCCATTTCCGACTTTAATATGTAGCTTTGTACCAACAAAAAAAAAAATCCTAACCTAAAATACACTGGACCACCACTCCAACCTTGATTTATGTTTAGAGCTTTAAACAAAAAGTTTGCATCTATTACCCTTAATGTCTTTAATTAGTAGTTGAACCATACAAAGAATTAACATGATGTCATGTCTAGACAACATGTAAACTAATATGAAAACAATTGATTTACAACCTCTATACTAATGCAAATTAATCTGAATGAAGTTTTATCTACAGTTATTAACTGACTGAGTTGTGTTGTCAGTAGCTATAGAATGGTGATTTCCATCTGTGAATTTTAGGGACAGAACTTAATCATAGATTCTGTATGGAGAAATGAAAGCATAGACCATGATTGTTCCTTGCACAGAAGAGCTAGAGAAGCAAAACTGAAATATACAACATAAAAACACGTAGGAATCTTTTCTTAAGTGTCATAATTTACTTTTGGCAAAGGGGATGTTTCAGGCATGTTGACTCTGGCTGTGATTGGCACATCAACCCTCTTACAAAGCTCATTCATCTGTTCTGAAGGAGAATTTGCTCTTGCTTTGAGCAAGCATGAAAGCAAAATGGCCAATTTGTTCTTTCTTTTTTTAGCAGAATTATTACAGTTTGCCACGGACAGAAAGCACATCATTATTAAGTACCAATCCCTAGGAAAGATGCTTAGACTTTGGGAAAATAATACCCCAAGTCTTCAGAGTTAATCAACAGGTGTGTACTCTCAAACCAGAGAAGGTTATTATTCAACCATCTCATATTTATTGAGAGTGCCAGAAAAGTGTTTTATTTGTCCCGTTTACCGAACACATATTTATTTGTTTTTAAATATTATGGGTTCTCCTCTTTTTTTTAAAGTATTGTTTTTGTTTTGCTTAGTTTTGCTGGTTTTTTTTAAAGAAATACTTGTTCAAATTAGAGTAAAGTTAGCTTGTACTCATTTTAGAGTGCTAGAAACTCAACATGAATATCATCAGAATATAACAAAAATGTTGGTTTTGCTTCCATTAGCCAGTTCCCATAATTGCATGCATACTATTTTTCAGACAATTGGAAACCAAGAACAATCATATTAAATTATGAAAAATATTTTATTCTTTTTGACTTGGTCATGTTCACTTTGTCAGAAAACTCTATAGCTTATAAATTCAGGAGTGTTTTTGATTATACTATACATAAGTTTGTTAATTATAGAGAAACTATATAATATCAAAATGAGGGTCATTGTATTTATATATTTGTCTATATTGTATTTATATAGGCTCTTTTATAGATATCCTACTCATTGTCATAATAACCGAGGCTATCATGACCGTGGTCTGGGCCTTGCATGAAACCCTAAACAATCCTGACAGACTGCAGCTCCTTAAGGGACAGTCATCTTGTTGAAATGTCTACCAGCTCGCAGGGATGCACCGGTATGAATAGGCCCAAACCAATAGGCCCATTTGTTAGAGCAGTAGCTTCTCTGATACGTGATGAGACAATCAAGCCAAGCTGCGTTCCACACAAAGACATACTTAATCAAATGGACAAATTAAGTGTTTCAAAAATTTCTCTAGTATATTCTGTCATGGACAGAGGTTTCCATGGAAACATTGGCGTTTGCATCACAGTTAATGACCACTCTGTACAATGAAGGTTCCCCCTTCACACACACTTCTCTACTCCCTCTCCAGTATGCCTGATCTCCCCAGTGCTGCAACCATTAAAAAACACAACGTGAAGAAAAACAGACAAAACAGGGGGAACAAAGAAGCATAAAGGAGAGCCTCGAGTATCGGATTTCCCTATCAGAAAATCTAATAGTTCCATTTCAGGATTTATAAAAGTAGTTGTGAATTTTTTATTGTGATTTCAATACTTAAAAATAATATGAAATGAACCTTAAATCATGACTCATGACTTTTAATGCAGTTAAATGGGTATAGTGGCTTCACTGTTGTGTTTACTGATACAACTTAGGTCACAGTAATGACTTAACCTATATTTTAAAAAATTAAACTGTAAATCTCTAAAATGTTAAATGAAAATTTAGTAAAGTCTTGTGGGAGAGGGAGGCTATATCTTCAGTCTCTGGAAAATGACACAAATTATATTAGGTATGAGTATGACTGCTTTATAACCTTGTGTTTTGAAACATCATTGAGTAATATTTAATCAGGGTAAGGGCAACCACGACTTTGTACCTAATAAAACATATTCTCTATGGGTAACTGAATCTATTTGTCTTTTCTTGTTACTTTATGACGGCTTTTGCAGTTTTCGTCATTACTCTCCATCTTCCCCCCAAAAGACAGCTTAGCGAAGTATTCTTTCCTATCATCAAAAGGACAATCTCTCAGAAATGTTCTGATGGATGCAATATTCTCCATCTTGATAGTTTAAGAAGCACAAAAATTGCTAAGTTCATGTCTGTTGGGAGCCTTGTATAGTACTTGAAATAAGAGTTTGATTCTTGGGGCGCCTCGTTGGCTCAGTGGGTTAAAGCATCTGCCTTTGTCTCAGGTCATGATCCCAGAGTCCTGGGATCAAGCCCCGCATCAGGCTCTCTGCTCAGCGGGGAGCCTGCTTCCTCCTCCTCTCTCTCTCTGTGCCTACTTGTGATCTCTCTCTCTCTGTGTGTCAAGTGGATAAATAAAAATCTTTAAAAAAAGAGTTTGATTCTTTGCAAAATATGTAACAGGGAAGTTTATTGAAATTTTCTTCTCAGATTGTATTTTCCCTTTTCAATTTCTCTCTCTCTCTTTTTTTTTTTAAATATCTCTGTACAGGGAGCTGAATGGCTTTGTAGTGTCCCTTGAGGATATGTTCCTTTCCTGATATTTAAGTTTTTATTTTTAAAAGCCTATGACAATGGAATCCTTTGCTGGCGGCCAGCATGAAGAGAGAATTTTGAGGCTTTAGAGTCAGGGTGTGCTCTGGGACAGGCAAAGCAAGACAATTGGTGATGTTTTCAAAGACTTGAAAGGAGAGATCTCCCAGTCCTGAAAAAACTCAAGAGCCCAGTCCACTATCCTGGGATGATGTTTAGTTTGATGTGTCTACTTAACTGGGCTAAGGGATGCCCAGAGAGCTGGTAAGACACAGGATCTGAGCATGACTGTTAGAGTGTTTCTGGAACAGATTAGGATTTGAGTGAGTGAAAAAGATGCCTCTCACCAATCCACGTGGACACCATTCAATCTCCTAGGGGTCTGGATAGAACAGAAAGGCAGAGAGGGGACAAATTTGCTCTTTGACTCGAGATGGGACATCCATTTTCTCGTGTCCTTGGACATGGGACCTCCTGGTTCTCAGGTCTTTGAGTGTGGACTGAATTATACCAGAGGCTTCCTTGGTTCTCCAGCTTGCAGACAGCAGGTCGGTCATGGGACTTCTCAACCTCCTTAACTGTGTGAGCCAATTCTTGTAATAAATCTCAATTTCTCTTTTACTCTCTGTCTCTTGATGGAAAGATAACTACAGATGTACTATTATATATCTATATGTATATATAAAAATATATATATATTCTATCATATCTAATATATCCTGTCCTGTTTCTCTGGAGAACACTGACATTCACACTGGGCAACACAGAGAGAAAACTTCCAAACTCGATGAAGATTAGTTATATGGTGCACTTAGGGAGGTTGGAACTCAAGACTCAGAGCCTGGGTAAGGATTTCTCTGTCTGGGCTCTGTTGGAAGCCCACTTTTCAAAGAGCTGTATAGTAAGGCTGAACCTTGAGTGTATCTGCAGTTACTAAGATGAATGGAAGGAAGCCCAGGGACCTTTACATGACTTTCCTATATCAAACTGATATTCCATCTTTTTGTGTCATCCTAGAATCAACAGAAATCAAATAATTACTTCTATACAAAAAATATTTCTTACAAATCTAAATATGGAAATTTTGTCCTTATGCCAAGGTTTGGCCATAGAGAAGAGTGAATGAGAACACCCTTCTTACTCCTCACTAAGGTAAAGAAAAGAACACTAATTAATTAAACTAACTCAACTAAACTAACTAAACTAAATTAAACTAACTAAAAGAACACTAATCAATTAAACTAATTATCTGGTAAAGGTTTAAGCCACGGAATGCTTTCTTGTTAACATTTTATTAAATTCTAAGATACACACATAAAAAATACAAAACACATACCTAGAATCTAGCTCAAGAAACAAGACATTACCAAAAAAAGAATCAAGACATTACAATATCCGAGAAGCTTCCCATTTCATTCTGCCAATTGTGACTCTACCAAGGATAACCACTATCTAGAGTCCTACTACTAGAATTTAATTTTGCCTGTCTCAAGTTGTGGATTCTCTATTTTGAGATCATGTATATTCTTGGTATTCAGGCTAGAATGCTAGATAAATAAAAAAAATTAACTAATTGATCATAGAAACAAATGAAAGAATAGGAAAATAAATAAATTGGGGTAGTTATTTGATGTTATATGGCCAATTGCTACCAATGAAGCAATCTGCCCACTTTGCTCACATGAAGCACTGCCCTGCTTCACTTGATTCCATAGCAACAAGACTATCTCTATATATGGATTCATCACTGAGTGATGCTAGCTAGCTATTTATATGAGGAAGATAGACTCTTTAAGACCCAATTTCTTCAACTGTAAGAGGAATAGTAACACCATAATGTTATTACAAAAACAATAAAGTAATATATAATGAAATACATTGAAAATTTTTGGATCCTCACAGTGAAGCTGGAGTCAACAGGTCTTTATTATATTTTTGGTGGGAATGAAAAATGATCCTACTATTGTGTAAGGGAGATATTTACTCTTTGATCCAGTAGTCCTAATTCTGGAAATATATCTCAAAGCAATATTTTCCCATGTCAGAGATAACATATGTAATGTACAAGGTTATTCACAGCATATTAACTTTATTAGACTAGAGATACCTGAGAGTCCAAAGGATTAGAGATACCCACGAGTCCAAATTTTTATTTGAATATACTATGGTGTATTCACACAGTGGAATTCTATGCAACTGTGAAAATGAATGAGAAGACCTCAATGAACCAGTTTTTAGGATATATTTTAAGTGAATAAACTGATGTTTAGGATTCTATATACACTATGCTACTGGTATGTAAGAAAAGGGAAAACTAAGCATATATTGACATCTCTTTGTATTTGTATAAATTGTCACTGAAAAGACAAACATGAAGCTGAGAAGGAGGGAAGAATAGAGCTGAACAGAAATGAAGCTGAGATGGACTATTCTATACCTTTTAACAAATTATTTTGAAATACTTTTGCCTTACAGAAAAGTTATAAAATAATACAGAGAACACCATATACCTTTCTCCAAGCTTTCCCAAATAGTATTATATCACATAGCTAAGAAAATTAACATTAGTAAATACTCTAAGTTGAAATACAAATTTTATTCAGATGATGCCAGTTTTTCAAATGTTCACTTTCTGTTTCAGAATCCAACCAAGATTTCTCTTACATCTACTTGTTACGACTCTTCAGTCTTCTTTAATCTGACAGGTCCTTATTTTTTCGCCCTGATTTTATGAAATTTTTGAAGAGTGTCGGTCAGGTATTTTGAAGGCTGTACCTTAATTTGGGTTTCCATTATGCTTTTTTCACAACGATCTTAAAGGTATGCACTTTGGGAAAGAAGACCACAGAAAATGAACCTTTCTTAGTACATCATTATCAGGGGGCACGTGGGATGTCTCATTACCAGTGATGTTAATCTTGATCATGCACTAAGGTGGAGTCTGAAGGTTTCTTCATTGTAAAGTCATTATTTTCCCTTTGTAATACTAAGTGTTTTAAAGAAAGATAAGCTTAAATGAGACAATGTAAAAACCTGTTTCTTCTTCTATTGTCAACCAGTCTTAGCATTCACCAATGGATGTTGACTACAGCAATTACTACCATGGTGTTCAAATGGTGGACTTTTAGTTCCCCCAGGCTATGTTTATTAATTCAAAACCTTTTGTTAGGAGGAGTTGTTCCTTCTCAACCTCTTACTTTTTTAATACCGCGTTTATGTCAGTATAAACTCACTGTATATTTTATATGATCTAATTTTAATTCCTTTCTGTTTCTATCATTTCAACTTCCTTTAAAAACTCTTTGTAGTGGTTTTCCTAGGGTTTACAATATACATGTTAAAATTATCTAAGTACATCTTTAAGTAACAATCTACTGCTTTACACAGAGTGCCAATACATTATAACCTAGTATCCCAAATCTTCCCTTCTCTCTCTGGTGACATTGTTATTTATTTCACTTATTCATATAACTATCCAAAACACTACTACTGCTCAACTTGTTGTCCTTTAGGTCAGTTAAGTACAATACAAAAGGAAATAATTTATTTTACCTTCACTTATTCCTTCTCTGATGCTCTCCTTTCTTTTATGGAAATTCAAGGGTCTGATCTATATCTCTTTCCTTATGCTTGAAAATCTCCTTTTTTTAGGGCTTTTTGTGTTTATTTCCAGCAGTGTGATGCAAAATGTTGAGCAGCGACCATGCCATCCCAGCCGCTATATTAGGGAGAAGCCAAGCCACACTGAAGATCAGAGTCAGCAGTAATTCTTGCCTTCCTCAAAATACAAAACCTGAAATCCTTAGTTTTTCCTATTAAATAGCAATCACAAAGTCCTTATTCAAATGCTCTCATTAGTAAGAGTTACATAGGAAAAATATACGGATAAAGACATTTAAAATTCATGAGTATACCCAGTTGCAATTTTTATGGTTAAAATACCATGAAAATAGCACAAGTAGTTATACGATAACTATATGTTCCTGGTCTCCATGGCTAGGAACACATATTTTTCAGTCTGATGGGATCAGGTTATACAAGAACTGTAGTCTAATAATAAAAATCATTTTCTCTTCCTTCTCAGTCCATATTCAGCAGAACACACATTACCTGCTCTCTCTTCTTCAGATGAGAGTAAACCTTTGCTGTAATCTGCACCACTTCCTTTGGATTCACATGTCTAGAAATCAAAACATGCCCTTCTCAAACATGACCTGTTTGGGTGGCGAGGGGCCCTGTGTGGACAGATCTGCAGATGTTCCCACACCTGTAGCTAAGGGTCAAGACTGAAGGGAGCTGCTGTGCCTGGAGACCCAGTGAAGCCCCACTGTCCCCATGTGTAAGCACGGAATGTTCTCATCCAAGTTCTCTTGCAATTTCCCTGCATACTTTGTCTTTAGAGTGCTTTTCCCTTTTGTGATATGCGTGGGGAATTTGGAAACTGGAGTTTCAAAGGCATAAATATGTCTTAAGAAAATGCCTTGATTACAAAAGGAAGTTCATTTCATGCAGTCAAAAGCTCTACTCTGGGCACGTAGGGGATATGTGCACATTCAGATTTCTTTTTATTTTGTTAAAGAGAGAGCATGAGAAGGGGGGAGGGTCAGAGGGAGAAGCAGACTCCCCGCTGAGCAGGAAGCCTGATGTGGGACTTGATCTTGGGACTCCAGGATCATGACCTGAGCCAAAGGCAGTCGCCTAACCGAGTGAGCCACCCAGGCGCCCTCAGATTCTAAATCCCTTGAAATTTCACCGTCACTGTTTGTGGTTCCTAAGAAACGAGGCTGTTGGTAGGTAGGATACCCTGTGTGGTAGGAGGACCTATGCATGATATGCAGATTGTCCACCCTGCCACGTATTAGGCCTGAATGTCATCTCAGGATGCCAACAGGGGAACCTCCACTGAGAAATGCCATTTTTATCGAGTAAGCTGGAGCCTGAAGCAGTTGATGTTTTAATGCCTTTTGAATAAGCTTCCAAGGGCCCCTGGCTTTCAGAAGTAGAACTGGCAATGTGTTCAGCCAACCCTGCTTATATTTAACTACTCACCTTACAATGTTTTCATTTGTTGGTCACTACCACAGATGATGAACCAGAGGGGATAAAAAAAGAAGCAACCAACTCGTTTATTCGCCTCTAAATCAAACCCAATTTTTGTTTGAGATTCCAAATATTTAGATAACTTGGCCACTAATTTTTATTTTGCTTCATGTTTTGCACATCCTCTCCCAGAGCCACAGTGCCCCTCGTTCCACTTTATTTGTTGGTTTAAATGTCTTCTGCAGAGAGAACCAATCACCGATGGACTTCTTAAAATGGGGATACTGTTGTTCATTTGTGCTGAGGGAAAACACTTTATTTTGCTCACCTTTTCAAATATTTTCCTTAAGCCTCATTGTAGCATGATAAGTAAGATGTGTCTACACAATTTTATTTATTTATTTATTTTTTAGTTTACCTTGTTTGCGGATCACTGAATTTTGTGATGTGTTGTCTTGCACCGTATATGGGAAGGTTTTACAAGGTTTTACAAGGTCTGCTCCAGTATGGAAATAATCCACTAATTCAAATAATTGCTCTCCGAGCACTGGACCCTCTCCACTCTCATCTGGGCATGTGGGTGTTAGACTTGGGATATTGTCCCACTGGGTCCTATGGCTCTGCCATGGTTTCAGTTGTCTTTCCTCTCTGGATAATTGGATTATAATTAATTGCACATTGGATAATTGCCATGGGTCTATCTTTAAATTCACGAACTTCCCATTGTCTGCCTTCCACACATGAGCCCAGGGAATTGTAACTGTAAGTTTCAGTTCCAAAATTTGTTTCTTTTTTTTTTCTTCCATAGTTTCTCCCTTCTTTATTGAGAGCTTCACTTTCCTTCACTAACATCCTGATCTCAAGGAGTGTAGTTATGGTAGGTAGTTGTCTTAACGTCTTAGATAATTTTAATATCTGGGTCATCTTGGGATTGGCCTCTGTTGATTGTTTTTTCCCTTGGATTATTGGTTATCATTTTGGAAACTTTGTATGTCAAATACATTTGGATTTTATCATGGGTATTTTTTAATGTTATATTTTTAAATTTCTGTCTCCTGTTGAAGTGCTCTGGAAAATATTAAATTTTGTGGGCTTTGTTTTTACAGGCAATCAGCCCTGTTTGGCTGGGACAGACTCAGTTTCATGGGCAGAATTCCAGTCTCACCACCTGACGATCTTGCTGAGCTGAGTGGACGTGTCCTGTGCACTGGTGTCTCGGGGTTTGTCCAGGAAGTGATCTATGGTCCCTGTCATGGTTTAGTGCTCAAAGTTCAGTGCTCCACTGCAGTGTGCAGGTCTTTTCTGCACAGATGTACTTTGGAGGCCACCCTAGGATTTGTGTCTGTTCAGACATGGACTTGGGAATTTCCCTTGTCAAGGTGTGTCCTCTGCCAGTGCTCCTAGCTCTCCCGGCCCTCGGGGTCTCCCCTTGGGGTGGGAGGTGCCTGTGTACAGCCACTTGTTGCAGTAGAGACAAGAAAAGAAACAATAAATCTTAGACTACTGGGCCCTCCTATCCAGTTTAATGCATCTGACCAGAAAGACAAGTTTTCTCATAGGGTTTTGGGTTCTCCTCTTGTCAGTGCTGCAAAGAGCATGGGGTTTGAGCTGCCACAGGACATGGCCAAGAGAGAAAAGAGATAGCCAAAAAAGGACAGAAAAAAGAAATCAAGAAAGCAACTGATTCCCTCCCATACTGTCAGCCTCTCAGTCTCCTGAGAACCCCACTCCTGGCCCTCAGACTGATAGATGGTAAATCTCAAGACTCTGCTCTCTGTGTCTGCATGTTGTTCTGGACTAGGGTGGTCTCCACGTCAAAGATGGAACATAAAAAAGGAAACTTAGCCAGTGTGGCTTCTTGAACTCTGACTTCCCTTCGTAATATAACTTTAATGAACTCTCAGAATCCTTGAGTAGTTGCTTTCTGGATTTGTTAAAAAAATTAATGGAGTAGATCTGGTGCATCTTATCAGCTTTATTCAACAATTCATGCCTTGGGCAGCACCCCTTCTAGCAAACAGGAAGGAGCTCTGAGGAGTAGTACACAATGAACATCTCTCAGAGGTGGAAGGAGGCAGGAGAACACCAGTTGTAGCAAAGAGTGGATTGATTCAGGCAAGGTCGCCTTCCTACAGGGACAGAAGGTCTATCAGGCCAGTGGCCTCACTAGCGCTGACAAGGCAATGCCAGATGGACATTCCGCAAGAGCTGAAGCTGCAGGTCAGCTGGGTGTTCAGTCTCATCTGCCGATGCAGGACTTAACACAAGGGACTCCCTTTGGGGCCTGTTGTTTCTTTCTCAACAGTTTTAATTAGGGGGTGTTCAGATGTTTGGGTTTTTTTGAGGTGTTTTGTTTTGTTTTCATAGTTAGTAGCAGAGAAGGCTGCAGGGTGCATGTTCTCCAGGCAAGAGTGGCTGTGTTTGTCTCAGGCTCTGAACTTCTCGGCTGTCACTACATACCGACTGTGCATACAGCTGGACTGGGGACACGGACAGACAGAAGGAGAGAAAGGGAGATTGAGAGAGAGAGAGAAGAACTAGGAAAGCAAAACAGAGGGAGGGAGGAGGGAGGCGGAAAGCATCCGATGCTGTGGGTAAAGGAGACCCAAAGACCTGCTGGGACAAAAGACACCAGTGTCTCGGCCCTGAATGCAGAGGTGGACGGAGCGCGGTCAGTGTCCTCCCGTCGCAGGAGAGCACAGAGTCGAAGGAAGCGCCGCACAGGAGCTGGGTGCTGGGGTGTGGTCAGCACGAGGCCAGCCGCTCCTGTCCTAGTCCTCGGGCCCAGGCGCCCGGGACCCCACAGCCCCGAGGCGTTCCAGTGGCTCGGCTGAGGGGAGTCGTGGTGACCCGCCATGTCCCCAGTGGCCAAGTGGCCTCGAAGAGCACGAGATGCCCCTGGGCAGCTGCAGCTGGGGGAGCCGAGCGTCAGCCACACGGCCCCTAGGACCGAAGACGGTGGGACTGTCCCTCGCCAGCCCCCAGGCCGCTGGCGCATCTCCTGGTCAGGCCTGACCGCACCGTACTTCGCACTGTCCGCTGCACGGCCTGGCTCCTCAGCTACTGGGGGCCCACCGCCGGCCGATGCGCTAGTCTCCAGCCAAGGGGCTCTGGTCTCTCGACCTGGGCGCATGGGGCGCTGTCACGGGAGGAGCCCCCTGGCCTGGCTGGCGCGAGGCCGGCGGGCCTGACCCTAAGCCACCGGGGCTGCTGAGATGCGCAGGGGAAGGAGGACGAGTCCGAGCCGGTGGGCCGGGGCTCTCGTGGGGACAGCGTGGCTCAGCAGCAGACCGAGTGACCGCGCCCGTGGGGATGGCTCCTCGCCCACAGCGGCTCTGGTCCGCCAGGTTGGCCACGTCCGTGGAGGTCACGCCGCGGTCCGGCAAGCGCCGGGTTTGCTGCCCGGGGCCCCGGGAACGAGCTGAACTGCGCGTGCTCTGGAACACGCGGTCCACTCCACCACAATGCCAGTGGGCAGAGCCGCCCCCCCCCCCAAAATCATCTTTTAACATTTTTTGCAGGGCAAGTCTGCTGTCTGGGAATTCTCCCAGTTTTTGTTTATCTGAGAAACTATTTCTTTTTTACTTTGGAAGGATAATCTCAAAGGATATAGAATTTATGGATGCAGAGTTTTTTCCATCCCCCAAGCACCCAAACATTTTAAACCTGTAGGGGGGATGGTCAGCACATCCTGGTGCTCTTGGGGCACTGGTGAAAACCCATTGCAGCTAGGGAAAGGAAATAGGAGAAAAGAAACTTGAAACCTTGGAGGAGGGGCATAAAGATCTACTGGACTCAAACTACAAAGCAAACTGCAGGACTGAGAAGTAGAGACACAGCACCCAAGACAAAGATTTATATTTTTATTTATTTTTCATTTTTTTAAGATTTTATTTATTTATTTGACAGACAGAGATCAGAAGTAGGCAGAGAGGCAGGCAGAGAGAGGGGGGAAGCAGGCTCCCCACTGAGCAGAGAGCCCAATGCAGGGCTTGATCCCAGGACCCAAAAATCATGACCTGAGCTGAAGGCAGAGACCTAACACACTGAGCCACCCAGGTGCCCCTAAGACAAAGATTTAATCAGAGTAGAGAACAACTGCGGATGTGGTCCCCCGTCCCCAAGCACATACAGCAGGAAAAGAAGCATCAAGGAACAAGTAATTTACAAAAGACAGACCCTCACTGAGGTCCAGTATGAAGGGAAGATTAGCATGGATCAAGCATTGAAATAAAAAGCCCTCTGAAAACCCCAACCCTAAACACAGGATAGTATTAGAATTTGAACCCTGTGGTACAAATCTGAAAAATCAGGTTTAATGGGTTCACCAAATGGATCCTCCCACCAAAATTCTAGCAGGAAGAAGAGCATGCCCACTTCCAAGTGTGAAAACGATTTCCCACAATCTCTTCTGTCCTACAGAAGATGTATGTCTTTCAAGAATAAGCTAGAACGCATCCAAAAAGGTAAGAAAAAAAAAAAACAGCACCTTCCTAAGAAACGGAGCAATCATTAATACCAAACTCAAATATGATAGAGATGTTAGAAGTATCTGAGTGGGAGTTTTAAATAACTATGATTATTATGTTAAAGGCTTTAAAGGAGAAAAATAGACAACATATAAGACAGGTGGTTAAATTTAGAAATTATAATAAATATTCCAAAGAAACACCAAAAATGCATAACACAGTGTCAAAGAATTTTTTCAATAGGTTTAATAGTAAACTGGGCATAGCTAAAGAGAGAATCCATATACTGGAAGACAGGTATACAGAAGTCACCCAGGCCAGAATGCAGACCATGACTAAGAAGTCTTCAGATGAATGAAACAAACTCAATGAAGTGAGTGGGGAAGAAAAACCCAACCTAAGCAACTGGAAAATAGTGTTTTGACTAGAGAACATAAAGCCTTAAGGCCAAAAGAACTAAAGGGATATTGCCTTCTAGTTTGTAACCTTTTTTCACATGCACTTGTGGGACATATTATCAAATTGCTTTATATGAGTACTAGGCTTGAACAAATGAATACATTTTAGTAATGAGATTTGGAGAACTCACTATTGGAGCAAGAAAGGGTCTATGTCCCAAGGTCACAGGAGCCACATTTAAAAAGAGCTCTCAGTGGCCAATGCTGAAATAATCAAAGCAACACAATAAATAGTGATAGTATTAGTTTATAACCCCCCCAATAAAATATATACCATTGAATCTGAAGACTTGTTTTTAGCCCAACATATAAAATGATTGGAAATCATTACTCTTACTCTTACAATGAAAAAACAAAGCCAGACAAGCTGAAAATCGGTGTTTCTCAGACACACCAAAGAAATGAGTTTGTAGGACAGACTGCATTCCCAAAAACTCAAGGGTCTGGTTCATCCAGAGAGATAATGCTCATGAGACTGGCTTACCTGGAAATTATCTCAGGAAATTTTAAGTAACAATCACTAATATGGTCAAAGCTCTCGAGAGAAAAGTAGATAACGTGTAAGACCAGACAGAATGTCAGCAGAAAGATGAGAACTATAAGAAAGGAGGAAAAAGACATGCTAGATGTGAAAAACAGTATTGGAAATGAAGATTGCATTTCATGGGTGCCATCAGTAGACTGGACATGACTGAGGAAAGAATCACTAAGTCTGAATATAAGTAAATAGAAACTTCTCATAGTGGAATGCAAAAAGACAAAAAGAAGGAAAAAAGGATAAGATGGGATGAAATGGAATGGAATAAAGAAGAATCTCCCAGAACTGTGGAACAATATTAAAAGTTGTGATATACATTTACTTAGGAGTATCTGTTCACAAAAGTGTAGTAGTAGACCTTGATAAATTCTTACTATACGTACCCATGCTTAACCGTGTAGGAAAAGCTAATACTAAAATTCTCCGTATCTGAGCTTAAACTCTAAAAATCTCTCTTCTGCTAAAAATAAGAAAAACAAATAATCAATGGAGCACATATTTGGATTAAAAGGGATGAACCGATACAATTGTTGCCATGTGGTAATGGAATTTTATGATGCCCTTTGCTTTCAAATTGGAATTAAGCTGCAATTCTGTATTGAAACTTCATTTTTATTTATGACATAGTTATGCACTAGTAGCCTTCTTACCTTGGATGGTAATCTTATTTGCCTAGCCATATAAATTGTTTTGTTTATTTTTGATTTTTATTACTTTGAAGATTCTTTCATTGAACTTTGTAACTATTTGATTTATAACAAATTTGCTTTCCTTCTAGGAATTTATTCTTTTCTATACACATCCACATACACTTGCAGATGATTTTATTGAAATGTGTTCATATCTATGTGTATAGATTTATATATATGTATAATATATTGCATATTTTTCCTATTATGATACATTTGAGCCACCCTGAAATGATCAAATATTTATTTTAATATATTTATACATATACTTTAATAAAGTTTATCATGTACTCAATCTCACTGTAGATGCTTGAAATTTGATGGATTTCTCTTATTTCACAAATTAAAAATGTCAATAAACAAAGCTACACATAAGGGAAGTGATTTATTCTACGTTTACTCATTGGATTGCTTGGGAGCTAAAGTTAGCACACAAACATTTGATGAATAACTTTTTTGCGGTTTCCTTCTTGTTGAGGAACCAAGTAGCATGGATTCTGCAAAGCATCATTCTCTCAGTTCTACCAATTACCTTCTGTCTTAGACCAATGTATTTAATTTATAGTAAACGAAATTTTGTTAGCATTATGACATCCAGGCTACTGTTTAATTCCTGAATGAAAAAAAAAAAAAAAAAAAAAAACAAGCAGGATAGAATGATCAGTCCCTGCCTGCCAAGAGCTTACCATCAAGAGGGCCGAGTTTACAATAGCAACATCCTGTGAATCAGACCTGTCTGTGACTCCTTTTGATAGATATTCTGACTTTTCAAATTGCCTGGGGTTGGACAAAATTCTTTTCTTTTTTTTTAAGATTTTATTTATTTATTTGACAGAGATCACAAGTAGGCAGAGAAGCAGGAAGAGAGAGAGGAAGGGAAGCAGGCTCCCTGCTGAGCAGAGAGCCCAATGTGGGGCTCGATCCCAGGACCCTGAGACCATGACCTGAGCCAAAGGCAGAGTCTTAACCCACTGAGCCACCCAGGCATCCCGACAAAATTCTTTTCAATGGGCTGAAGATTCTGTATTGTTAGGCTAAGAAAGAGTAATATTTGTGCTACTGTCAAAAAGAAAGTAAGCCTATTTCCAGCTTCCATGTAATACTCTATGGTCTATTTGACTGTGGCTCTTAGACATCAAGCACAGCCAAGTCTCAGAGCTCACCAGCTGATGAGGGAAGAGTCATCTAGAACCATTCAGGATGGGGATTCTTTTTGTCCAAGCCAGAAACTGAGAGTCCACTCTCCACTGAGAGACTGTCTAAATAGCAAATTAAAGTGGTATAAGCTTTGCTTTGTTGAATACTTGGATTTTTTTTTTTTTTGAGGCATAAGGGAAAGCAAAAAACAATAGTAATATTCACAGAAGAAAAGAAAGAAGACAAAATTGGCCCAGGTATGACAAGAAGGGAAGTTTCAGTTAGGAAACCATTGTCTGTAATACTGACAATGGGATAGATAAGAATAAGCAATACACAAAGGGCCTTCATATTTTAGTAGCTTGGAATAGATTCCAAATTTTAAATCAGAGTACAGAGTTTTCTTTCAATTTAATGAAAAGGGGCAAGGTACAGTTATCTTAGGGTTGAACAAGTCTGAGAAGAAAATATTGCCCAGCCCCACCCCCACCGACCATTAGTGAGAGCAGCAGTAGAAAGTATGAGCTGTCGATCCAGGCTGTCAGAGTTAACCTCTACTACCTACAAGCTCTGTATCCTTTAGGTGTTTATTTAACCTCTCTGCCACTCATTTTTCTCATCTTTTAAATGGCAATAGTATTAGTATCTATCTTATAGCAGCACAGTTTGAAGATTATAAAATATACTATTGATAAGTGTTTGCTTTAATAGTTTACTTATATGAAATCCTCAGAGTCATAGGTGCCATGGAATTCAGATTGTGAAGTAATAAGGATTATATATACATGTATTTAAAAAAGATTTTATTTATTTATTTGACAGAGATCACAAGTAGGCAGGGAGCAGACAGAGAGAGATGAAGGGAAGCAGTCTCCCCACTGAGCAGAAAGCCCATTGCGGGGCATGATCCCAGAACCTGGGATCATGACCTGAGCTGAAGGCAGAGGCTTTAACCCACTGAGCCACCCAGGCACCCCTGTAAATAGCTTCTTATGGGTCCATTTCAGAGGTTGATGACAAATAAGAACTGGAAGGAGAGGATTTTACCACAATTCCCCCCCCCCCAAATGTTTAGTTTGTAGAATTTTCTGGATATAAGATTTATCTATAAAAGAAAATCAGCAGCAGAATTATCTAAAACTAAGTGTAAAGGGATGATATCAGGTGTCAAGTTTACTCTTGACAAGGTGTCTTAGAAAGCATATGGAGTAGTCACACTGATGTAGCGACCACCTGCTTTGGTAAGTTTTGCTTTTGTATCTTATAATGCTAGCCAAGCCCTCCAGTGCAAGGTTACTTATTATTACTTGTCTTGTTCCAAATTTTAATGAGACTATGTAATTTTTTTTATTAAATACATTATGTAGCAATGTAATTTCCCTGGATAAAGTACCAGGAAGTAGGTAAATAAAGAATAAAGTACCAGAAACCTTGATGGAAATTCAGTGTATTAGGTAATTTGGTTTAAAAAGAAATCACAAAATACTCATTCAAGTACCATTTTTATTAGAGGCCATATATAATTTTGACACACATACACATGACTTCTGTATTTTCTGAATTATTCTATAGAAAAAAGTAAGTGGAATTCTGGTTTTTAGTTGCACATATAAAGAACATGGAAGTTGCCACTCCTTCCTAACAACTATAAATCATTATAGACTTAGACTCTAACAAATCTTGAATTTATAAGAGAGGTAAGGCCATACAAATCACTGCTCAAGATTGAAGAGGCAGACAGGTGAATAAAGGGAGTTGGGGGTTACTGGAGCAGAGACTGAGAGAGGAATAGCTATGGATACCTGTGCTGAGACAGGAAAACATGAAGTGTAACTGAGGAACGGCTAGAGGCTCAGTGCAGACAAGTCTGAGAGTTAAAATCTTCCTAGGAAGATAGGGAAGCAGATAGTTTCCCACAGTTTTGTGAGATTGACCAGAATCCCACAGTCAATACCAGAGAATATTCCCCCTTTGCTTCTGGCAAGGAGAGAGGAAAGACTCTGAACACTCCAGAACACTTTGAAATACTCCAGAACATTCTAGTCTTTTAACAAGGCCTTTCCTTAGGTAACACTGGTTAACTGGAACCTAAGCTGCTGCAGTGTTATCAGCCTATTAGACCTGTGGATGGGAAATACCAAAACCAGCTCATCCTGCTAGCCTCTCCCACATTAGGGGTAAGGAAAACCTGAGAAACACTTGTGAAGTTCACATTCCAAAGGCAGAGACTCACTAAAAGCGTGGGATTTAACCATGGACTACAGAACACTTCCATTCCCCGTACCTCACCACATTACCAGCAGCCTATTTAGAGAAGTTTCTTTTACCTATTTTATCATGGAGAACTACTAGAAAAAAAATGACAATGTATACCTAATGGCAAAAAACACCATTCGAAGTGACAGAGCAATCATAAGAACCAGACATGGCAGGGGCGCCTGGGTGCCTCAGTGGGTTAAGCCTCTGCCTTCGTCTCAGGTCATGATCCGAGGGTTCTGGGATCGAGCCCCACATCAGGCTCTCTGCTCAGTAGGGAGCCTGATTCCCTCTCTCTCTCTGACTGCCTCTCTGCCTACTTGTGATCTCTGTCTGTCAAATAAATAAAATCTTTAAAAAAAAAAAAAAAGAACCAGACATGGCAGAGATGTTGGGATTATCAGACCAGGATATAAAACAACCTGGATTAATATGCTAAAGGATCTGTGGATAAAGTAAACAGTATGTAAGTACGGATAGGCAATATAAACAGAGATTTGGAAATTCTAATAAAGAGTCAAAAAGCAATGATACAGATAAAACCACAACAAAAAAACAAACAAAAAACCAAACTGCTCTAATAGAAATGCAGAAAGCCTTTGATGAGCTCATTAGAAAACTGGACACTAATACATCTGACTAAAGAATCTCTGAGTCTGAGGGTATCATGATAAAAATTTCCAAAATGAAAAGCATAGGGAAAAAGACTGAAAAACCAACCAACCAACCAACCAACAAACAAACAAACAAAAAACAAACAGAAAACAACCCCAGGCTATCCAGAGACTGTGAAATAATTACAAGAGGTAGAACATCCAAGTAATGGAAATACCAGAAGAAGAAAGAGTGGAATAGAAGAACTATCTGAAACAATGACTGAAAACTTTCCCAAATTAATACCCGATACCAAATCATGGAAATAGAAAGCAGGATAAATGCCAAAAACTACATCAAGGCATGTCATAATCAAACTACAGAAAATCAAGATATAGAAAATATTCAGAAAAAAGTCAGGGGGGACTTAATCTGTAGAAGGACAAAGATAAGAATTACATCCAACTTCTCAGAAAACCATGCAAACAAAAGAGTGGAGTAAAATATTTAAAGTATTGAGGGGGACAAAACCCCATCAATCTATAATTTTGTACCCTACAAAATTACCTTTTTAAAGTGAAGAAGAAATATTTTCTCAAACAAAAATTACAGAAATTCATTGCCAGCAGACCCAGCTTGCAAGAAACATTTAAAATATTTCTAAATAAAATATTTCTAAATATTTCTAAAATAAACACCTTAGAGAACTTGGTATTTCCCCCAAACAAGATTAAAGCAATGCCTACAGAACAACTTACACACAAATGTATATGTCTTATTCATAATTACAGAATTGATAGCAACCAAGATATGCTTCATAAGGTGAATGGACAAATAAACTGTGATACATCCAGACACCAGAATGTTTACTGCAAATAGATCAGTGGTTTTTATAAGTGAGGAGGGAGGGAAAGATAAATAAGCAGAACACAGATGTTTTTAGGCTCTGAAACTATTTTGTATGATACTATAATGGTGGATATATGCATGTACCTACGTATGTATAATGGCAGATACTACACATTTGTACAAAATCATAGAATATGCAATACCAAGACAGAATTGTAATGTAAATGGTTGGTTTGGGTGAAAATTATGTGTCACTGTAGGTTCACAGATTGTAACTAATATACCACACTTGTCAAAAAATGTTTACAAAGAGGGAGGGATAGGGTAAGTGGGAAATATCTGTACCATTGCTCAATTTTGCTATGAACCTAAAACTGCTCTATAAAAGTTTAATTTTAAAAATCACAAAATCTTTTTAAAACCTGTCAAATTCAACACTTTGAAGATCAGAAACTTGTTCTGAAGAATACACTGGTAAGAAAATAAAAGGCTAAAAAGAGTTGGGGAGAAAATATTTGCAAACCATAGATACAAAAAGGATTTGTATCTAGAATATGTAAAGAATCAATTCAACACAATAAAAGAAGCCAGGTACAAAACCACATGTTATATGATTCCATAAACTACAGTGTAACGTGTACATAGACAATTTTCTAAGGACACTAAAGACTGAGCACAGCAGGGAGATGTTACAGGTAAGTTAACATTTGCTAAAAGAGAATAAGCTTCCTAGTTTTACCACTCAGAGCCTGAGGGCAGACACCATTAGTGCAATGTTGTGCAACTACAATATGGAAGTTATAAGACTTTTTTTATTAGACTGATGAACCAAGAAGGGCAGAGTCTGGGACAACTACACAGCTGAAAAACTAAGGGGGCAGAGTAAAAGGGGTTGGATCTCTAAAAGAGAGATAAGGTAGAAAGACTGCATTATACCTAAATATTTGGATGAACTTGCCATGCACCACATGGAAAAAAATGCAGTTTGAGTTCTGTCAAACTGAACACTCAAACAAACAAACAAACAAAAACAAAACAAAATAAAAAAAAGCCTTCGTTGAAAGTATATAACCTAATCCAGAAGCCACTGTAATTATCTTCATGGATGTGGAAATACATTGATGATGATTAAAAAGAAAAATCTCAGCAAAGGAATAGACTTTAGAAGCTATAAAATGAGAATAAAAAAGAAATTAAAAAGTGAAAAATACAATCTGAAATAAAAATTTCACCTAATGGGATTAACAACATATTGAAGATAAAGTAAATGAACTTTAAGATAGATAAATAATAAATTAGAAAAGAGAGACAATTAAATGCAAAAAAATGAAGAGGCTCAGAAAAACTGCAACAATTGAAGATGGTCTAACATATATGCAGTGATAGCACCAGGAGAGAAAAAAAAAATAACAGAACAGAATAAATGGATGAAGAAATGTGGCTTATTTCTCAAATTTGGTGAAAAACACAAATGTACAAATTCAAGCTCATTAGAACACAAACATAGTAAATGCAAGGAAAATAGCATTCACTCACATACAGTCAAATTCATGCTTAATTTGAAAGTTTTGAAAGCAGCCAGAGAAAAACAACATATTAAACAACATACAGAAGAACAAAATTTACTTTCAAATAAACTGCAAATTTACTTTCAAGTAACTTTCAAGGTAACTCTTCAATCTCTACTATGTGACACAGAGATGTCAGAATAACTAGAAATCTTATAGATATTTACTGAACAAATAAGAGATTTCTTGAGAGGTCCAAATGAGGCAATTAATTATTTCAGTTAGCGTAGGTAGTGGAAAAAGCACTATACTTGGGGTAGAGGAGCTCAGTTAAGGTTCAGATTGACCATCAAGTAGCTGAGATTCTGAACAAGTTCCTTAGACTTTTAAGTCTAATTTGCTTGTCTTTAAAATTGAAACACTTGCTCCACAAGGTCCTTGTGAAATGACCTAAGATAATCCACATGAAGAGGTGCCTGGGTGGCTCAGTCTGTTAAAGTGGCTGCCTTCAGCTCAGGTGGGATCTCAGGGTCCTGGGACCAAGCCCTGTATTTGGATCCCTGCTCAGTGGGGAGTTGGCTTGTCCTTCTCCCTCTGCCCCTACCCTTGCTCCACCCCGCTTGTGTCCACACTCTCTCCCTCTCAAATAAACAAATGAAATCTTGAAAAAAAAGATCTATGTGAAAATGCCTGTTTTTAACATATACAAATTATAATATTTAGTTGAATCTAAATGATGTTTCATGTTTGAGTATTTTTTACAAAGATACACTGTTTAATGTCTGCAAGGAAAAGCCACAATTTTTGTACCATTTTTCTGTATCAGTGGTTGATGGACTAAAAATAATTGTCCAATATAAAGGCAAATTACCTGTTGACATCTGCAAACTCCCTTAAATCTTTAAAATCTTGTCCATATATCCTCTCACTCCCCAGCATGGTGACAGAAATTTTAATGTAATGCTTCTAGTTATTGATTTTCTACAACTGACTATCCTCCAGAATTTCCTTACATGGACTTTTAAAAATATGTGTTATATTAAGATTTCTAATAAATTGAAATTAATTTTCCTGAAAATTATTTGAGAATTTTATTTTGCATTTGCCATTCATTCCATCTCATTAAACATCAGTATCTATTATCTACCTCCAAATAGCTACTAGTATTTTAACATTTGTACCACAATAAACTTTGATGGTTTAATAGTTGTAAAAGTATACTACAATGTTTAGCTGTACTGTTATTGCATATATAATCAGGACTTTGTAAAGCATATCAAATATACACAAATGTACTTTTTGACTTAGCAAGATTCAATTTATCTGAGGTAGGCTGTTTTATATAGAAATATCTCAAACAAATAGGAATATGTTTTCTTCTTTTATGGATTAATATTTCCAAAAAGAGCTTATTTGACTTATTTGACAAAGTTTCTGAAACAAACTAGGACCTCCTACAAAAGTGAAGTGGTCAAAAAGACAAAATATTACTAAATCACCAACAATACTATGTTTTTATTCCCTGGAATCTGGAGATTAAGAAGAAAATATACTATACTCTAAGCTATGTTAAGGTGGGATTATTATCCTAATACGGTGAAGAAAATATTCATTAAGTCACGGATTGTTATGTGTGAAGTACAAGCAAAGAATTATCTTTAGGAAATGAGAGAAAATTGCAACTACTTTTCAAATGCAACCTTGACATTTTAAAAAGTGCAGTCATGGATCTGTCCCCATGGAGACAAATATTTTACCCTTCATTTCTGCACCAAAATTCATCATATTATACCCAGATCTGATCTAGTCTCCATGGTCTTTCTTAGGAGGGTTATATGCTTATAAAGATATGTCCCAATGAACAGCAAAACTTTCACTGAATGTTTCTGTTCTCCACCCTTTCAATGGATACAGTAATCTTTTTTTTAAACCTCAGGTTTTTCAAGATAAAAATCTGTTTTATGCAGTAAAATAGATGATTCAGTCAAAAGAAAAAATTTGTGAGAACTTCAAAGAAACCACAATCTTTGGGACTGAGAATTAGACCCTATGGCCCCATTCTCCAAGTAGTACACACTTACAGAAATCAACATTACTTACAAACACCCAGAGTTTGCCTTCATTTTATTCCTTATTAATGATAAGTGGAAGAAAGATTTTGAGTCACAAAAATCCACCACTACGTATGTCATTATTTTCTTTTTTCCCCCTCTTTGCATTGAGATAATCTATACAAAGTGCTTTACCTGGTACCTAAATTAAATTAGTTAGTTGTCCAACAATGTGTTCATTTTGGTCTTTTAATTGTTTATTCATTTTTCCCTTTATACCTTGAAAAAATACTAATTAAGAAATTCTAATCAATACAGTCAAACAGCAGACCTCCTGTTTATTATCTGCAGAACTTCCTAAATCTCTAGAACAAAAACAAAACTTTTGAATGAATTTCATCACTGGCAAGTTCTTACTGGTAATTTCATACATGTGACTCATCAGAATTTTGCCTCTGTGTATGCTGAGGAATAGGAGAACTTAGATATTTGTCACTATGCCAATGTACTTGACTTAAGCATTATCTCTTCTTATATTTCTATGTTTTTGTCTATCATGGGGCCTGAGGACCTGGCATTTTTTTTTTATTTTCAGCATAACAGTATTCCTTGTTTTTGCACCACACCCAGTGCTCCATGCAATCCGTGCCCTCTCCAATACCCACCACCTGGTTCCCCCAACCTCCCACCCCCGTCCCTTCAAACCCTTCAGATTGTTTGTCAGAGTCCCTAGTCTCATGGTTCACCTCCCCTTCCAGTTTCCCCCAACTCCCTTCTCCTCTCTAACTCCCCTTGTCCTCCATGCTATTTGTTATGCTCCACAAATAAGTGAAATATGATAATTGACTCTCTCTGCTTGACTTATTTCACTCAGCACAATCTCTTCCAGTCCCGTCCATGTTGCTACAAAAGTTGGGTATTCATCCTTTCTGATGGAGGTATAATACTCCATAGTGTATATGGACCATATCTTCCTTATCCATTTGTCCGTTGAAGGGCATCTTGGTTCTTTCCACAGTTTGACGACAGTGGCCATTGCTGCTATAAACATTGGGGTACAGATGGCCCTTCTTTTCACTACATCTGTATCGTTGGGGCAAATACCCAGTAGTGCAATGTCAGGGTCATAGGGAAGCTCTATTTTTAATTTCTTGAGGAATCTCCACACTATTCTTCAAAGTGGCTGCACCAACTTGCATTCCCACCAACAGTGTAAGAGGGTTCCCCTTTCTCCACATCCCCTCCAACACATGTTGTTTCCTGTCCTGCTAATTTTGGCCATTCTAAGTGGTGTAAGGTGATATCTCAATGTGGTTTTAATTTGAATCTCCCTGATGGCTAGTGATGATGAACATTTTTTCATGTGTCTGATAGCCTTTGTATGTCTTCATTGGAGAAGTGTCTGTTCATATCTTCTGCCCATTTTTTTATATGATTGTCTGTTTTGTGTGTGTTGAGTTTGAGGAGTTCTTTATAGATCCTGGATATCAACCTTTTGTCTGTACTGTCATTTGCAAATATCTTCTCCCCCAGAAGAGACCCCAAATCGCTAAGGAAATGTTGAAAAACAAAAATAAAACTGGGGGCATGACGTTACCTGATTTCAAGCTTTACTACAAAGCTGTGACCACCAAGACATCATGGTACTGGCATAAAAACAGACACATAGACCTGTGGAACAGAGTAGAGAGCCCAGATATGGACCCTCTACTCTACAGTCAAATAATCTTCAACAAAACAGGAAAAAATATACAGTGGAAAAAAAGACAGTCTCTTCAATAAATGGTGCTGTGAAAACTGGACAGCTCTATGTAGAAGAATGAAAGTCGACCATTCTCTTACACCGTACACAAAGATAAACTCAAAATGGATAAAAGACCTCAACGTGAGACAGGAATCCATCAGAATCTTAGAGGAGAACATAGGCAGTAACCTCTTTGATATCAGCCACAGCAACTTCTTTCAAGATAGGTCTCCAAAGGCAAAGGAAACAAAAGTGAAAATAAACTTTTGGGACTTCATCAAAATCAAAAGCTTCTGCACAGCAAAGGAAACAGTCAAGAAAACAAAGAGGACCTGGCGTTTGAAAGCACTATAGAACTTGCTTTCAGTGCAAACACAGTAATTTCACTTCAACACCATGTCACAATATATCTAAACAGCAAAATCATAGTTAACCCAATCTAATTCAATAACCTACTCATTTTAGGGTTTTATTTTTTCTTAATAACTTTCTATTTTTACTGTCCACATGGAATTTTGCCTTTATGTACCTCCATTTCCATAGAAGGCATATCAAACATTATGAACACAGTTCACTTACAAAGGCAAAAACTTTCTGGTAATTCATTTCATGCATTACTGTTTTTAACCTAACAGATTTTTCCTCATGGAAAATTTTAACACCTAAAATTACCTAGTGCATTTGTTTGTTTACTTACTTGCCATCTCTCTACTACACTAGAATATCAAGTTTAGGAGGGCAGCAACTGTATTTCTTTGCTGCTATATCCTCATTGAATACAGTACCCAGCACACATCAGATGGACAATAAAGATTTGTTGGATGAATGAGCAAATAAACAAAAGCACAGTGAATGTCTGTCTGTACTTGTTCATTCTTATGGAGGATCTGAAATTTACACTCTTTGGTGGGACAGGATGGCTCGAATGGAAATAAATGGAATATTTTGCTTCTCTTTGGTCAGTTAGGCTCTGTTAAAGGACCAGAAGGTTAGGGTGTGGTTAAATCCTCCTGAGGGCTAACATTGTGAAAAACAGAACGCACATGGTTCCCATGAGAACCTGGCAAAACTTCAAGAGATCAATGTGTGGGGAGTGGGGGGGTTATGACTGGGTCCCCGTGGAGTTTTTGTCTCTAAGACTTCTCCATACTGAGCTTCTAGAAGTTGTCAAAGTTCAGCTTTCTCTATCCCAATACTGTCCTAGTTTTCTGCTGGTGGATTTTTGCCATAGTAATCTATGATTCTCTGTATTCACCTGTCTTTCCAATTCTAGGAATAGCAGTCTTGCTTGTAAACACACTTCTCTCAAAGATCTCAGAAGAGCTGTTGACTTTTTAGTTTGTTCACTTTTTTACTCTTAGAATACAGTGGCAACTTCCCAACTTCTTATATGGTGGACAAGAAATGAGAAGTCCAACTATGTGTTCTTCATTCTATTTAAGAAATCTTTGCCAGACTGAAAATCAATTTCTCCTATTCTTTTTTCTAGAAGTTTCATAATTTGGGGATTACAGTTAGGTCTATGACTCATTTTGAGTTTGTTTTCATGTATGATGTGAGGTAAAATTTGAGATTCATTTCATTATCTGTATGTGGCTAGCCCCTATTTTCAGCATAATTTGTTGAAAAGATGACTTCTATCCCCACTGAATTGCCTTGGTAACTATGTCAAATGCCAATTGGCTTTATGTATGTGGTTCTATTTTTGGTCTTGCTATTCTGGTGCATTCACTTTTATCTTTTTTTTTTTCTTTTAAGATTTAATTTTTAAGTAGTCTCCATCACAGGGCTTAAACTCACAACCCTTGAGGCGCCTGGGTGGCTCAGTGGGTTAAGCCGCTGCCTTCGGCTCAGGTCATGATCTCGGGGTCCTGGGATTGAGCCCCGCATCGGGCTCTCTGCTCAGCAGGGAGCCTGCTTCCTCCTCTCTCTCTACCTGCCTCTCTGCCTGCTTGTGATCTCTCTGTCAAATAAATAAATAAAATCTTTAAAAAAAATAAATAAACTCACAACCCTGAGATAAAGAATCACATACTCCACCAATTGAGCCAACCTGGCACCCCTCATTCAGTTCTGTCTTACCTTTATGCTCATGCTACACCGTCATGGTTTTTGACCTTTATAATGAATCTTGAATTTAAGTTGTATAAATCTCCAAAGTTGTTCCTATTTTTTTAAATTATTTTGGTTATTTTAAGTTCTCTTCATTTCTTCATGTATTTTGAATGTACTTTTCAGTTTCTGTAAGGTGTCTGTTTGGAATTTGATGGAGACTGATTTAATTCATAGGTAACTTTGGGGACAATGTACATTTTAACTGATTACTTTGGTCTGTTGGACACTTCTTTTTGAGCTTTGTAGGGAAGGTCTAAAATAGCCTTTACTCTAGGTTAGTTCATTCCTGCTTAAAAAAAAAAAAAAGCATTTTATGTGTCTCTCCTGAACACCCCAGTTATCCTCCCAGACCTGTGTGATCTCTGAATTATCCAGCACAGAGCTCCTTAGAATTTTCACCTCCTTAGCCAGATGAAGGTTACTCCTTTGTGTGCACAGATTAATATGCACCCACAATTTAAAAGGATCTCTCTGCCTACCTCCATCCTTTATAGTATTCTGCCTTGCATGACTAGCTGGCTCAGGCTTCCCCAAAAGTAATTTCTGTTTTCTCGATGCAACAAGACCATACAGTTACCATTGTATTTCTCCTCCCAGTGCTATGATCCAGAAAGTGTTTTTAGATAGCAAATGAAATAACCATGACTTTAACATCTTTTTTTTTTCTTGCCTTATGTGTCACACTCCCATGTTGTGTTTTCCAATTTCTAAAAACAACTCTTTTATTTGGGTTATCTGATTTTTAATAGCAGAAAGGAATATTTGGTTCCAGTTACTCTAATATGGACAAAACTTGAACTTGTGAATATTTTAAATAAGAATTCTCTTCTCTGATTTTGCTTATATAATAATATAAATGAACACTGATTTGTATGGAGGCTTTGTAAAATATTGTTATGAGGAACCTTTACTCTTCTTTTTTCTTTTCCCTTCTTCTTTTACATTTCTCTCCACAGAAATGACTTTTATTTAATCATAACCACATCATCATCCTGTTAAGAGTGATTATTGCCAGGTACTCTAACGATACCACATCTCACTAGCTTAGCAGCTTAAATGATTATTTCTCACCTAGTCATAATCCAGTGTGATGAGCTAGGCAGACTCCCCGTGGGAAGTCAGTTATCCAAGATCTTTTCACCTGTGATGCTGAATTCACAAATAGAAGAGAACAAAGGGGTGATTATGCACAAGGTATAACGATTATGCTAAAAGTGCTGTTTTTCATTTCATCATTCAGAACTCACTTACATGGTTGTAATCAACTCATATGGAGTCTAAAAGACACAGTCTTCCATTGTGTTCATAGGAGGCAGTGGTGTGGGTGAATGATGACTCAGTCTTTACCGCAAATACTAACTCATGCACAATGTCTCTATTATTTTATTTTATGTTATGTCTCCCTCTCTATCTCTGATTACAAGGCCCATTATCAACCGGTCATCATAGGCAACTACACTGGTGGATTTCCTTTGCTATGACTTTTACTCAAAACTTTGAGTTATATATATATGTGTGTGCGTGTGTGTGTGTGTGTGTGTATGTATATGTATATATGTATACATGCAAATATGTATATATCTATATATGTATATGTGTGTATATCTATATATTTAAACTGTGTTGTGCCTAAGCATTGTTTATACTTAATAATATGTTTTAAAAAGCATTTCTGTTGTCATATGTATCTTTGTAGAATATTAGAGACTTAAAACTTTTAATTACATAGTATCATTACTTGAAATTCTGATTTAGTAATTATAAGGTAAGGAAAACATTCAATAAAAAAGGACAAATAAATCAAAACACTAAACAAGCAGACATAAAATAAAACAAAAACAAAATAAAAAAATAAGCTTTCAACAGAACTGAGATTCACAGCTATGATAGAGACACAGTGATCTAGTTTTCACAACTTATAAGAAACATATTAAGAACTGTCATTATTGGGGCACCTGGGTGGCTCAGTGTGTTAAAGCCTTTGCCTTTGGCTCAGGTCATGATCCCGGTGTCCTGGGACTGAGCCCCGCATTGGTCTCTCTGCTCTGCGGGGAGCCTGTTTCTCCTCACTCTCTGCTGCCTCTCTTTAAAATAAAAAAATAAGAACTTTCATTATTATTTGTAGTCTCAAGGAGTCCAAATTCTGCTCATTTCTTCCATTTGTATCTTCCTTTCCCCAAATTATTTTATAGGCATCTGTCTCATCTATTGATCAGAGATCAACACTCTATGTCACAAATATCCTAATAGAATCTGTATTCCTAATATTTCTAATAATGTTTTCTAAAAATAAAACCAAACACAATGTACTCATAAACATCATTTGAGAATCATAAATTTATGACATTTCTCTGTTCACAAAATATGTGCACATACATGTATACTTATATTCTTATAAAAACAAGAATATAAAATGCATATACAACTTGAGAAACAAACCATGAGGATAGTTTACAAATAAAGAATTGTTCAAATCAATTAAAATTGTAGTTTTTCATAAAATTTCTAGTTGGCCTATTAGCAAACTGGAGGTATTTTTGAAAGGCTAATTATCTCCTTAGAAAGTATATATCTCTTCTAGCCTCCAAAGGTGACAGACAGGACCAAAACAGGGAATATTATTAGTTGAATGGTATCAATGAGTTCTGAGTTCCAAGGTTGGAAAGTAAACTAGAGAGATCCAAATGTGGAATTCCTGAAAAGACAGAGAAACAAGTTCAACAAAAGAGCAACTGGCAAGGGATGGAATGTCTTGAAATTTGTTCATTACATATATGATGTCTTTAAATATGCAGGTTTTCTTTTGCTAAAAAGGTCCCTTTCATGCCTAGTGTTTTAAAAGTTTGTAATCATTGAAAATACTGAACTTTATACAATGTTGTTATGGGGACTGTGGGTGGCTTGGTAGGTTAAGCATCTATCTGCTTTTGGCTCAGGTCATGATTTGGGAGTCTTGGGATGGAGCCCCATGTAGGGCTCCCTGCTCAAAGAGTCTGCTTCTCCTTCTCCTCTGCCTCTCTCCCCACTTGTGCTTTTTCTCTCTCTCTCAAATAAAATCTTTTAAAAAATGTTATGACATCTATCAAGATACATATGTTTTTAGTGATACATTCCCTGATATTCTAATGATAAATCATCCTTGAATATTTGGATTAGATCTTTCTTTAATGTAATGTGTTACTGTCATGTATTTTACACAGTAAACATACTATTGAATTTATATTATTTTACTGACCTTTTCCTTTATTACAAGTTTTTTTTTTTTTTGTATTACCTTTATACTGTTGGACTGATTTCATTGTACAGGTTATCTCAAATCATTTTTCGGATCAGGCGGGGTAAAAATAATCACAAATTTATGGCACCAGGAGCATAAACAGAAGACCAACTTTGATTCTCATGCTTCCATCAATGAGAAAATAGTTCCATTTGTATATATACATAAATATATATATATTTATGTAATTATGTATATATTTGTACTCATATGAAATGTTACTATCAGTATATTGAGCAGTGATTCTTTTTTTATAAGATTTTATTAATTTATTTCACAGAGATCAGAAGTAGGCAGAGAGGCAGGCAGAGAGAAAGGGGGAAGCAGGCTCCCCACTGAGCAGAGAGCCTGATGCCAGGCTTGATTCCAGGACCCTGAGATCATGACCTGAGCGGAAGGCAGAGGCTTAACCCTCTGAGCCACCCAGGCATCCCTTGAACAGTGATTCTTAACCACTCCTTAGGGCATGCCTCCCTGTTCTACTGATATGACTCCTGATTACCTGCTAAGGACAGTGAAGGCAAGGACATACAAAATTGAAAATAACTGGCTTAAAGGGAATTGCTCTTCAGGATTAATGTGAATAGCAAGAAGATATCTAGATTCAGGGCAAAGGAAGTAGAAGGTGAATGGCTAAGCTCCTAAATTTTCTCTCATGCTATGTGCAAAGGAGTATAGTATAATTTCTTTTTTAAAAAGATTTTATTTGGGGTGCCTGGGTGGCTCAGTGGGTTAAGCCGCTGCCTTCGGCTCAGGTCATGATCCCAGGTCCTGGGTTCAAGCCCCACATCGGGCTTTCTGCTCAGCAGGGAGCCTGCTTCCTCCTCTCTCTCTGCCTGCCTCTCTGCCTACTTGTGATTTCTCTCTGTCTAATAAATCAATAAAATCTTAAAAAAAAGATTTTATTTATTTATTTGACAGACAGAGATCACAAGTAGGCAGAGGGGCAGGGCGCAGACTCCTCAATGAGCTGAGATCCCAATGTGGGGCTTGAACCCCGGACCCCAAGATCATGACCCAAGCCAAAGGCAGAGGCTTTAACCCACTGAGCACCCAGGCACCCTGAGGTTAGTATAACTTCTAGTTAAAATTTAATTTCTAAATCTATCTTTATTAACATATCAAAAAATCAGGGTAACACAAGAAGTAAAATTAGTACTGGTGCTTGGCTATGTTTTAGCCCCTCTATACATATATATTTCTGCTGTTAAAGGCTCTAGATATATTCCTTCAGTATATAGACAGATAGAGAGAGACCTAGCCCTAGAAATAGTAGTTGTAACATCAGAATCATACAGTAGCAATGCTTCTAAGTAAAAGGGTAGAGAAGGGGCTCAGTGGATTAAAGCCTTTGCCTTTGGCTCAGGTCATGATCCCAGGGTCCTGGGATGGAACCCTGCGTCATGCTCTCTGCTAAGCAGTGAGCCTGCTTCCTCCTCTCTCTCTGCCTGCCTCTCTGACTACTTGTGATCTCTGTCTGTCAAATAAATAAAATCTTAAAAAATAATAAATAAATAATAAATAAAAAGGTAGAGAAATAATCTTAATTGAGAATGTCTTCTACCATTCTATTGGCATATGGTCTCGACTATTAGCCTAGCATCTTATGTACCAGGTACACAAGGTCAAATAACATTACTGATCATATATATATATATATATATATATATATATATATATATATATTTCTATTTTTATGACTGCCAATTAGGAGAATACTTCTCAGCCTATCTGTACCTTGTTTTTCATTGTAAAACCCTTCATTACTTTTATTTATAACAAATATGATCAGTTACCACCATCATAATTTGTTCTTAATAAGCATTATGTAAAATTTAAAGAGTAGGAAAAAAAAAACCCTCTTGAGTTTTTACAGATACAGTTGAAGCCCATCCTTGCCAAGAGAAAGTTAGCTACACTGAAATCAAATAATTGCTGTTCATTACACTTATCTGAATTGCCCACATTAATAGCAAGAACAGAGTGGTTTACACAACAAGAATAAACAGGATTAAAGAAATGGGCCACAAAATAATTTATGCATGACACATAAATTTTATGTAAACTAATTTCAAAACTGGGTCAGTATAACTATAACAGTGACAGCATGATTGCTGTCAATTTAACTGCTCCATATGGATGAAGATCATATAATCTATTTCATTTGTGTCACTTTTTAATAAGAGCTTTACTGAAATACAACACACACATATATATGTATACACACATATACATATATATGAGTGTGTATGTCATACAATTCTCCCATTTAAACATGTACAATTCAAAAATAAAGTTTATAGTCATTAACCAATCATCCTTCATTTTTCTGTGTTCTCTGGGTCCCGGTCAACTACTAATCAATTTATCTCTCTCAGATTTGCCTATCTGGGGTGAGTCATATGAAAGAAATTATATAATATTTAATCTTCTGTGTTCAGCTTCTTTTACTCAGCATGTTTTCAAGGTTCACTCATATTTTAACATGGATAATCTTTTCTTTTTTTACAGCTAAATAACATTACATTATACACATACACAATATTTTTCCATTCATCCCTTGATAAAAAATTGAATTGTTATGTTACTTTTTTAATTTTTTAAATTTATTTTCAGCATAACAGTACTCATTGTTTTTGCACCACACCCAGTGCTCCATGCAATCCATCTGTACATTTTAACATATATTCAATCCCTATATGGGGGATGAGATAAATGACTGACCCATCTGAATTAACAGTAGTATCAATTTCTATCACAGTCATCATAAACAATGTGAGCAAGTGGGAGGCTATTCACTTAAATTATTTCATATTCTTTGTTCTGGGCTGAATTCTGTCCCCGACACTCTACAAAAAATATGTTAGAGTCATAATCTCCAGCACCTCAGAAGGTGATTCTGTTTTGGAAATAGGACCTTTGCACATTTAAGTTAAAATGAGGCCATTAGGGTGGCCCCTAATCGAAAAGAACTATTATCCTGATAAAAAGGGGAAATTTAGACAGAGAGACAGAGACACATAGATGGAAGATGATATGAAGGGACATAGGGAGAAGACAGCTACTGACAAGCCAAGAAGAGACACCTAGAACAGACTCTTATTTCATAATCCTCAGAAGGAATCAATCCTGCCAACACCTTCATTTTAGACTACCAGCTTAAACTCTGAAACAGTATGTTTCTTTTGTCTAAGACATGCAACTTGTAGCACTTTGTTATGGCATACCTAGCAAGTAATTCATCATTGTACTGATACCAAATGAGATTATTAGACAGTACAGGAAGTCCAAAGTGAATTCATCAGTCTTTCCTACACCCTTTCGATACCAGGAAAACTTACACTCATGACCCTTGATATGGCAATGTGTGGCTTTGGGTGTGGTGGTAGGATCTACAAAATTTGGTCATGTGTGTGCTCCTTGTCACAGATGTCACTTGCCTATAAAGTACTTAATTGCCTAAATACTTCTCAATAAAGCAGTCTGTACCAGAGTGTAGGAGTCCTAGACAGAAGTGTCGGTGTATTCCATTCTGAGTCAATAGGAAGGCCAAGTGTGAAGAGTAAACCCAGGAAGGAAGACACTGAGTAGAGGCAGCCCCCAAAGTTATGCAGATCTCTGTGATGGGTGGTGATGGGAATTGGGCAGCAACAGGAAGTGGTTGCAGAGAGACTGATCCATCTTGTCTCCCTGGGTGAATTTTGATTATGAAATACGTCTTTTGTGTTAACATATGAAAAGCATATGCAAGATTAGATATCCTCCCCTCAATAAAACACTAAAGAAGCACAAAGATAAAATGGAATCTGCTGCAAAGAACATCAAAATGGGAATTAAGGGGCTTGGTATTAGAGCTTATGTGATTTTGGACTGCCAATGTAAGGGTCATTTCAGACCCAGGCCTACAAGTACAGAAAAACATTCCATCTGTAGTCCATCATCAAGAAGAGTAGCACTGCTACCCCTGAAACTAATAATACACTATGTGTTAACTAACTTGCATTTAAAGAAAAGAAAAAGAGGGGGGAGGAGTCAAGATGGCGGAGAAGTAGCAGGCTGAGACTACTTCGGGTAGCGGGAGATCAGCTAAATAGCTTATCTAAAGATTGCAAACACCTACAAATCCAACGGGAGATTGAAGAGAAGAAGAACAGCAATTCCAGAAACAGAAAATCAACCACTTTCTGCAAGGTAGGACTGGCGGAGAAGTGAATCCAAAGCGACGGGAAGATAGACCGCGGGGGGAGGGGCCGGCTCCCGGCGAGCGGCAGAGCAACGGAGCAAAATCAGGACTTTTAAAAGTCTGTTCCGCTGAGGGACATTGCTCCAGAGGCTTACTGGGGTGAAGCCCAGGCCGGGTAAGCGCGGCCTCAGGTCCCGCAGGGTCGCAGAAGGATCGGGGGTGTCTGAGTGTCGCAGAGCTTACCGGTATTAGAACGGGGAAGCCAGCTGCAGAGACAGAGCCGAGGAGTGACTCTCAGATCAGGGTTGCCTTGAACCGGTCGCAGGCTCGGTCATCTCGGAGCACGGCCGGAGGCCAGGGTGACGGGAGTCATTTGGCGCTGTTCTCTGAGGGCACACTGAGGAGTGGTGCCCCGGGCTCTCGGCTCCTCCGGGCCGGAGACCAGGAGGCCGCCATCTTCATTCCCGTCCTCCAGACTCTACGGAAAGCGCTCAGGGAACAAAAGCTCCCGAAGCGAACCCGAGCGGATGACTCAGCGCAGCCCCGGATAAGGCCGGTGCAACTCCGCCTGGGGCAAAGACGCTTGAGAATCACTACAACGGGCCCCTCCCCCAGAAGATCTACGGGAAACCCAGCCAGGACCAAGTTCACCTACCAAGGAGAACGGCGGAATACCAGAGGAGAAGAAAGCAAAGCACGGAACTCATGGCTTTCTCCCCATGATTTTTTAGCCTTGCAGTTAATTTAATTTTTTTTTCTTTTTCAATTTTTTTTTTCTTTTTCTCTTCTTCTGCTAATTTTTTTTAACTTTTACCGTTTTCTTTTTTTAACGTTTTTTAAATAGTTTATCTAATATATATATATATTTTTTCCCCTTTTTATATTTTTTCTTTATCGGCTTTCTTTTTTTTTAATAGTTTTTTTTTTCTTTCTTTCTGAACCCCTTTTTATCCCCTTTCTCCCCCCTCACAATTCAGGATCTCTTCTGATTTGGCTAAAGCATATTTTCCTGGGGTTGTTGCCACCCTATTAGTATTTTACTTGCTCCTTCATAAACTCTTATCTGGACAAAATGACAAGGCAGAAAAATTCACAACAAAAAAAAGAACTAGAGGCAATACCAAAGGCTAGGGACCTAATCAATACAGACATTGGTAATATGTCAGATATAGAGTTCAGAATGATGATTCTCAAGGTTCTAGCCGGGCTTGAAAAAGGCATGGAAGATATTAAAGCAACCCTCTCGGGAGATATAAAAGCCCTTTCTGGAGAAATAAAAGAACTAAAATCTAACCAAGTTGAAATCAAAAAAGCTATTAATGAGGTGCAATCAAAAATGGAGGCTCTCACTGCTAGGATAAATGAGGCAGAAGAAAGAATTAGCGATATAGAAGACCAAATGACAGAGAATAAAGAAGCTCAGCAAAAGAGGGACAAACAGCTACTGGACCACGAGGGGAGAATTCGAGAGATAAGTGACACCATAAGACGAAACAACATTAGAATAATTGGGATTCCAGAAGAAGAGGAAACAGAGAGGGGAGCAGAAGGTATGTTGGAGAGAATTATTGGAGAGAATTTCCCCAATATGGCAAAGGGAACAAGCATCAAAATCCAGGAGGTTCAGAGAACCCCCCTCAAAATCAATAAGAATAGGTCTACACCCCGTCACCTAATAGTAAAATTGACAAGTCTTAGTGACAAAGAAAAGATTCTGAAAGCAGCCCGGGAAAAGAAGTCTGTAACGTACAATGGTAAAAATATTAGATTGGCATCAGACATATCCACAGAGACCTGGCAGGCCAGAAAGAGCTGGCATGATATATTCAGAGTACTAAATGAGAAAAACATGCAGCCAAGAATACTATATCCAGCTAGGCTATCATTGAAAATAGAAGGAGAGATTAAAAGCTTCCAGGACAAACAAAAACTGAAAGAATTTGCAAATACCAAACCAGCTCTACAGGAAATATTGAAAGGGGTCCTCTAAGCAAAGAGAGACCCTCAAAGTAGTAGATCAGAAAGAAACAGAGACAATATACAATAACAGTCACCTTACAGGCAATACAATGGCACTAAATTCATATCTCTCAATACTTACCCTGAATGTTAATGGGCTAAATGCCCCAATCAAAAGACACAGGGTATCAGAATGGATAAAAAAACAAAAACCATCTATATGTTGCCTACAAGAAACTCATCTTACACCCGAAGACACCTCCAGGTTTAAAGTGAGGGGGTGGAAAAGAATTTACCATGCTAATGGACATCAGAAGAAAGCAGGAGTGGCAATCCTTATATCAGATCAATTAGATTTTAAGCCAAAGACTATAATAAGAGATGAGGAGGGACACTATATCATACTCAAAGGAACTGTCCAACAAGAAGATCTAACAATTTTAAATATCTCTGCCCCTAACGTGGGAGCAGCCAACTATATAAACCAATTAATAACAAAATCAAAGAAACACATCGACAAGAATACAATAATAGTAGGGGATTTTAACACTCCCCTCACTGAAATGGACAGATCATCCAAGCAAAAGATCAACAAGGAAATCAAGGCCTTAAATTACACACTGGACCAGATGGACATCACAGATATATTCAGAACATTTCATCCCAAAGCAACAGAATACACATTCTTCTCTAGTGCACATGGAACATTCTCCAGAATAGATCACATTCTTGGTCCTAAATCAAGTCTCAACCGGTATCAAAAGATTGGGATCATTCCCTGCATATTTTCAGACCACAATGCTCTAAAGCTAGAACTCAATCACAAAAGGAAATTTGGAAAGAACCCAAATACATGGAGACTAAACAGCATCCTTCTAAAGAATGAATGGGTCAACCAGGAAATCAAAGAAGAATTGAAAAAATTTATGGAAACAAATGATAATGAAAACACAACGGTTCAGAATCTGTGGGACACAACAAAGGCAGTCCTGAGAGGAAAATATATAGCGGTACAAGCCTTTCTCAAGAAACAAGAAAGGTCTCAGGTACACAACCTAACCCTACACCTAAAGGAGCTGGAGAAAGAACAAGAAAGAAACCCTAAACCCAGCAGGAGAAGAGAAATCATAAAGATCAGAGCAGAAATCAATGAAATAGAAACCAAAAAAACAATAGAACAAATCAACGAAACTAGGAGCTGGTTCTTTGAAAGAATTAATAAGATTGATAAACCCCTGGCCAGACTTATCAAAAAGAAAAGAGAGAGGACCCAAATAAATAAAATCATGAATGAAAGAGGAGAGATCACAACGAACACCAAAGAAATACAGACAATTATAAGAACATACTATGAGCAACTCTACGCCAACAAATTTGACAATCTGGAAGAAATGGATGCATTCCTAGAGACATATGAACTACCACAACTGAACCAGGAAGAAATAGAAAGCCTGAACAGACCCATAACCAGTAAGGAGATTGAAACAGTCATCAAAAATCTCCAAACAAACAAAAGCCCAGGGCCAGACGGCTTCCCGGGGGAATTCTACCAAACATTTAAAGAAGAACTAATTCCTATTCTCCTGAAACTGTTCCAAAAAATAGCAATAGAAGGAAAACTTCCAAACTCATTTTATGAGGCCAGCATCACCTTGATCCCAAAACCAGACAAGGATCCCAACAAAAAAGAGAACTACAGACCAATATCCTTGATGAACACAGATGCAAAAATTCTCGCCAAAATACTAGCCAATAGGATTCAACAGTACGTTAAAAGGATTATTCACCACGACCAAGTGGGATTTCTTCCAGGGCTGCAAGGCTGGTTCAACATCCGCAAATCAATCAATGTGATACAACACATTAATAAAAGAAAGAACAAGAACCATATGATACTCTCCATAGATGCTGAAAAAGCATTTGACAAAGTACAGCATCCCTTCCTGATCAAAACTCTTCAAAGTGTAGGGATAGACGGCACATACCTCAATATTATCAAAGCCATCTATGAAAAACCCACCGCAAATATCATTCTCAATGGAGAAAAACTGAAAGCTTTTCCGCTAAGGTCAGGAACACGGCAGGGATGTCCGTTATCACCACTGCTATTCAACATAGTACTAGAAGTCCTAGCCTCAGCAATCAGACAACAAAAGGAAATTAAAGGCATCCAAATCGGCAAAGAAGAAGTCAAACTATCACTCTTCGCAGATGATATGATACTCTATGTGGAAAACCCAAAAGACTCCACTCCAAAACTGCTAGAACTTGTACAGGAATTCAGTAAAGTGTCAGGATATAAAATCAATGCACAGAAATCAGTTGCATTTCTCTACACCAACAACAAGACAGAAGAAAGAGAAATTAAGGAGTCCATCCCATTTACAATTGCACCCAAAACTATAAGATACCTAGGAATAAACCTAACTAAAGAGACTAAGAATCTATACTCAGAAAACTATAAAGTACTCATGAAAGAAATTGAGGAAGACACAAAGAAATGGAAAAATGTTCCATGCTCCTGGATTGGAAGAATAAATATTGTGAAAATGTCTATGCTACCTAAAGCAATCTCCACATTTAATGCAATTCCTATCAAAGTACCATCCATTTTTTTCAAAGAAATGGAACAAAGAATCCTAAAATTTATATGGAACCAGAAAAGACCTCGAATAGCCAAAGGAATATTGAAAAAGAAAGCCAAAGTTGGTGGCATCACAATTCCGGACTTCAAGCTCTATTACAAAGCTGTCATCATCAAGACAGCATGGTACTGGCACAAAAACAGACACATAGATCAATGGAACAGAATAGAGAGCCCAGAAATGGACCCTCAACTCTATGGTCAACTCATCTTCGACAAAGCAGGAAAGAATCTCCAATGGAACAAAGACAGCCTCTTCAATAAATGGTGTTGGGAAAATTGGACAGCCACATGCAGAAAAATGAAATTGGATCATTTCCTTACACCACACACGAAAATAGACTCAAAATGGATGAAGGATCTCAATGTGAGAAAGGAATCCATCAAAATCCTCGAGGAGAACACAGGCAGCAACCTCTTCGACGTCAGCCGCAGCAACATCTTCCTAGGAACATCCCCAAAGGCAAGGGAAGCAAGGGCAAAAATGAACTTTTGGGATTTTATCAAGATCAAAAGCTTTTGCACAGCAAAGGAAACAGTGAACAAAACCAAAAGACAACTGACAGAATGGGAGAAGATATTTGCAAATGACATATCAGATAAAGGGCTAGTGTCCAAAATCTATAAAGAACTTAGCAAACTCAACACCCAAAGAACAAATAATCCAATCAAGAAATGGGCAGAGGACATGAACAGACATTTCTGCAAAGAAGACATCCAGATGGCCAACAGACACATGAAAAAGTGCTCCATATCACTCGGCATCAGGGAAATACAAATCAAAACCACCATGAGATATCACCTCACGCCAGTCAGAATGGCTAAAATTAACAAGTCAGGAAATGACAGATGCTGGCGAGGATGCGGAGAAAGGGGAACCCTCCTACACTGTTGGTGGGAATGCAAGCTGGTGCAACCACTCTGGAAAACAGCATGGAGGTTCCTCAAAATGTTGAAAATAGAACTACCCTATGACCCTGCAATTGCACTGCTGGGTATTTACCCTAAAGAGACAAACGTAGTGATCCGAAGGGGCACGTGCACCCGAATGTTTATAGCAGCAATGTCTACAATAGCCAAACTATGGAAAGAACCTAGATGTCCATCTACAGACGAATGGATAAAGAAGATGTGGTATATATACACAATGGAATACTATGCAGCCATCAAAAGAAATGAAATCTTGCCATTTGCGATGACGTGGATGGAACTAGAGGGTATCATGCTTAGCGAAATAAGTCAATCGGAGAAAGACAACTATCATATGATCTCCCTGATATGAGGTAGAGGAGATGCAACATGGGGGGTTGAGGGGGTAGGAGAAGAGTAAATGAAGCAAGATGGGATTGGGAGGGAGACAAACCATAAGTGACTCTTAATCTCACAAAACAAACTGAGGGTTGATGGGGGGAGGGGGTTGGGAGAGGGGGTGGCGTTATGGATATCGGGGAGGGTATGTGCTATGGTGAGTGTTGTGAAGTGTGTAAACCTGGCGATTCGCAGACCTGTACCCCAGGGGATAAAAATATATGTTTATAAAGCTGTAAAAAAAAAAAAAAAAAAAAAAAAGAAAGAAAGGATGAATCCCCAAGTTTTGTAGCAACATGGACGGGACTGGAAGAGATTATGCTGAGTGAAATAAGTCAAGCAGAGAGAGTCAATTATCATATGGTTTCACTTATTTGGGGAGCATAACAAATAGCATGGAGGACAAGGGGAGATGGAGAGGAGAAGGGAGTTGAGGGAAATTGGAAGGGGAGGTGAACCATGAGAGACTATGGACTCTGAAAAACGATCTGAGAATTTTGAAGGGATGGGGGTGGGAGGTTGGGGGCACCAGGTGGTGGGTATTGTAGAGGGCACGGATTGCTTGGAGCACTGGGTGTGGTGCAAAAATAATGAATACTGTTATGCTGAAAAAAATAAAAATAATTAAAAAAAAATAAAGAAAAGAAAAAGAAAAGATTTCTATTCATGGAAGAAGATGTTAGTTGAAAGATGCTTTCAAAGAAGGAAGGAAGGAAAGAAAGGAGGAAAGGAGGGAGGGAGGGAAGGAGGGCGGGAGGGAGGGAGCGAGGAAGGAAGGAAGGAAGGAAGGAAGAGAAAGGAAGGAAAGAAAAAGGAAAGAGAAGCACTGAAAGATGCTATTAAATAATATTCAGGCTTAGGGCTCTAAGTATATCTTTTTTGCAGGTTATGCCAGCCAGAAGACCCTGGTATGTAAAAGTCTTAGGAAAAGCATCTATGACTCCTGATCATATTAACTGATCATATTTGTTAAATATTATGACCTTTCAAGGCTGAAGATTCCATAAATGCCTAAGAGACTGCACCAACAATTCTAGATCACCAGAACCCACCAGATAAGACACAGAGAAGTTATAGTCTTGAGGCTGTGAAAGAACTTCCTCACACCCTCTGAAAGTTTTTTGTCTGAGATAGCACACTTGATATCCAGAATCTCATGGCTCATATTCTTGTTAACTTTTTATCCAATAGTTCAAGTTATTTGTGAACTACTTTGAAATATCAGAATATAAATGTGCAGAAGACAGTGTAATGGAGGACAATGGCCTAGATTTTCTTCCATTTCTACAATGTCCTACATAATATCAGAAGCCATTATGAGATGTAAAAGGACCATAGCAATTATAAAGATATAAAACCAGTTGTTTACTTGAGGTTGGACAGCAGATAAAAGATTTGAAATAGGGTCAAGGTTGTTTGGGAGTGAGAACAAACAGCAGGTACAGAGAAATGGAGGCAAGTCCAGGGATTTGCTATAATCAACAGGGAACATCCACCTGTTACTTTTCTAATTCACTGATTGCTAAAATACTTGGGGTCAACTTAAACCAATTAAAGAACAGACATTTAGTTGGGATAAGATTCTATTATGTGCAGCTTTTCTTGCATTCCCATCTACTGGCTTTGTATGAGAATATAGTTCGATTTGATGTTTCTCTAAAGAGTAGTAGGTTCTGGGCAGCCAGTTGCCTCAGTGGGTTAAGCCTCTGCCTTTGGCTCGGGTCATGATTCCAGGGTCCTAGGATTGAGTCCCGCATTGGGCTCTCTGCTTGGCACAGAGCGTGCTTCCTCCTTCTCTCTCTTTGCCTGCCTCTCTGCCTACTTGTGATCTCTCTCTCTCAAACAAATAAAATCTTAAAAAGAGAGAGAGAGAGAGTGAGTTGTAGGTTCTGGTGGGGGAGGGTAGTTAGTAAATACTCTCATCCATGCATATAATACCAGAATTAAGTACACCATAATTCTGTGAAAGACAGAGTATAGTATGGGATGTAGTCTTCCAGAATTGAGTTTCCTGGTTCAATCTGGATGTCCTAGTGAAGGTGATGGACAGAGGTTGGAAGGAGACAGGTAAGAAAGATTTTTGTATAGTGTTCTTCAGAGTCAGGATATGAATTCAGGATGCTTTCAGACACTTAATGTAGTGAAGGCTAAAACTCAGCACGGGAGCAAGACTGCCTGGGTTTGAATCCTCGCTGTGAAACTCACTACAGAAACAATAACATAAATTAAAATAAAGTCATAGTATTCTGTTGAGTGACTACAACAAAACTTATTTATCTATTCCATGTCGATGAGCAGAGTTGGTTCCAGCTTTTGCAGAGTATTGATAAGAACACTAATATATACATGGGCATAGGAACACTTTTTGTTTTGTGTTTAGAAGAGTAATTCTCTTAACTACAGAGAACAGAATATAAAGGAGAGTAGTTAGCAGAGGGGAGGTTGGTGGGGAGATGGCTAAACAAGGTGATGGGGATGAAAGAGCATACTTATCATACTCATCATGATGGAACACTGAGTAATGTATAGAATGTGGAATCACTATGTTGTACACCTGAAACTAATAGAACACTATACGTTAACTATACTGGAATTAAAATTAAAAATTTTAAAAGAAGAGGAATTCTGTGATAAGATGGTATGTATAATTGATGGATGTAACTCCATCGCAGTACTGAAGAATTACTTCAGTAAACTATGACATTAGGTTGCAACATCCTAGCTCTGTTCCTTCTGACTCTGATATGATGTGTCCTCTTTACCTAGTTTTTCTAATTCTCAATCCATAGCTATGGACTTGCCTGTCATTCTTTCTTTCCTAATAATTATCACTTTCCAAACATACAAATACTAATGACAAAATCCTTGACTATGATCTTAATATTTTATTGTTCATCTGATCAAGTCCTACTTAAGTTTCATTTTTTTTTCATTTTTTGAAGTTTATTTTCAGCATAACAGTATTCATTGTTTTTGTACCACACCCTGTGTTCCATGCAGTCCGTGCCCTCTCTAATACCCACCACCTGGTTCCTCCAACCTCCCACCGCCCCACCTCTTCAAACCCTTCAGTTTTTCAGAGTCCATAGTCTCTCATTGTTCACCTCCCCTTCCAATTTCTTCTCCCCTGCCAACTGCCTTCTCCTAACTCCCCATGTCCTCCATGCTATTTGTTATGCTCCACAAATAAGTGAAACCATATGATAATTGATTCTCTCTGCTTGACTTATTTCACTCAACATAATCTCTTCCAGTCCCGTCCATGTTGCTACAAAAGTTGGGTATTCATCCTTTCTGATGGAGGCATAATACTCCATAGTGTATATGGACCACATCTTCCTTATCCTATTGTCCGTTGAAGGGCATCTTGGTTCTTTCCACAGTTTGGCGACCGTGGCCATTGCTGCTATAAACATTGGGGTACAGATGGCCCTTCTTTTCACTACATCTGTATCTTTGGGTTAAATACCCAGTAGTGCAATGTCAGGGTCATAAGGAAGCTCTATTTTTAATTTCTTGAGGAATCTCCACACTATTCTTCAAAGTGGCTGCACCAACTTGCATTCACACCAACAGTGTAAGAGGGTCCCCCTTTCTCCACATCCCCTCCAACACAGGTTGTTTCCTGTCTTGCTAATTTTGGCCATTCTAAGTGGTGTAAGGTGATATCTCAATGTGGTTTTAATTTGAATCTCCCTGATGGCTAGTGATGATGAACATTTTTTCATGTGTCTGATAGCCATTTGTATGTCTTCATTGGGGAATTGTCTGTTCATATCTTCTGCCCATTTTTTGATATGATTATCTGTTTTGTGTGTGTTGAGTTTGAGGAGTTCTTTATAGATCCTGGATATCAATCTTTTGTCTGTACTGTCATTTGCAAATATCTTCTCCCATTCCGTGGGTTGCCTCTTTGTTTTCTTGACTGTTTCCTTTGCTGTGCAGAAGGTTTTGATTTTGATGAAGTCCCAAAAGTTTATTTTCGCTTTTGTTTCTTTTGCCTTTGGAGACATATCTTGAAAGAAGTTACTGTGGCTGATGTCGAAGAGATTACTGCCTATGGTCTCCTCCAGGATTCTGAGGGATTCCTGTCTCACATTGAGGTCTTTTATCTATTTTGAGTTTATCTTTGTGTACGGTTTAAGAGAATCATCGAGTTTCATTCTTCTACATATAGCTGCCCAGTTTTCCCAGCACCATTTATTGAAGAGACTGTCTTTTTTCCACTGTATATTTTTTCCAGTTTTGTCAAAGATTAACTGACCATAGAGTTCAGGGTCCATATCTGGGCTCTCTACTCCATTCCACAGGTCTATGTGTCTGTTTTTATGCCAGTACCATGCTCTCTTGGTGATCAGGGCTTTGTAGTAAAGCTTGAAATCAGGTAACGTCATGCCCCCAGTTTTATTTTTGTTTTTCAACATTTCCTTAGCAATTCATGGTCTATTCTGGTTCCATACAAATTTTTGGATTATTTGCTCCAGCTCTTTGAAGAATACTGGTGGAATTTTGATTGGAATGGCATTAAAAGTATAGATTGCTCTAGGCAGTATAGACATTTTAACAATGTTTATTCTTCCGATCCAAGAGCATGGAATGGTCTTCCACCTTTTTGTGTCTTCTTCGATTTCTTTCATGAGTGTTCTGTAGTTCCTCGAGTACAGATCCTTTACCTCTTTCATTAGGTTTATTCCCCGGTATCTTATGGTTCTTGGTGCTATAGTAAATGGAATCGATTCTCTAATTTCCCTTTCTGTATTTTCATTGTTAGTGTATAAGAAAGACACTGATTTCTGTACATTGACTTTGTATCCTCCCACGTTGCTGAATTGCTCTATGAGTTCTAGTAGTTTGGGGGTGGAGTCTTTGGGTTTTCCATATAAAGAATCATGTCATCTGCGAAGAGAGAGAGTTTGACTTCTTCATTGCCAATTTGGATACTTTTATTTCTCTTTGTTGTCTGATTGCTGTTGCTAGGACTTCTAATACTATGTTGAACAAGAGTGGTGAGAGTGGGCATCCTTGTCGTGTTCCCGATCTCAATGGGAAGGCTGCAAGCTTTTTCCCATTGAGGATGATATTTGCTGTGGGTCTTTCATAGACAGATTTTATTAAGTTCAGGAATGTTCCCTCTATCCCTATACTTTGAAGCGTTTTAATCAGGAATGGATGCTGGATTTTGTCAAATGCTTTTTCTGCATCAATTAAGAGGACCATGTGGTTCTTCTCTCTTCTCTTATTAATTTGTTCTATCACATTGATTGATTTGCAAATGTTGAACCATCCTTGTAGCCCAGGAATGAATCCCACCTGGTCATGGTGGATAATCTTTTTAATGTGCTGTTGGATCCTGTTTGCTAGGATCTTGTTGAGAATCTTAGCATCCATATTCATCAGTGATATTGGTCTGAAATTCTCCTTTACGGTAGGATCTTTGCCTGGTTTGGGGATCAGGGTAATGCTGGCTTCATAGAAAGAGTCTGGAAGTTTTCCTTCTGCTTCAATTTTTTGAAACAACTTCAGGAGAATGGGTGTTATTTCTTCTTTGAAAGTTTGGTAGAATTCCCCAGGGAATCCGTCAGGTCCTGGGCTCTGGTATTTTGGGAGGTTTTTGATCACTGCTTCAATCTCGTTACTACATATCAGTCTCTTCAGGTTGTCCATTTCTTCCTGGTTCCATTTTGGGAGTGGATAGCTTTCCAGGAATGCATCCATTTCATCTAGGTTGCTTAGCTTATTGGCATATAACTGTTGGTAATAACTTCTCATGATTGTTTCCACTTCCTTGGTGTTAGTTGTGATCTCTCCCTTTTCATTCATAATTTTATTAATTTAGGCTTTCTCTATTTTCTTTTGGATTAGTGTGACCAATGGCTTATCGATCTTATTGATACTTTCAAAAAACCAGCTTCTAGTTTCATTGATACGTTCTACTGTATCTCTGGTTTCTACCTCATTGATCTCAGCTCTAATCTTGATTATTTCCCTTCTTATGTGTGGAGTTGGTTTGATTTGTTGTTGATTCTCCAGTTCTTTAAGGTGTAGAGACAGCTGCTGTGTTGTGGATTTTTCAATTTTTTTGAGGGAGGCTTGGATGGCTATGTATTTCCCCATTAGTACAGCCTTTGCTGTATTCCATAGGTTTTGGACCGAAGTGTCTTCATTCTCATTGGTTTCCATGAATTGTTTCAGTTCTCCTTTGATCTCCTGGTTGATCCAAGCATTCTTAAGCAAGGTGGTCTTTAGCTTCCAGGTGTTTGAGTTCCTTCTGAACTTTTCCTTGTGATTGAGCTCCAGTTTCAAAGCATTGTGATCTGAGAATGTGCAGGGAATAATCTCAGTCTTTTGGTATCGGTTGAGTCCTGATTTGTGACCCAGTGTGTGGTCTATTCTTGAGAAGGTTCCATGTGCACTTAAGAAGAATGACTATTCTGTTGTTTTAGGGTGGAATGTTCTGTATATATCTATGAGGTCCACCTAGTCCAATGTGTCATTCAATGCTCTTGTTTCTTTATTGATTTTCTGCTTCGATGATCTGTCTATTTCTGAGAGAGGCATGTTAAGATCTCCTACTATTAAAATATTCATATCAATATGACTCTTTATCTTGATTAACAGTTTTCTTATGTAATTGGCTGCTCCCATATTGGGGGCACAGATATTTACAGTTGTTAGATCATTTTGGTGGATAGTCCCTTTAAGAATGATGTAGTGTCCTTCTGTATCTCTCACTACAGTCTTTACTTTAAAATCTAATTTATCTGATATGAGAATCGCTACCCCAGCCTTCTTTTGAGGCCTATTAGCATGAAAGATGCTTCTCCATCCCTTCACTTTCAGTCTGGGTGTATCTTTAGGTTCAAAATGGGTCTCTTGTAGACAACATATGGATGGGTCCTGTCGTTTTATCCAATCTGCAACCCTGTGCCATTTTATGGGTGCATTTAGGCCATTCACATTGAGAGTGATTATTGATAGATACTTTTTTATTGACATCGCGTTACCTTTGAAGTCTTTCTTTCTGTAGATTGTCTCCATATTTCCGTTCAATGCTATTCTTAGGTTTTTTCCTCTTTTATTGAACCCCCCTTAATATTTCCTGCAGTGTCAGCTTGGTGGTTGCATAGTCTTTTAAGCCTTGCCGGTCTTGGAAACTCTTTATCTCTCCATCCATTTTGAATGTCAGTCTTGCTGGATAAAGTATTCTTGGCTGCATGTTCTTCTCATTTAATGCCCTGAATATATCTTGCCACCCCTGTCTGGCTTGCCAGGTCTCTGTGGGCAGGTCTGACATTATTCTGATGGGCTTTCCTCTGTAAGTAAGGAGCCTCTTTGTCCTAGCGGCTTTCAAGAGATTATACCTACAATTTTGATTCCTCAATTTGACTATCAGGTGCCTTGATGTTTTTCTGGAATCTATAATCTTGGGTGGAGACCGTTCGGCCTCTAATACATGAACACTGGTTCCACTCACAAGATTGGGAAAATTTTCATGAAGAACTTGTTCCACTGTATCTTCTAGACTTCTTTCTTTCTCTTCCCTTTCAGGGATTCCAATGATTCTGACGTTGCAACGTTTCATGGCATCATTTATTTCCCTGATTCTGTTTTCATGGTTTCTGAGCTGTTTGTTCCAGGCTTCCTCTTGATCCTTTCTCTCTCTTTGTCCTCCAGATCACTAATTCTATCTTCTGTCTCAGTTACCCTAGCTTTGAGATAATTTAGATTAGATTGGAACTCATTGAGAGCATTGTGAACCTCAGCCCTGGTAGCTTTTAGCTCTGCCCTAACATTGTGAACATCCTGTCTGGTCGCTTTCATCTTGGCCCTAATCAATTCCATTTGGTCATCCATGGCTTTCTCCAACCTAGCTATTTCCTGGATAATTGTTAGCCTGAATTCTCTTTCCGACATATTGTCTATGTTGATAGCTGTTAGCTCTGTTGCAGAAGGTCCATCCTCTGTATTTTTCTTCTGTTGGGCATTCCTCCTCCTAGTCATTTTGGTGAGAGATGACTGAACAGATGTAGCTGGTTTTATCGACCGTGGTGCAATCTGGGTGCACCCTGGAACGTTTCTTAGCAATCAGGATTCCCCACCCAAATGAGTGAAAAAAGAAAGGAAAAAGAAAAAAAGAGAGAGAGAGAGATAGAAAAGAAAGGGAAGATAAAAGAGAAGGTTCAGCCCAAATGGGCCCCACGGTAAGATTTATGAGGTATACAAACAAAAACAGACAAACAAAAAGACTGATAAAAGTATATGACAAGAGAAAAAAATTATATATATGCAAATAAAGGAAGAACCTTGTCAAAAAGAACCCCAAGTGTAAGATTTATATACTATCAGGGCAAACACAAAAACACAGAAACACTGGTGAAAGAAAAAGATGGGAGAGTGGTTATAAATTCTCAGTGTGGGCGAGGAAGGTTGTTTTGATTCTTCCTGGATGCATCTTGATATCTTTGTTAAAGGACTCAACTTTCCTAGGCTAAAGGGGGATTAAAAATTGGTTTACCTATAGGGGTAGTATTGATTGGGGAAAGGGGATTACTTTGAAGCTTAACTCTATATGAATATTAGAAAATAAAAATAAAAAAGGAATAAACTAGACTAAACTAAACTAAAATTTAAAAAAAAAATCAAAAAATAGAAATGCAAAAGTAAAACACAGGTGTATGTATCAAAAAGTTCAGGTTAGAAGGTTATTATGGAATTTAATGTACTGGACAGCTCGTTGTGATGGTTAATAGGTTAAAAAATTATCTATATATAAAAAATGAGCCAGAATAGTGGGAACAAATTAAAAATAAAAGTTGTCCTTTGAAATAGTGGTGGTGGTTCTCTTGTAGTCTTTTTTTTTTTTTTTCTTTCCTGGTTGGTTTTCTGAGAGAGGGGCCTGCCACGTGGGTTTTCAGGCAATGATGTTCCCTGAGTTAAGTCCTCCAGTCCCCCTCAAGGGGGTGTGCTCTGAGGAAACCAGTTTATTCAGGCTTTTGTTCTCTGGAGGTTTTTATGTTTGCTCACCTTATTTTTTTCTTTCCTCTCGCCTTGACTGCTTTTGATGGATTTTGTAGGTTTAGAGGAAAGAAAATTGCACCCTGACCTCCCTCTCAGAGAGAAGCCTCAGTCTGTTCTTCTGTGGGTGTTGCAGATCCCATATAAATCCCCCCTTGGCCGCTGGCAGAGCAGGTCCCGAGTTGAGGTCCCTGGGGATGCAGGATCTTCTGCTTGTACCCAAAACCATGGCAGCAGTGGCGGCTGTCTGGGCAGCTCCAGACCACCAGAGAGGTTCCAAGCAGTGATCGCACAATGAGATTTTCCCGCTGGCCCGGGCTGGGAATGCCTGGTCTTTCTGGGTCTAAGAGCGCCGGGCTTGCTTGCACCTCTTTCAGGGGAGAGTCTGGGGCACGTGTCTTAGGCTCTGAGACAATGGTGCAAGTCAAAGAGCGCCGGCTGGGCCTTTGTACCTCTCTCAGGGGAGGATGAGGGGCGCGCGCATCTCAGGCTCTGTAGCAGGGCTCACGCGTTCTGCCCTCCAGCGTGGCTCCCATCCCCTCACAGGGACCAGAACCCATGCAATCTTGGGAGCGCTGGCAGCTCAGGGACCAAGACCTGGTTTCTCTGCTGCACTCTCTCTGGCTCCATGCCAGGGGAGGCTGTCCTGGGACCTGGGACTTAAGCCCCTGTCCCTAGCCACCCCGATTCCCACAATTCCCCCCTCCCAGCGATCTTTTGCTCTTTTGGAGTGCTTTCAACCAGTCTCCAAGTTAATGCTGGTCCCAAGACGCTGGGCACTCTAGCTCGTTAGGGGTATTACTTTCCAACCAGTCACCTCTGGTGGCTCCCTCCCCCTTTTGTTATCTTCAGATATCAGTCCGCCTTTCCCACTCCACTTTGCATGCTCACTGGCATCTTCTGCCCCTGTAGAGATCCAGATGTGTATAATTCTGATCTCAGGCTGATTTCATGGGTGATCGGAGTTCTTTGGTCGGTAATCAGCTCAGTTTAGGGTACAGGTTGAAAAGACGCCTCCTCCTACTTCCCCGCCATCTTGTCTATATGAAGTCCCAGTAGTTCAGGTTTGCCTTTCCTTCCCTCCCTTTGGAAGACCTGTCTAGCAAGAAGTTGCTGCAGCTGAGATCACCAAGGTTGATGCCTGTGTTCTGCTCCAGGATTTGGATGGATTCCTGTCTCCCATTTAGGGCTTTCACCCATTTTGAGTCTATTTTCGTGTCTGCTGAAAGGAAATGGTCCAGTTTCATTCTTCTGTATGTGGCTCTCCAATTTTTCCAACACCATTTGTTGGAGAGACAGTCTTTCTTTCCATTGGGTGATCTTTGCTGCTGTGTTGAAGATTAGTTGACCTATTTATTTTTTTAATATTTTATTTATGTATTAGAGAGAGAGAACATGAGTGGTGGGAGTGAGAAGCAGACTTCCTGCTGAACATGGAGCCCAACTCGGGGCACAATCCCCGGACCCTGGGATCATGATCTGAGCAGAAGGCAGATGCTTAACAGACCGGGCCACCCAGGTGCCCCACTTTTATATTTTTTGAATAGTTCCTCTATCCACAGAGGGTGCCCAATGGACTGAGGACCAGAAAAGAAGGATGGGATTTTGTCCACAGATATTTCTGAATCGTACTTGTGAGACCGGCAGCGCTCACACTGGCTGAGAGGAGCCCAGACAAGGTGCCCCTAGTGAAATTTTCAACTCCACTCTGGAGCCCAGAACTGGCCAAGCCTGGCCCTGGATGTGCCTGGGAGAGCTCATCCTTCACCTGATGGATATCCCTGGCCCAGAGTCCTGTGGACAAATTTTCCAAGGCTCTGTCTGTGTGTGGGGTTGTATCTTTATGGCTGGTGTGGGCAGGCGAGCTCAAGACACATGAGCCGTTAATGGATGAATATACAGATGATTCTGGGCTTTGTTATCTTGTGAAATCCATGTCAGCTTGCATTTAGCTGGTATAAACTACACTTCTTTGGCTGGCTTGAAAATTTTGTATCTATTACCTGAAATTTGCTTTTCTTTTTTTCAAACACTTAAGACTTTTAGGAAAATATACCTATGTTATGTTGTATCTTGATTTTATACAGTAATCTTCGATTAAAAATATTTGAAAATGATAGAATAGTAATTAGTGATGTCTGCACTGTGCCTAAATTTCATCTAATTCCTCTCAAAAACTAATACAATGTCTTTGCTCTTAAGAGTGGGATGAGGCTTCAGATGTCATCAAAGAAACATACATGTTGTTTTTAAGTTTTTTAGGTTAATTTTACTATGGCAGGTTACTCCTTTCTGTTAAAGAGATTAACTGAAGTTTTTGGTACTTATTTTTTTCCCCAATGTATAAGGCCAGTATACAAAAAAACAAACAAACAAACAAACACACCACCCCTACACACACACACACACACACACACACACACACACACACACACACACACACACAATAAAATAAAATCCTTAGATCTTGGAACTGATAGAGATCTTAGGGAAAGTACCAGTGACACAACACTCTGCCCACAGACTCAGGCTGAGTTTTTCATAAGGGATTGATTTCCCTGAGCCATGAATTCCATCCACTTTCACACAGAATATAGAGGAAACAGTTAGAACAGAAGGAGGAAGCAGGGTTTGAGGATAAACAGAGAATCCAGTGGTAAACAGAGAATCCATTCTCTCTCAGTTGTGTGTGCGTGATGTGGATGCCAATGATCATTCTTCTGATTTACCGAATATTCACTTGACTAGAAAGGAGAATCTGAGACAACTAGAGGAATATTGGAGCTATTATAGACTTGATGCCAAAATAAAATATCAGTGAGAAAAGATCACGATAGGTTCAAGGCCTTTGGGAAACCATTGTGTTCATTAGATTTCATCTGCTCAAAGCCTCACCTGTCTTTTCCTTCTAACGAATTCATCACCTGAGAGAAGCTGTCTTGGAGGACATGCGAGTCATCCAGCAAGTAAGGATGAGGATCTAGCATTTTCCACATGCAAGTGGTTCAGATTCCAAGTAGCTTTTGGTCTCTTGTACTAATGAGCAGATGGCTTTTCTTGATGACGTGCAAAAGTAAAAAGGTGTGGTTATGGACATTGGGGAGGGTATGTGCTATGGTGAGTGCTGTGAAGTGTGTAAACCTGGTGATTCACAGACTTGCACCCCTGGGAGTAAAAATACATTATGTTTATTAAAAAAATATTTTAAAAATTAAAAAAAAAAAAAGTAAAAAGGATACAGCGCTTAACCATGGGTGCTGGAGAGCTGAGTTTCAGTCCTTTTCTAGCATTTCCAGATCCCTTGAGATACGTGGTAGTATTCCAGATATTATCAGTCTCTTCAAGTTCTTTTACATTCAAGATGGCATTTTTTTTTAAGTAATCTCTACGTCCAGTGTGAGGCTCGAACTCATGAACCCCAGATCAAGAGGCATATGCTATACCCATGAGCCAGCCAGACACCCCTCAAGATGGCATTCTAGAATACCAGTGCTTTTAAATACTAAAATCTGTTGTCAATCCAACATTGTCCCTCATGCCTCTGTGCATTGATTTTTCATTACACAATTTTTCAAGTTGAGATCAAATTCTCAGGGCTTTCACTGAGGACCTTTGACATCAGAAGAGTCTTGCCAGAGTTCGTGGGGCTCACACAAAGCAGATCATAGTCTGGTCATGCAGGTGATGGTCCCTTGCACAAAGTGCTCTAAAACACTGATAATCCATATACAGAAACAATTGGTTATCTGAAGATCAGACACCTGGCAGCCTAAAGCATTGCAACCAGCTCACAATAAGGAAAAGGAGCATCTCTGGCTCCCAGTGAGCCAATCATTTTTATCATAAAATTTTTATTATTTAATACTTTGTTAATGTATTACTTTATTATGTTTTAATTTAGTTTATCACTTATGTTATCATAATTATTATAAATATGTATAATTACATGCATGCTATAAGCATAATATATAGATTATATAATTTTATACATATTAATACTTATACATTGAATGATATATAGATGATTATAATTATTATTGATCATTATTGTCATTATTATGTACAGTACTGATCATAGTTGTTATGAAATACAGTTTCTCTATCCATAGAAGTGTTCAGTTGTCTGAAGACAGCTTTGGAGAGGGATTCCAGCCTACAGAACTTTCTAAATCTTCCAAGAAACCAGGCAGGACTGGACCCACAAGCTCTGCAGAGGCCCTCCTGGAAAGCCAAGCCACATCTCTGCAGTGATTGGCCCCAGATAGCTTTTCTTGTTCTTGCTCCCAACTTCGCACACACACTCCTGAGCTTGAGACCAAGAGGGGAAATAGATAGGCTCTTCAGATATGGTCTATAACATAGAACAGCCCTCTTCTGTCAGCTCCTGTCCTGCTCCCCTACCCCAACATCCTGTCATCTGACCTTCCCCTTTCACCATCCAAAAGCGTTCCTGCTCCTCTGCCTGCCTTTGACTTGAGTCTCTGCCAAGTGCCCCCCTGACTCACTCTCCTGTTGTCAGTAAGTAGTTCCTGTTCTGTCATGGGTGATCGTTCATTATCTCGGGATTCTCTCTCCCTCTCCCTCCCCCTCTGCACCTTCCTCTGTTCACACAAGAGCTAGCACATGCAGTCTCTCTCAAATAAATAAAGACAGGATCCCTGGGTGGCTCAGTTGGTTAAGCATGTGCCTTCACCTCAGGTCATGATCTTGGGGTCCCGAGATCAGATAGAGCCCCACATGGGTTCCCTGCTCAACAGAAGAGTCTGCTTCTCCCTCTCCCTCTGCTTGCTGCTCCCACTGCATACATTCTCTCTCTCTCTCTCTCTCTCTCTCTCTCTCTTAAATAAATAGATAAATAAAATCTGTAAGAAAAATAACAATTCACATGAAAATTCCAAATTGTATTGTGGTTCTAAATCAGGATCCTAGGTCAGAAAGTAGCCAACTGAAAATGGTTATTGGCACTTATTGTGACTTAGGAGAGAACAGTTCTCCCTATGGAGGCCAACCCAGACAGAGCCATGCATGCCTCCTGGAGTCCCTGCTTCAAACAGTCATGAAAACAGAAGAGTGGGCCCTGCAAGCAGCCTGTCAGAGAATTAACCGAGTGCCCTCGGAAAGATGCAGCGCAGGTATAGACATGACACAGCAGGTGGACAGCTATTTGCAAAACAGCAAGATGTCAAAGCTGCATTAGAATTGTATTATCTCAAAGAACTGTTTAGAAACCAATGTCATCCAATGATACAGTCTGTAAGTGTGCAAATGCGGAGACCGTGAATGTGGCTAAGAACCCAGAATCTGTTAGTGGTTCCAATGAAAGAAAGACTTTTGTGGATTCAGTAACTTCTGCCCTCCAGCAAAAACAAGGGAAAACTTTGACTTGTCATGGCATTATGAGGAGGCTGTTTCTGAAAGATCATAACAACAACAACAAAAATGTTGCCCCCTTCTGCAAGGGTTTGGTAAATGTGGGATGGAGCACTGTCTTTCCACAAAGGACAGAGGAAGCAAAGGTGAGAAAAGGTACCTGGGTCTCTTCCAGGCATCGTGGCAAAGCTGTCTCTTGAGATGCCATCCATTTTGGTGCTGGGAAATCTGTACTTTTAGGTTACTGCATGGTGTGCAGGTCCCACAGAATCTGGAGATTTGCCTAAATGTGCCACGTGGATCCAAGAGACTATTCCCTGGAGTTTGGCAGCACAGGGTTGGTTAGCAAGGCCTGATATGGGCCTTTCCAAAGGGCTTGAAGAAGTTTTTTTTTTTTTTTTCTGGAGTTCTTTTCCAGTAGACAAGATCTCCAGGTTGCAAGATGGGATGCTTAAGGTCATCCCCTTAAATGCACTGGGAAACCACACCTCTCCCAAAGCATGGTATTTTTAACAAGAACAATTAAGCCCTTACATATCAATTTCCATTCATTTTATTTATAAATTCCCTTTATTAATTTTCATAGCCTGAAATTCACATTGCCTGTGTGGACTGAGAAATCTGACCCAAAATGTGAGTTTACTACATCTACTCGCATTGGAGGTACGTAGAGGAATACGTATAAAATTTACTCTACAGGAATGTGCTTTAAAGCCAGGCATTAATATATTCCTATTGAAAAACTTTTGAGGAAATAATCAGAACCCACACAACAGTGAAGAATGTGAACCAAAGAAGAAGGTGGTGGAGGAGGAGGGGACAGGGGCAGGGAGGGGAGGGGAGGGGCGGGAGAAAGAGAAGAAAAGCTTGCAAAGACCACATACTGCAAATGACAAACTTTGCATATTTTCAAAAAAAAAAAAATGTATTGGCATCAAGATGAAAGATTACAAAAAATGTCCAGGCATTGGAAAGGAACCCAGGCAAAACTTCTAGAATTGACAAATGAAATAACTAAAATTATAAACTCAGCTAGAGGGCTAAGAAGATGCCGAGGAATTAATTATCTGGAAGGCAGATTTGAAGGTACTCTCAACGATGCCACAAGGATTAGAACATGGAAAATGTGGATAAAACTCTTCATGAAATTTCAAAGCACTTAAAAGGTCCTCAAATGTATTTGCACAGCCTCCTAGATGGGAATCTCTCTTTTCTTCCTCTGTGACCTCATTTGGTATTATTTCCCCATGACCCAGAAGCTTCATTCACTCTTGTGGAAGATGCTGTGATGGTTCCTTTTTTGTGTTGGCTTCGCTGGACCACAAGGTGCCCAACTGGGTGAAACTTTGCTCTGGGCATATGAGAGTGTTTCTGGATGAGAATAACATTTGAATTGGTTACACAGTAAAACAGATTGCCACCCCAATGCTGCTGGGCCTCATCCAACTGTTTGAGCCAGAACCAAAAGGCTGAGTAAGGGAGACGCCCCTCTTTCTAACCCTCTGTCTTTGAGCTGGGACATTGGTATTCTCCTGCCTGGGTCATAACCATGTGATCCAGTTTCTAATAAATCCCTCTCTAGAGAGAGATGACATGGAGATGTAGGTATAAACAGTCAGTTGTTTCTGTGGAGAATGCCGACTAGTACACATTCAATCCTCCTCCTGACTTAGTTCCATTGATTTAACTCCTTCCTTTCTTTGGAAAATGAGGATTCAAGTTAGATGCCCTTTCTGACCTAAACAACTTTAGACCACACTGATCCACAGTTCCCACCCCAGTGAATGGAAACACCACTCTGTGGTCCAGATGGTGGATCTGCATTGTCACAGCTCTGTCCTAGGGTAGCTTTGGGTAGTTTGCCATGTTCCCCCAGGGCCACAAGAAGCCCTTATTATTTCCCAAGTGGACTGATAAGAGGCCACATCCTATATCAGCTACAGGAGAAATAGAGCAGAACAACAAGTGGATGAACCCAAAGAGCAGACTGCTTGTGAATGAAAAATGAAATGAAATGAAAAATTGAATGAAAAATGAAATGAGAAAATGCTTGTTCAACCAATTCTCATTTAAATTAGGAAATCTTGGTTGCAATTCAGATAAAATCAGCAATTTAATATGGCAGAGGGTATTTTAAAATTTTTCTTATGAAGACGGGAAACTTGCACTGGGGAAAGTTAAAATCCCTTTTAACTGATGATTAAACAAAAAATTCAAATTATTTATTTGACCAAGAAACAGAGGATCTCAATCTAAAGAAATCTCAAGGAAAAAAAAAAAGGACTGATAGAATGAGAGTGCAGATTTAGATATTAACTAAAATTGAGTAGAGAATATATGACAATGATGGATATAGAAATATCATTGAAATCCATAGACTTGCCACATTCCTCATATCTAAATGTCACAGTCAAGTACTTCTACTTATGCTCAAGTTCCAGGCCATGCTGTGCTATGTGATACATTCCAGACCCAGAGGAGGAAGGAATCCTCCTGATTTCTTTGATTTTTAAAAATTTTTTTTTATTTATTTGACAGACAGAGATCACAAGTAGGGAGAGAGGCAGACAGAGAGAGAGAAGGGGAAGCAGGCTCCCCACTGAGCAGAGAGCCTGATTCGGGGCTCGATCCCAGGACCCTAGGATCATGACCTGAGCCGAAGGCAGAGGCTTTAACCCATTGAGCCACCCAGCTGCCCCCCGATTTCTTTGAATGAAACCCTGTAGCATGGATGACGAAGGCTGTGGGACACAGCCAAGTAGAGAAAGACTCCCTCCCCCAACCTCACTCGTAAATGCAGACTCCAATGTCCTCACTACAATAATAGCAGCTATCATCTCGCAGTAAATTAAAATTCTAAAAGAGATTATGAAAAAGCCTCAGTAGAGGAATGCAGAGATATTTCAAGAACATATCAAATGGTATAGGGTAGGTTAATAGTTGCACAGGCAGAAATAAAAGGACAATAAAGGGTGAAAATATATTAGACATAACCTGAGCCTCCTCCCACCTCGCTGCCCCAGAGACCCAGAGGCCCCTGAGGATGACGCGTGACCCAGGCCAACTGTTCCCCCGAGTGGCGCCATTTGCATAGTGACTAGGAGAATGGACTGTAGATCCAGACCACCAGGATTCCAATCTTGGCCCCATCATTTCCTTTGTGACCTTAGTTAGCTACCCAATTTAAGTGCCCCAGTTTCTATAACTGAAAAATGCTGATAATAATAGTATCTACCTCCCAGAGTAGACATAAGAGAGGGGTGAATTAATATACATGAAGTGCTTAAAATGGCAAGATGACAGTTCAGTGTCCTCTTGTTGTTATTTGCATTATTATTGTCACTGTTGGTATCTTACTGAAGCCAGCTCTCTGAGATTTCCTCTCACTCTCTCCTCCAAAAGAGTGACCTAGATGGGCACCTGGGTGGCTCAGTTGTTTAAGGGTTCCACTCTTGATTTGGGATCAGGTCGTGATCTCAGGGTCCTGGGATGGAGCCCCAAGTTGGGCTCCACTCAGCAGGTAGTCAGCTTGAGACTGTCTCTCTCCCTCTGGCCCTCCCGACCTTCTCTAAAATAAATAAATAAACAATCAAATAAGTAAATAAATCTGAAGGAGAAAAAGAATAAGAAAAGGAAGCGGAAGAAGGAGGAGGAGGAGGAGGAGGAGGAGGAGACGAGAGACCTAGATGGGGAGGAGAGAGGATGGGGAAAGTTTCTGTTGTGCTCAGAAGGCAGCATCCAGAGACTAACATCTATTTTGTTCAACCAGTGGGATTTTGTGTTTATTTACTGTCACAGATACAGTTAAGGTAACAACAATGAGGCTTAATTATTTCTTCAAAGGCCTTTTATCTGTAAAAAGAAACAATCTTTCCTGGAGAAAATTCATTATTGTATACTGTTTACTACATGCTTTGAGAATGCACACATAAAGGTTTTGTTTAAAAAAAAAAATAGCAGGCCCAAAATGGAGTCATTTGTGCTAGACCCACCAAGACTTAATATCTTAAGCTAATTCCTGTTTCAACCTCCCTCAGAAATGTAGTCTTAACTGGTCAGTGTGGAATTTTCTGGTCAGCACCAATAATGTAATCTGCCACATGGCTCCTTTCCATCCTCCAAAAGAAAATGAAGTAATCCCCATAATATACCCTTTTATCCTCAAAAGGAAGGTGACTTCACCCGGAGCAATTATTTAAAAAAATAATAATAATGACTTACTTGACTTGTCTTTAAAAACCTTTCCCTATCTATAGACTTTGGGTTGTCTTTCTAGTGTTAGATAGGATGTTGGCTGATTCATGAATCATATGATAAAACCAATTAGATCTCTAAAACTGACTCATTTCAATGTTTGTTGCTTAGCAGTCTTGACATTTCTGGTTAATTCTGAATATTTGAAGAAAATTCTGCCATCTTCCTATGTTTTCCCATTTGAGATGGACTCAGTCTATTTATATTTTTGTTAAGAGAATAAGAAGATTCAAAGATGGTTTTCCGAAACATAAGGATCTTGCTTTCTTCTCTCATTTGGTCCCAGGAAAATTGAAATCTAAACATCTTTGAATGGGAGATCACAAATAATTATTTTCTGGAGTCTCTGTCATTTTAAAAGTACATATGAAAAAACCCTCCACGTAACTTTTAATTAATTTTTCATAAAAAGAAGCTACAAATAAAAGTATCAAAGATATCTTTTAAATTTATTTAAGATTTTATTTATTTATTTGACAGGCAGAGATCACAAGTAGGCAGAGAGGCAGGCCGAGAGAGAGGAGGAAGCAGGCTCCCTGCAGAGCAGAGAGCCCAATGTGGGGCTTGATCCCAGGACCCTGGGATCATGACCCAAGCTGAAGGCAGAGGCTTATAACCCACTGAGCCACCCAGGCGCACTTTTAAATTTTTTTTTAATCTTCTAATGGTTTAAGAATTTTTAAGTTGGTAAGTTCTATGAGATAAGATTTTGGTATATAATACTATACACCTTTTCTAGTCTTTTTTTTTTTCCAACAAAATATTCACTTTGTTGAAAGAACTCATAGTTCTTTTCTTAGTTCAGTTGTTAAATTTTCAAAACAATGTATATAATTAAGAATGGATGTTCTTGGACTAAAATATCTGGAGAGTTAAGACAATATTTAAATTAATATTGTCTTCATATCCCTGTGTTTTAAATATCACTGATAACCAAATGAGATTATATTTACATTTACAATATGTTATAAGCACGCTACAAAAAGAAAGTTATTGAAAACTTAGAAAAATACATCAAGTTTATTCACTGATCTAGGGTTTTTTTTTACATTCTTTAAGTTATTCCTTTGTTTTCTATTTCTCTGAAATAGAAATATAACAGAACTATTTGTTCTGTGTCTCCATTTCAGGCACAAAATCTCTGTAATTTCCAATGAGCATAGCAATAAAGGTTTCTTTTGTTATGTTAATGAGGTGGCTTTTGGCCCTCACCTAGGAACTGGGGCTGGTGGCAGTGGGGTCAACTTGTGATTAGAGGCATGGACCCTTGAGCTCCACCAGCCAGACCTCTGGGGAAAGAAGACAGCTGGACATGAAGGTCAATGGAAATTAGTCAATAGTGTAATCAATCATGCCTATGAAATGAAACCTTCATAAAACAATATTTCTCATAACATCATGCATTTGTAAACCAGGCTTTGATTTTAGACTTTCTGTTTTAGCCAAACTAGCAAAAAGTGCGAGGTTTTTGTTTTGTTTTTTGTACATTCTCATATTTGAAATTATAAGGTTCTGTTCCCAATTCCACCACGGGTGTGGGAGAGGTGTTCCACTCACCAACAATTCTCTGATGCCAGCTAGGTGTGCTACAATGTAACTCAAATCTGACACTATCTATGTGGACATAGATACCTGGAGATAGCAGGGGATCAGTCCCACAAAAATGTCCCCCCAATCTCTGCCCCACCACACACATATTACACACTTCAGACAAGAATCACAAATCCGGGTTGTCACCTGTGCCTCCGACCGATCTATTCTAGGAATTATAGCCATTACTGTTACAGCTACCACTGCAGGAATGGCCTTGCATCAGACCGTAAAAACCACACAATGTGTGCAAAAAGGGCACGAGAATGCTAGCAAGGCTTGGAATCAACAAATAGTCCTAGATCAAAGATTTCATGAATCTCTGATTTAGAAGAACTCTTAATATATATAGGAGAGAGGATCTTTCAAATATAAGGCTTCACCTTCTGTGTGATTAGAATGTTTCTTCCTTCTGTGTTACTCCTACACCTATAATGAATAAGAAATACCGTGGAACAAGATTTCACCATATTACTAGTCATTGTGGCGGTAATTTAACTGTGGATATTAAACAGCTTCGAGATTCTATTCAGGGCATTCCTTGCTATCCTTACAATCAGTTCCAAGCGTGAGTTTCACACAAAGTATTAATGATATTCCGTCTGATGTAAACCCCTTTGCTTGGATCAAAACACTGGTCTTGGCATTATAGGTGGAATGATGACACTTTTCATTGCTATAATCATTTTACGCTTAGTCCTCAGAAGCTCACCGAAATCTTTCTGACGACTAATGGTTCGAGAACTTGCAAAATGGATTTTGCTGCTTCTGCATTAACAAAAAGGGGGGAATGTAACCATCCCTCGGAAGGATAGGCTGCTTAAAATATCATTAATGAGAAATTGTACTGGTCACGTAAGCATGCTTGATGACCTTGAGAAAACCTGTACTAGCAGCAGGCCTCCGGTGGAGAAGAGGATACACGTCCTTGACTCCCAGCAGCTCAGGGTGGAACATCGCCTATTTCCCTTTTCCATTGTCTCCCCTGCCTCCTTAAAGCTTGCTGTTAGAATAATCCCTTTATGTGCCCTTGCTCAACCAAAAATTCCATGCTGCTGGGCCAGGCACAACCTTCTCTGTTTACCTACAAGACTATGGTCGACATAGGACTCCCATTCCTTCTGGTTGACCTACAAGACCCATGACTAATGTATAACCTCCTCCTTTGTTGGTTGTGATCTTGTGTCGAATAAATACGGGACTGAGGAGTTTTTTGGGGTGACAGTTCTTTCAGCTGTCATCCCTGCTCCCTCCCTCTCCCAGGTGACGTGTTTGCACCTCATTCTTCTCCTGAGTGCAACGAGGAAGCAGCACCCCAAATGCCTGGCAGAGGGAAGCAATGCACGGAGGGAGGCCTGGTGCTTGTGTGAAGTGGGATGTCACTCAGCGCTCAGGGAGCTGTCACACCCTCAGGGCAAAGCTGTCCTCCTTTGCCCTGAGCCACAATCTTTGATGCCAGACCCATACTCTAGGCCAGGAGTGTCTTTACATTGCCCTAGGCTGTGAAGCAAAAAGATTCCATGGGGTCCCTAGTGGGAGAGAAGCAGCGTTTCCAATAGGCAAGGGTGAGTCTCCCCACTTTGCCCTCCGCAGGCCAGTGTTCTCCCAGGCCCATCCCCGAAACTGAAAACCTACACTCACTCTTCAAGGGACCGTCCTTCTAGCCCTACCCGCTCTGCTGGGCCATGGGAACCTGGAAACGATGGCGTCTGGCTTCCCATGCCAGCATCCATTCGACTCCCAACTTTTGCACACTTGACCCACAGAAGAGACTCAGTAGAGCTATGCAGAGAAACTAGAACAAGGCTTTATTTAATGAAATGAACACTACCTAAAGGTTCTACGAAGAACATGGGGAGAGGGGAGGGGAAACCTATGGGCAGTGGCACGAGTTCTGGGAGCTATGGGACTGGAGACCAAAAGGACATGGATCTCTGTGTACTGTCCCAAGGCCCATGGCCCCTGGGATCACAGACAAGGCCTCAAGCCTCCACCTTCCTTCAAAATGGTGGGTCAGGGATTGGGAAGTTTCCCCAATGTTGGCTGGCAGGCTGGGAGCACAGTTTTGCTCCAGGAGCAGGCTTGCTTTGTGTCTCCCATTCCACACTAGTCTTGCACCGGTGGCACCTGGAAGGAAGTGTAACACCGGCTACATCTCCAGGAAGCCATTGGCTCAGCTGAGCCTCTGCCTCTTGGGCCCCAAGGAAGTGGGCTATGATGTGGAGGAAAATGGCTTGTTGCACGGTGCAGCTTTTTTGTGCCTAATCAAGTGCTGGGCAGGGGCTGAGGGGGTCGTGGTGGCAAGGCTGCTCTGGGCCTTGCTGACCAGGGAGGCGTGACCGCTAGGAGGAGAGGCCAGGACGCCCCCGCCCCCGCAGGTGGCCTTGCTGTCAGTGCTGCAGCCATCTGAGCTAGACCTCTGCTTGGTCAGGTGCCTGGGGATGTGACTGAAGGGAGGGGCACTCGGGGCTCCCGACACAGGGTGGTTCATTGTGCTGGCTCCAAGGATCCCCGACAGGGTGCTCTGGCATGGGCGACCCCCTGTGTTTGGGCCCAGGCTTGCCCTGGAGCCCTGCGGGCCACTTGGGGCCCTGCTCGTTCCTGCTGTGATGCTGAGAGCCCCAAAGCTGGAGCACAGATCTGCAACATCATCTCCTCTCCCCAAACCTGCGGGTGCTGCCGAAAGCACCATGCTGATGGGGGCCAGCATTGTGCTGCCACCTGGGGGGCAGGGCTGCTGGCTGTTGGGCCCAGCATGGAACACAGCGCCGACAGCTGGGGGGCTGCTGCCAAGCCAGGGGCAGCGGCCGCTCCAGGGGCGAGTACAGCAGGGGAGATAGCTGAACCTGGCTGGGCACTGGCACGGGTGCCCTGGGAGGCAGATGCAGGTAAGGGAACCACATAACGCCTGGGTGCCAATGCCCAAGGACAGCTGGGCTAGAGCTGTGCTCAGGGCCTGGAGTGGGTCCGGAGCCTGAGCTGCCAGCTGTCCATGTGGGGGAGAGCTGTGAAGGGTGCTGGCTCCAGGCCACTGCCCACCAACAGCCCCGAGTGGGGTCTGGGCAGTGGATCCGGGGTTGCCCCTACCCCCAGGCAGCAGCACAGGCAGCCCTGGGGGGACTGTGACTGAGGCCATGCTCTCCCTGGGCGGCATTGAGAGGGCCTGGGTAGATGCAAAGTTGCTCCCACTGCAGCCAGGGTGAGACCCCAAGAGGGGAGGCTGAGAAGAAGGGGAGCTGTCCATGGAGGTGACCTGGGTGTCAGAGGCTGGCAAGGGAGCAGCCACTGCAGCAGACAGGGCCAAGGCATTGGAGGGCCAAGTTGGGCCACAGCTGCAGGTGACCTCTGTGTCACCTCGAAGAGCATCTTGGATGTGCTAGAGAGCAGCTCTCTTTACCCAGTCCAGGTCCTCAGCAGTCACTCGAAACCCCAGCTCAGGGGGTGGCGGCAGCCTCAGAGGCTCACCTCGCCTGTGTGGCAGCAGACAAACCTTGCGTTTTCGGGGCCTTTTTCGGGAACAGTCAGCTGGGGATGAGCAGTTCCTCTGCATTGCTGTCTGCCCAGTGGTGGTATCGGCATCCTTTTTCAGCTGGTTCTTCTTCTGGCAAAGTGCAGGCACTCCGGCAGGACATAAGGGGCTCTCTTGGCTGACTTTTTTGGGGGACCTCGGGGGCCATGACGCCTGACTTGTGGCCAGACCCCTCCTCCACTGCACCAGGTGGCAGCACCTGGTGGAACTGTAGGAACTTGTGATGGCATTTCGAGTGGGACAGGAGCTCCTATGGGAGCTGGGGACTTCTTACTGCATGGTTCTTCTGAGCTCTCTTCCCGGGGGAGGGCTCTCAGCAGAGGCCCAGGCCTGGGCACAAAGGAAGAGAGGCCTCCGTGGACCCCCAGGGGCCTAAATGTCCCCTGTGGGGCCCCAGGGCTTTTAGGGTCCTTTGTCTGAGTCTCTAGCTGGGCCATCCCTTTGCCGCTCTCTCTGGGGTCTCTGCACACCCGCTCCGCTGTGGAGACATCGTGGACATTCCTGGGAGTTGAGGGCGGCAGCCCGGTGACAACCCGCCTCTGCAGCACACTGGGGCTGACCGTGTCCACGATGGATTCGCAGCAGTGGCGGCAGGACACCTGTGATCCGGAAGCTGACAGCATGGCCTTCAGCAGGCAGCCCCACCTGCAGGAGGAGGAGAGGAGTCCCAGAAGAAAGCGCGGGGTCTCCAGGATCCTGGAGTACCTTCTGCAAGCTGCTAGGACTGAGCTCGGTTGCCAGCTCGCGGGGTACTTGGAGGAGAGCCTGCGAGTGGACCCCGGGGCGTGGACCGCTGTGCGAGCCCTGGGTGCCAAGAGTAGTCTGCGGGCACAGTGAGCCAGGTGGGGGTAGACCAGCCCTCCTGGCAGGTGTGGACCCGGCAGAGACCAGGGCTGGGGGGAGGGGCATGGCCTGCTCAAGGAGGTGCCCATAGAGCAGTTGGGTAAGGCCAGATGCTGAGGATGGCGATCTAGGCTCACAGCGCTCTCCTTCAGCTGCCAAGTCACGGCAGAAGGCCTAGAGCACAATGCGGGGCCTGTTGCCAGGACACAGCTTTGGAACCTGGAATCTGAGGAACGAGCACGCTTGCAGGAACCCCTGTGCACGTGCACAGCTTCTGTTGGGCTGCCGCCCAGTGCAAGAATCAGGCCTGCAGAGGTGCTGTGGAGGGGTTGACTCCCTCATTCCCCACCCTCAAGGGTTCACAGATCTCTCGGGCTTGAAGGCTGAACTGAGGAAGAGGAACGGGGGTGCTGTGGGTGCCAGCCATCTCCCCTGGCTGGGCCCCAAGCACTAAGGGACAAGAGCTGGTCCCATATCGGCGCCCCTGCGGACCCGTCAGTCAGACATGGCAGGGCTGCATGCATCCTCTCTTCTCTTGGCAAGTGCCCGCATTGCCTTCTTCCCTCGGTGTCAGACCCTTTGGTTCTGAGTGACATCCTGGACAGTGCGCTCACAGTGTTGTGGGGCTCTGGCCTCTAGGAGATGCTCTGAAGACCTTTAGGGTTCTTTCCCCATTTTGATTAATCCAGCAACAGAGTGAAGGTCCAAGTGGGCTTTTCATCTTGCCTTTTGTCCACCATTCTTGTTCCAGTGTCCTTGGCCTGCCCTTGCCATGCTCTTCGTGTACACTTGGCACACCCACGTCTGCGGTTACACCTACAGCTGAGTCTCTCCTCTACTCTCCCTGAAGATCCCACGGACTGGATTCCATTCACAGAACTTTCCTTACTTTCTGACAGCACCCGGTGTGGAGTCTCCTTGGACAGTCCCCACAAGCACCCACTGAAACCCAAAGGGCAATTGTTTCTGGTAACACCCTCTCACAGAGACCCCAGCGGTCCCCTGGCGCCTGTGGGTCCACACAGCAAGGGGTGGTAAGCCCCCCGGTCAGCTACAGCTGCGATCCTGGTGGTCTCTGGGCTTTTCTCTCTTGCTGCTGCTGCCACTCAGAACCGAATTCTCACCACTGACTGCGGCAACTGCCGTGCCGTATTCTTCATGTCTGTTCATCCCTATCCAGTCCTCAGAGGCACATTAAGAAGGAGGGAGTCTTCTCTTCCCTGTTCCATAGTTAGGGATGCTGAGACACGCAGATGATTCACTGCCTGTCCCAGGTCACCCAGCTGGTAGGCTGAAAACTTGGCCTGGGAAGAGAATTTCTTTCCCTGGCAGTTTGCTGCTGAAAACAATTCCCCCCAGGCCAGGAGCCAGCTGTGTTCTTGGATAGTCTGTAGCCATGGAGCAGCAGGACGCCCCCCCACTCCATATGGGAAGCCTGGGAGGTGGGTTTCTGAAATCCTGAACTGTAATCCCATCGGTAATAGTCCCACAGTTTGCTTTGACCAAAGATCCTCTGTATTTGAACATGCTTTCCAATTGTTCAGTAATGGGAGTCCCAACATAACGTGGCTCACATATTTTCGTATGTGGGTATAGATTTTTATCTATCCATAGAGTCAAATGACAAAATTCTTTGTTTTTAGAGGTTATTTCTCATACCTGAATTCAGCTCTACACCCAGGGTGGGACTCAAACTCACAACCCTGAGACCAAGCATCACACACTCCACCAAATGAGCCATCCAGGCGTGTAGTCTTTTTTGAGTATTTCTAAAATTCTGCCTTAAAATTTTTTTAAGATTTTATTTACATATTTGCCAGAGAGAGATGGAGAGAACAAGCAGGGGGGAGGGGTTGCAGCAGAGGGAGAAGCAGACTCCCCTTTGAATAGGGAAACTGATGTGGGCCTCCATTCCAGGACCCCGGCATCATGACCTGAGGAAAGGCAGATGCTTAACACACACAGACAGTCAGGGGTCCCAAAACTTCTGTTTGAATTGTAAACCTGGCAATTATCAATTTATTTATTTATTATTAATTTCATTTATTATTCTTATTAATTTTTAATTTAATTTTATTTTATTAATTTTTCCCGTATTAATTTTATTTTTAAATTAATTTATTTTATTATTTATATTTATTATTATTATTATTTAGTATTTATTTTATTTTATTATTTATTTATTATTTACGGACAAGCTTAGGGAGTCTGTGACACTCACCCAGGCCCCCCATGAGCCTGCTGTCTGGGACTGTAAATAGGAACATTTGCTGATAGAACTGTAGGCCGAGGTGGAAATGGCCCTCTGGACATGTATCTGGGGACCTAAAGAATCAGAAATAAGGAACGGTCACTGACTAACTAAAACTACCTTCCCAGAGCTAAAAGCAGATCCCTCTGAAAATAGAGAATTCCAAAAATAAAGTGAAAACAAACAGCAGGAAAGTCAAATGACTCAAACATCAATATCAAAAAGCAAAGGCATGTCATGACTGAAACAAAGCAGAAGGCACTAGAAAGTAGTCACTCTAAGATGGAAGGACTGATGTGACCAAAATAATTCAGAGAGGAAATGGGGTTTAAATACCGAATAAAAATAGGTCTCAATGATTCTGAAGACCCACATCCATTTTAAAAACTGCAGGGCCCCTCCTACCCAGCTGTCCAACCAGAACCTGGAAAGCACACACAGGTGCTGCAAGGATGGGGGAGGCACAGAGACGGATGGAGGAGGCCCCCTGGGTTGGGTGTCTGGGACCCAGAAGGCCCCATAGATCCTAGAAGGGGACCTTGGCCCTGACATCCCCAGGGCACAGAGCCAAAGGGCACCAGGGCCCTTGCTGGTCTCAGCTCACTGTGTTTTCTGTAGCTGAGAGTGTCTACAAATGTCCCCCAGGAGAGACTTCACCTAGGCATTTGGTTGGGCAGACTTCAAGGGACTGGTCCCCTGGACAGTGATGTGATGTGCAGGAAAGGGGAGACTCTAGGCTTCAGGATGAACAGGCTCAGTCCCACCCCTGAGCCCCATGAGCAGCAGTGGCCCTGATGACACAGGGTGGGAACGGTCACCCTGCCCCTGCCTCCGTCCCCTGCCACACACAAAGACCCATCATGAGACCAACACAGTCAAAGTGCACAGTTCATGGAGCTCCCCCTTCCTTCTGTGAATCCTTTCCTTTCTAATACCCGAGCCAAAGCTGAAGGTGCTTAAAATAAAAGGCATTATGCTATGCTAATGAAAACATGTCATTTCTCTCTGGTGTATTCCAACATGAAAGCTTGCCAAAACATGAGCTTTTATTTATTTATTTTTTGAAGGATTTATTTATTTATTTATTATTTATTTATTTATTTATTTATTTGAAGAGAGAGCCTCTGTGGAAGAGAGGAGGGGTGGGGAAGAGGGAGAGATGCAGACTTCCTGGTGAGCAGAGATCCCAAACTGGGGCTCCATCCCAGGACCCTGAGATCATGACAGGTGGTCAAGGCAGATGCTAGTGGACCTGGCCACCCAGGCTTCCTGAAACAGGAGCCGGTAACACGCGACCAAACCAGTTACGATTACATTATTGAACAGTAGAATTGGAAAACGAATAGAAGGAATACAAGTCATTTGAATCCTGCTTCTTTAACTATTTCCAGGGAAATAGGGCATGAACACTGGCCTCAGGTGTCCCTTTCGTCCAACTACAGAAGAAGCTACTGGAGCTCACACCTCAGGTTGAGAAACGGTGCCATCATGTGACCCCATGTCCCCTGCATCAGGTGGGGAGCCTCCAGTGTCCCCTCCTTGATACCAGCACCGACCCGTATCCACAGGGAAGCAGGGTGGGTCCTGGCGAGCTGTCTGTTTGCATGAGCCCTGCCCTGCCTGTGTCTTCACACTTTTCCCAAGAGCTCTGAGTTGGGGGGAGTCAGAGCTAACCCCAAAGTCTCTTTATTTAAAGATTTTACTTAGTATTTGAGAGAGAGAGATCTGGAGTGCAAGAGCAGAGGGTAGGGGCAGAGGGAGTGGGAGAAACAGACTCCCCACAGTGCAGGGGGCCAGATGAGGGGCTTGATCGCAGGACCCTGGGATCAGGACCCAAGCCAAAGGCAGAAGCTTTAAGCCACTGAGCCACCCAGGCGCCCCTGTGAATAGGTTTATTACCAGTGCTTTGAACACCCTGGCGTCTACCGCAGCATCTTCCTTCTCCTCCTCCTCCTTTTCCCCGTTTTCAGAGTCCGTGTGCTTGGACTCCTCCGCAAAGTTGACCCCCTTACTGGGGGTGCCGCCCCAGGCGGCGGTGCCCGCGTCCCCCCAGGTCCTGCCCTCATGGCCAAAGTCCACGGCGCCTTTGCCCTGTTCTGCTGCAGGCGCCTGAAGTGCAGCAGCGAGAATTCCAGCAGGTCCGCAGGCTGGTGCCTCCGCACCTCCACCGTGCAAAGCCCTGCAGCAGCTCAGTCAGTCGCCGGGGGTCTCGATGAATCCTGCCTGCCACCCGGAGGGCTCCTGGGTGCCGCCCTCACCACCTCCCTGGACGGGCCTGCAGCCCCGCGGCTGCCAACTGAGCGCGCTAGGCCGGCGCTGGAGGCACCACTCTTTGCTAGCGCAGCACCCTGGGCCCCAGGGGCTCGGCTGGCGAGTGCAGCAGATCCCCACGCTTGGCTACTACATGTGGTGGCAGCTGAGCAAGCGAGGCCCAGGAGGGCGGGCAGCATCTCGGGCTCCTCCTGCTTGCCCTGGGGCCGGTCGCTTCTCTCCCCATCCCTCCCACTCTCAACCATTGTTCATTTTTGTGAAGGACTTTGTTTTTTTTTTTTGTTTGTTTGTTTGTTTTTTTTTTAGGGAAAGAGCACATGTGAGTGGGGGAGGCAGGAAGGCCAGGACAAAGAGAGAGTCCTAGTGGACTTTGCCCTGAGCCCAGTGCTTGCCTCAGGCCTCAATTGCAAGAGCCTGAGATTACCATCTGAGCCAGAACCAAGAGTTGGGCACTTCACTGAGGGTGCCGCCCAGGTGCCCCTCAGCTGTTGTTGACCAATTTCTTGAAACTGGCGCCTGAGTGGTTGAGTGACTGCCTTTGGCTCAGGTCATGACCCCGGACCTGCAGGATCTTGTCCTGCCTGGGCTCCCAGCTCCTTGGGGAGTCCGCTTCTCCCTCTGACCTTCCCTTCTCTCATGCTCTCTCTCACTCATTCTCTCTCAAATAAATAAATAAATAAATAAATAAAATCTTTAAAAAAAATTTCTGAGCCTTGTTTTATGGGCTTGAATGTGGTTGATCTCAATGAGTATTTCCTGCATCCTTGGGCATTCTGCTTTTGTTGGGCGTCGTGTTCGAGTGCCAAACAGGTCAAGTAGTTTGAATGGATTTTTAGGTCTACTTACTTCCCAGCTTTCTATCTCCTTCTTCTATGAATTATTGACAGAGGAGTGTTGAATTCTCCCAACTGAATTTGGATTTGTCCATTTCTTTTTTTTTTTTTTTAAGATTTTATTTATTTATTTGACAGAGAGAGATCACAAGCAGGCAGAGAGGCAGGCAGAGAGACAGGAGGAAGTAGGCTCCCTGCTGAGCAGAGAACCCGATGCGGGACTCTATCCCAGGACTCCGAGATCATGACCTGAGCCTAAGGCAGTGGCTTAACCCACTGAGCCACCCAGGCGCCCTGTCCATTTCTTTTTTTCAGGATGTTTTTGCTTCATGGATTTTGAAGCTTTCTAATCAGATGCAGGCACCTTTATGATGCCCATGTCTTTCTAAATTGATCCTTTGTTGTCCTGAATTGTCTTCTTTCTCTGTTCATTATATTTGTTGTCTTTCTATTGTCTCTTGTCAAGACCTATGGAATTCAGCCTTTTAGGATTAGTATGTGTACGGGATAGCCCCTTCCATCATTTTTCTTTTTCACAAAATCTATATTATCCTCTGCATCCTTCTATTTAAAGTTTATTTTTCACTGACATATTTAGGTCTTTTATTTAAATAGAATCTTAGTAGTTATTTCTTAAGATAATTGTTGAAATGTTTAAGTTGAAGTGTACTACCTCGCTAGTTGTGTTTTCTTTTTCCCGTCTGTTCCTTCTTCCCTTGTGAGCTGCCTTCCTTTAGATGAAATGAGTCATTTGTAGGCTACTATCTGCCTTCTATTATTGGCTGTCCCACGGGCAGTGAGATATTAGTAGGTAATTCTGACTCTTTCTAAAGTTGTTCTTCCACTTGTTTAGGGAATTTGTAGACTAACCTTTATTTGAGGGATCATTTAGTCCCACTACTAACTCATGATCCTTACCAGGTCTCTACTGAATATTCTGACTTAGCCAAAAGAACACTTCCCTCTGACTGGTTGGAACTCAAATGACCTCTAGCCTTGTATGAGTCTTGGGAACCATCTGGTTCAGTTGCCTTTACTCTTCGTTAGAACCTGGGGCATTTTCTTAGACACACACTGCTTCCTATTGAGCAAGGACTCAAGAGGACTCCAGTGTGTATTTCCAATAGCTTGTTTTCTGCTTGACTTCCTTGTTTCTGGAAGCCATGACCTTCTCATCACTCCAGCCTTCCTGAATTCCAATCTGTCTTTCCTCACACCAGTGAGATTCCCATCTTTTCCTTGGAATCTCCTCCATACCCCCACCATCCAGAACTCCTCCAGGTGAAAAGCCGAGTGAATCCTGGGGCTCAGTTTTTTTTTTTTTTTTTTTTTTGTTTGTTTGTTTGTTTGCTTGTTTTCCTTTTCACAGGGTTCACAAATGTGTGTTCCTTTTCAATGTTTTAAAGAGTTAGATAAATATATATTTTTTTCCCAATTCCCCATGGGCTTATGGTTGGTTTCTTTTCCTCTAACAAGGTTTGTATTAGTTTTCTAGGGCTGCTCTAACAAGATACCACAAACCTAGTGGCTTAAACAACAGAAATGGACAGTCTCACAGTTCTAGAGGCTACAATGTTGGTAGGCCATGCTCCTTTTGTAGGTATTAAGGAAGGATCTGTTCCAGGCCCCTCTCCCAGCTTGAAGGATTGCCCTGGCTTTGGACTGCTTCACATGGCCTTCTCCCTCAGTGCATATCTGTGTATCCCAAGTTTCCCTTCTTAGAAGGACACAAGTCCTACTGAATTAGGGGCCCACCCTACTCAAATATGACCTTATCCTAGCTAGTTACATCTCCAGGGACCCTATTTCCAAATAAGGTCATGCTCCCAGGTGCTGGGGTTTAGGACTGGGGTAGTTTATATGCACACACACACACACACACACACACACACACACACACACATATATACATATATATATTCTATTTTTTAGTTTTTTTGTGGGTTTTTTTTTTGCTAATTTTGCTAATATTTTTGTTAAGAATCTCAGTCTTCCTTCCTTTCACTACAAGGTTATCTGCATGTTTTTGGTGCCTACTGAACAATTCTACCACCTCTACCTCCTCAATCTCCATGAAAGTTATTGTTACCTAAAGTCGTCTGCCATCTTTTTTAAAAACAGTTGGCATTTTTTTGGAGTTTACAGTTCTTTTAGTATTGAGCATCTGTTTATAGGCTGACGAAGGTGACTTTCATCCTACTCTTTCCTTCTGAATTTGTTTCTTTTTGGGAAAGTAAATGCCCTAGTGTTTTAAAAGCAGGATCTATAAAAGCTAAATGGTTCTTCTTTGTAAGTCTACATTCCTTTTTCTCATTTTGTATGTACTTTAAGTGACCAGAGATTTGGAGGCTGACAGCATTTATCAGCATTTAAAAGACATAAAGGAAAAAAATGTATTTTTTAAAAGGGATATAAAAAGTGATGAAGCAAACAAATTGCAAGGCAATGGAAAAAAATAGGGGCTCAGCCATTTCATGAAATGTCAATGGGTTCTATACTCTAATGAAAAGATTAGATGTGTTAGATTGCATCAATACACACATAATGATGTGCTGCTTCTAGGAGATATGTAATAGCTCACCAAGGCAAAGATAAAATTTTGGACTATTGAATACCTAAAATTGAACAACTAATCTATAAACCTAGAAGGGGACATGCTAGCCAGTATAATAAATTAGGGAGGAAACATTATAGATATAACAACTGGATAAAATGAGTGAAATTTGTATAGAAAGATATTCTAAGAGAACATACAAAGTATGAGAATCAGGAAGTGAATTAATCAAGGTCATTGGATATAAGTTAAAAATTAAGAAAAATTCATTGGAATTCTGTGAAATACGAACAAAGGTTGAAAATCCTATTGATGAGACCAATAAAACTAGGACTTAATCTATCCAAAGACTTTATACAGTCTCTGCACGGCAAGTGTCCACCCAGAAAACCATCAAAGATGACGAAGGGGAATTCATGATCTAAAGAAATGGGATGTCCAATACGTTAATATGTTACCTATGTTAACAGAACAGGTTCATAGATTGGATGATCGGTATTGTAAAGATTCAATTTATACCAACTTGATTGAGAGATTCAGTGCAATCCCAGTTTCCTATCTAGCAAGGGCCTGTGTACATGGATAAGCCAATTCTTATATTTCCATGGAAATGAAAAGGACTAGTCATTCCCCAGCAAATCTGAAGAATGAAGCGAGAGCAAGAGTGAGGGAGAAAGAGAGTGAGAGGAGAATATGATGGGATTGAATTTATTACAAAAAGACTCTTGAAATGACCAGAGAAAACAGACAGACAAAAAAGGGCAGACTTGGACAAAGCGGTGCTAAACGACGTGAATATCCACATGGAACATAAGAGCCTAAAACGCTATTCCAGACTGATGTAGCCTAAATACGAAAGATGACATCACAAGTTTTCTGGAAGATAAAATAGGAAAACATTTTATGATCTGGGAGGTGGCAGAGATTAGTGGAACAGGACACCAAAACCATGAAGCATAAGAAAGGATGGGAAGTTGTACTCTACTCATTGAAAGGTTAAAAAATAAATCTTGCCCACCAAATGAGAAGACTAAAACTATGAAATGCTTTATCGATATACCAGCTAAGGAACTGTATACAAACCTAGATAGGATAACTAGGAATCAAGAAAGAAAGGTAGGTAACTTCAAAACAATGAAAATCCTTGAACAGAAATATCCCAAGTAGAAAACCATTAGCCAATAAACACATGAAAGATCCCTAACATCCTCAGTGATCACAAAAGAGCAAAGGAAAACACAATGTGTTAGTGTTAACACACAGAAGGCAGACCCAAAAAAGTGTTGCTTCATCCAATGGATTGAATAGTGAAAAACTGATTTAATCATGGAGTGGGGCACCTGGGTGGCTCCATGGTGAAACATCTGCTTTCTGCTGGGGTCCTGATGCCAGGGTCTTGGGATCAAGCCCTGCCTGGGGCTCTCTGCTCAGCACGAAGCCTGCTTCTCCCTGTCCCACTTACCTGCTTGTGCTCCCTCTCTGCTTCTGCTCCCTCTCTCCCTGTCTCCCTCTTTCTGTCAAGTCAGTCAATCAATCAACCAATTCTTTAAATTAAATCAGTAAAAATAAAAGGGAGACATATGGGGTACTAATGAACAACAAGAATATTTAGGGTTTTTTTTTTAAGATTTTATTTCTTCCTTTGACAGACAGAGATGAGAAGTAGGCAGAGAGGCGGGCAGAGAGAGAGGGGAAAAGAGGCTCCCTGCTAAGCAAAGAGTCAGATGCAGGGCTGGGTCCCAGGACCCTGGGATCATGACCTGAGCCAAAGGCAGGAGACTTAACCCACTCTGCCACCCAGGCACCCCTTTGAATTGGTTTCTTGCCACCTTGTTGAACGCCCTGGCGTCCTCAGCCAGCTTGGAAGCTGAAGGAGGCAGCGGGGCCCTGAATTCAGAGCAACTGTCTTCTCCAGGAAAAGCGTCCTCCCCCAAACAGTGTCTGAGAAGAGAGAGCATAGATGAGAGAGGAAGTGGCCCCCTTCCTGAGGGCTGAGCACCCAGGTTGAGGGGCCGGTCTCTGCCAGCTCAGCACCTGGCGCCGTCCATGGGGAAGCGGTCTGCTAACTCTGAGTGTGTGTGAACGCTTGAGGTAAAGTCCCTCTGCCTCCCTGTAAGAGAGAAGTCAGTGAGGAATGCCAACACCATCCCTGCACACGTCGCTCCACGGAGAAGGATGCCTTCTCAATCCTGAGCCTGCACAATGTGAGAGAGAACCAGAGCCTTACCTCCAAGAAACAAGGCTGAAGCTGAGCTGCCTGTCACGTGCAGGCCTCTATAGAGGAGATAGAAAGAGTGGCACCCTCGTGTTGGTAGGGAAGCCTGAGGAAGGTTCCTGGCCCTCGGGTCAGAGGACCTCCGAGAAGCTGGTTCACTCGGCCTCACAGAAGCCCCACAGAAGGGAGTCGAAACCAGCTCCTGCTGCTACCATGACTGCGGGACTCACAGCCGAACACACACTCCAGGTCTGAGGGCACGGGTGGACCTCTTACAGCAGCCCTGCTTCCTTCAGCCTGATGCCCGCCGTAGGTCTGCCCTACGGGAGCAGGCTTAGCAAAGCACTGTGCTGCACACCTCTGCTCACGCAGAGGACAGGACGGTGATGCCGGCCTTCAGGCAGACCTCTCTGGGGGCGCCTTGAGCCCGGAGGCCTGCCCTAAACGGGCGGTGGCAGCACAGAGCCAGTGCCACGGGATGGCTTCAGGATGACGCATTTACCCAACAAGCCCCACTCTGTCCTGTGAAGAGAGAAGTGGTGGTGACACCTAGACGCACAGAGCATGGCGCCAACCCCTCGGCTCCTCGAACGAGTTTAAAGCAGGGGGCCCTGTCAGTATCGCATTCCCCTAAAGCCCAAAGCCTTCTCTCAGATGCGGATGAACACACACTCCACTGCAGGGACCTGTGGGTGCCGCCAGCACCTGTGGCACGACAGCAGGCTTCAGGGGGACACGGTCGTACCACGCAGGGGCCTGGAAGCCGAACGAGACAGCGCTGCCCTGAATGATAAAAGGAAATAAGTATTTTTTGCAGACCTGCTTTTCTGGCCTGCTGTGAGCTGACAGCTCTCCACTTCCTTCTTGCTCATGGAGTGCTGCTGTTTAGGGAAATGAGCTGTTTTAGGCTTTTGGCTTGGCTCTCCATGCTGGGTGTGATCCCGCTTGGGCAGGACTGTGGTTCCTGGTTCCCCAGCACAGAGCAGAAGGCGCTGCCATTCTTCTGAACTTCCATATGCCTCTGTGTGAGGGCGGTGGGGCTGGGGCTCAAAGAATTGGGTACAGGGGGAGGAGTCAAGATGGTGGAGAAGTAGCAGTCTGAGACTACTTCAGGTAGCAGGAGATCAGCTAGATAGCTTATCTAAAGATTGCAAACACCTACAAATCCAACAGGAGATCGAAGAGAAGAAGAACAGCAATTCTAGAAACAGAAAATCAACCACTTTCTGAAAGGTAGGACTGGCGGAGAAGTGAATCCAAAGCGACGGGAAGATAGACTGCAGGGGGAGGGCCCGCCTCCCGGCAAGTGACGGAGCAACAGAGTACAAAACCAGGACTTTTAAAATTCTGTTCCTCTAAGGGACATCACTCCAGAGGCTAAACCAGGGTGAAGCCCATGCGGGGTCAGTGTGGCCTCAGGTCCCACAGAGCCACAGAAGGTTCAGGGGTGTTTGAGTGTTGCAGAGCTTGCAGGTATTAGAACAGGGAAGCCGGCTACAGAGACAGAGCTGAGGAGTGAGCTCTCAGCTCGGGGTTACCTTGAACCTGTCGCAGGTTCGGTGAGCTTGGAGCACGGCCGGAGGCCAGGGAGACGGGAGCAATTGGCGCTATTCTCTGAGGGCGCACTGAGGAGTGGGGCCCCGAGCCCTTGGCTCCTCCGGGCTGGAGACTGGGAGGCCGCCATTTTCATTCCCATCCTCCGGAACTCTACGGAAAGCGCTCAGGGAACAAAAGCTCCTGAAAGCAAATCCAAGCTGATTACTCAGCCCGATCCCTGGTAAGGGCGGTGCAATTGCGCCTGGGGCAAAGACATTTGAGAATCACTACAACAGGCTCCTCCCCCAGAAGATCAACAAGAAATCCAGCCAGGACTAAGTTCACCTACCAAGGAGTACAGTTTCAATACCAAGGAAAACAGTGGAATTCCAGAAGAGGAGAAAGCAAAGCACGGAACTCATGACTTTCTCCCCATGATTCTTTAGTCTTGCAGTTAATTTAATTTTTTTTTCTATTTCAATATTTTTTCTTCTTCTGCTAAATTTTTTTTAACTTTTACCCTTTTCTTTTTTAAAGTTTTTAACTAGTTTATCTAATATATATTTTTTTCTTTTTTATATTTTTTCTTGATTCGTTTTCTTTTTTTAATTGTTTCTTTTTTTTTTCCTTAACCTCTTTTTATCTCCTTTCTCCCCCCCCCCCCCACGATTTGGGATCTCTTCTGATTTGGTTAAAGCATATTTTCCTGTGGTCTTTGCCACCCTTTTAGTATTTTACTTGGTCCTTCATATACTCTTATCTGGACAAAATAACAAGGCGGAAAAATTCACCACAAAAAAAAAAAAAAAAAAAAAAAGAACAAGAGGCAGTACCAAAGGCTAGGGACCTAATCAATACAGACATTGATAATATGTCAGATCTAGAATTCAGAATGACGATTCTCAAGGCTCTAGCCGGGCTTGAAAAAGGCATGGAAGATATTAGAGAAACTCTCTCGGGAGATATAAAAGCCCTTTCTGGAGAAATAAAAGAACTAAAATCTAACCAAGTTGAAATAAATAAAGCTATTAATGAGTTGCAATAAAAAATGGAGGCGGCTCTCACTGCTAGGATAAATGAGGCAGAAGAAAGAATTATCAATATAGAAGACCAAATGACAGAGAATAAAGAAGCTGAGCAAAAGAGGGACAAACAGCTACTGGACCATGAGGGGAGAATTCAAGAGATAAGTGACACCATAAGACGAAATAACATTAGAATAATTGGGATTCAAGAAGAAGAGAGAGAGGAGGAAGCAGAAGGTATATGGGGGAGAATTATTGGAGAGAATTTCCCTAATATGGCAAAGGGAACAAGCATCAAAATCCAGGAGGTGCAGAGAACCCCCCTCAAAATCAATAAGAATAGGTCCACACCCCATCACCTAATAGTAAAATTTACAAGTCTTAGTGACAAAGAGAAAATCCTGAAAGCAGCCCAGGAAAAGAAGTCTGCAACATACAATGTTACAAATATTAGATTGGCAGCAGACTTATCCACAGAGACCTGGCAGGCCAGAAAGAGCTGGCATGATATATTCAGAGCACTAAACGAGAAAAACATGCAGCCAAGAATACTATATCGAGCTAGGCTATCATTGAAAATAGAAGGAGAGATTAAAAGCTTCCAGGACAAACAAAAACTGAAAGAATTTGCAAAAACCAAACCAGCTCTACAGGAAATATTGAAAGGGGTTCTCTAAGCAAAGAGAGACCCTAAAACTAGTAGATCAGAAAGGAACAGAAACAATATACAATAACAGTCACCTTACAGGCAATACAATGGCACTAAATTCATATCTCTCAATACTTACCCTGAATGTTAATGGGCTAAATGCCCCAATCAAAGGACACATGGTATCAGAATGGATAAAAAAACAAAACCCATCTATATGTTGCCTTCAAGAAACTCATTTTAGACCCGAAGACAACTCCAGATTTAAAGTGAGGGGGGTGGAAAACAATTTACCATGCTAATGGACATCAGAAGAAAGCAGGAGTGGCAATTCTTATATCAGATCAATTAGCTTTTAAGCCAAAGACTATAATAAGTGATGAGGAAGGACACCATATCATACTCAAAGGATCTGTCCAACAAGAAGATCTAACAATTTTAAATATCTATGCCCCTAACGTGGGAACAGCCAACTATATAAACCAATTAATAACAAAATCAAAGAAACACATCAAAAATAATACAATAATAGTAGGGGACTTTAACCCTCCCCTCACTGAAATGGACACATCATCCAAGCAAAAGATCAACAAGGAAATAAAGGCCTTAAATGACACACTGGACCAGATGGACAACACATATATATTCAGAACATTTCATCCCAAAGCATCAGAATACACATTCTTCTCTAGTGCATATGGAACATTCTCCAGAATAGATCACATCCTGGGTCCTAAATCAGGTCTCAACCAGTATTAAAATATTGGGATCATTCCCTGCATATTTTCAGACCACAATGCTCTGAATCTAGAACTCAATCACAAGAGGAAATTTGGAAAGAACCCAAATACATGGAGACTAAACAGCATCCTTCTAAAGAACGAATGGGTCAACCAGGAAATTAAAGAAGAATTGAAAAAAATCATGCAAACAAATGGTAATGAAAACACAACGGTTCAAAATCTGTGGGACACAACAAAGGCAGTCCTGAGAGGAAAATATGTAGCAGCACAAGCCTTTCTCAAGAAACAAGAAAGGTCTCAAGTACACAACCTAACTCTACACCTAAGGAGCCTGAGAAAGAACAAGAAAGAAACCCTAAACCCAGCAGGAGAAGAGAAATCATAAAGATCAGAGCAGAAATCAATGAAATAGAAACAAACAAACAAACAAAAAAAAAAAACAATAGAACAAATCAACGAAACTAGGAGCTGGTTCTTTGAAAGAATTAATAAGATTGATAAACCCCTGGCCAGACTTATCAAAAAGAAAAGAGAAAGGACCCAAATAAATAAAATTATGAATGAAAGAGTACAGATCACAACTAACACCAAAGAAATACAGACAATTATAAGAACATACTATGAGCAACTCTACGCCAACAAATTTGACAATTTGGAAGAAATGGATGCATTCCTAGAGACATTTAAACTACCACAACTGAACCAGAAAGAAATAGAAAACCTGAACAGACCCATAACCAGTAAGGAGATTGAAACAGTCATCAAAAATCTCCAAACAAACAAAAGCCCAGGGCCAGACAGCTTCCCAGGGGAATTCTACCAAAGATTTAAAGAAGAACTAATTCCTATTCTCCTGAAACTGCTCCAAAAAATAGAAATGGAAGGAAAACTTCCAAACACATTTTATGAGGCCAGCATCCCCTTGATCCCATAACCAGACAAGGATCCCACCAAAAAAGAGAACTACAGACCAATATCCTTGAAGAACACAGATGCGAAAATTCTCACCAAAATACTAGCCAATAAGATTCAACAGTACACTAAAAGAATTATTCACCACGACCAAGTGGGATTTATTCCAGGGCTGCAAGGCCGGTTCGACATCCACAAATCAATCAATGTGATAAAATACATTAATAAAAGAAAGAACAAGAACCATATGATACTCTCCATAGATGCTGAAAAAGCATTTGACAAAGTACAGCATCCCTTCCTGATCAAAACTCTTCAAAGTGTAGGGATAGAGGGCACATACCTCAATATCATCAAATCCATTTATGAAAAACCCACTGCAAATATCATTCTCAATGGAGAAAAACTGAGAGCTTTTCTGCTAAGGTCAGGAACACGGCAGGGATATCCATTATCACCCCTGCTATTCAACATAGTACTAGAAGTCCTAGCCTCAGCCATCAGATAACAAAAAGAAATTAAAGGCATCCAAATCAGCAAAGAAGAAGTCAAACTATCACTCTTCGCAGATGATATGATACTATATGTGGAAAACCCAAGGACTCCACTCCACATCTGCTAGAACTTGTACAGGAATTCAGTAAAGTGTCAGGATGTAAAATCAATGCTCAGAAATCAGTTGCATTTCTCTACACCAACAACAAGACAGAAGAAAGAGAAATTAAAGAGTCAATCCCACTTACAATTGCACCCAAAACTATAAGATACCTAGGAATAAACCTAACCAAAGAGGCTAAGAATCTATACTCAGAAAACTATAAAGAACTCATGAAAGAGGGATGCCTGGGTGGCTCAGTTGGTTAAGCCGCTGCCTTCGGCTCAGGTCATGATCCCAGCATCCTGGGATCGAGTCCCGCATCGGGCTCCTTGTTCTGTGGGGAGCCTGGTTCTCCCTCTGCCTCCGCCTCTGCCTGCCACTCTGTCTGCCTGTGCTCACTCGTGCTCTCTCTCTCTCTCTGACAAATAAATAAATAAAATCTTTAAAAAAAAAAGAACTCATGAAAGAAATCGAGGAAGACACAAAGAAATGGAAAAATGTTCCATGCTCCTGGATTGGAAGAATAAATATTGTGAAAATGTCTATGCTACCTAAAGCATTCTACACATTTAATGCAATTCCTATCAAAATGCCATCCATTTTGTTCAAAGAAATGGAACAAATAATCCTAAAATTTATATGGAACCAGAAAAGACCTCGAATAGCAAAAGGAATATTGAAAAAGAAAGCCAAAGTTGGTGGCATCACAATTACGGACTTCAAGCTCTATTACAACACTGTCATCATCAAGACAGCACAGTACTGGCACAAAAACAGACACATAGATCAATGGAACAGAATAGAGAGCCCAGAAATAGACCCTCAACTCTATGGTCAATTAATCTTCGACAAAGCAGGAAAGAATGTCCAATGGAAAAAAGACAGCCTCTTCAATAAATGGTGTTGGGAAAATTGGACAGCCACATACAGAAAAATGAAATTGGCCATTTCCTTACACCACACACGAAAATAGACTCAAAATGGATGAAGGACCTCAGTGTATGAAAGGAATCCATCAAAATCCTTGAGGAGAACACAGACAGCAACCTCTTCATCCTCAGCCGCAGCAACATCTTCCTAGGAACATCGCCAAAGGCAAGGGAAGCAAGGGCAAAAATGAACTCTTGGGACTTCATCAAGATCAAAAGCTTTTGCACAGCAAAGGAAACAGTTAACAAACCCAAAAGACAACTGACAGAATGAGAGAAAATATTTGCAAACAACCTATCAGATAAAGGGCTAGTGTCCAAAATCTATAAAGAACTTAGCAAACTCAACACCCAAAGAACAAATAATCCAATCAAGAAATGGGCAGAAGATATGAACAGACATTTCTGCAAAGAAGACATCCAGATGGCCAACAGACACATGAAAAAGTGCTCCATATCACTCGGCATCAGGGAAATACAAATCAAAACCACAATGAGATACCACCTCACACCAGTCAGAATGGTTAAATTTAACAAAATTTAACAAAATTTAATGTTAAATTTAACAGGGAATGACAGATGCTGGAGAGGGTGTGGAGAAAGAGAAACCCTCCTACACTGTTGGTGGGAATGCAAGCTGGTGCAACCATTCTGGAAAACAGCATGGAGGTTCCTCAAAAAGTTGAAGATAGAGCTACCCTATGACCCAGCAATTGCACTGCTGGATATTTACCCTAAAGATACAAACGTAGTGATCTGAAGGGGCATGTGCACACAAATGTTTATAGCTGCAATGTCTACACGAGCCAAACTATGGAAAGAACCTAGATGTCCATCAACAGACGAATGGATAAAGAAGATGTGGTATATATACACAATGGAATACTATGCAGCCATCAAAAGAAATGAAATCTTGCCATTTGCGACAATGTGGATGGAAATAGAGGGTATCATGCTGAGCAAAATAAGTCAATCAGAGAAAGACAACTATCATATGATCTCCTTGATATGAGGAAGTGGAGATGCAACATGGGGGGTTAAGGGGGTAGGAGAAGAATAAATGAAACAAAATGGGATTGGGAGGGAGACAAACCATAAGTAACTCTTAATCTCACAAAACAAACTGAGGGTTGCTGGGGGGAGGGGGGTTGGGAGAAGGGGGTTGGGAGAAGGGGGGTGGGGTTATGGACATTGGGGAGGGTATGTGCTATGGTGAGTGCTGTGAAGTGTGTAAACCTGGAGATTCACAGACCTGTACCCCTGGGGATATAAATATATTATATGTCTATAAAAAATTAAAAATAAAAATAAATAAAAAATTAAATAAAAGAATTGGGTACAGTCTGTTTGAATTTTTTGTCTAGTCCTCTGGAGAATTAAGTGAAGTAAATCATCCCAAGTCACAGAGTCTCTTGCAGAACGTAATTTAGCTCTTGACTTGTGGCATCCAGAACCTTGGCGAACTCCGTGAAACCACTCTTTGGCCATCACTGTATGGCTTCTCATTGCACAGAAGAGCTCTAGACTAGAAGCACTGAGATGCCAGTTTTTATTTCCAATCAGTGTGAACTGATAACTTCATTGATGAAATCCAATAAAAACAAATAGTTTTAAAAATGAAGTTAAGAAAGACCAACAAACAGCTGTCCCAAGTTATTATTAGGTTTAACAGACATAAAATTATTTTGTTAAATTGTTTTAAGCCTTTTAAAATTTCTTATGTTTAGTTTCTATAATTATCTCATGTGGGCTAGTACCAAATAATTCCCTGATTGGCGCTGGCTTTTGAATTACACTCTGAGGGATACTGTCTTACCTTATCCTCTTATCCTCTTATCCTCTGCCAGAACTCCTCATTCTTACATTTAGGATATAAGTGAAGCCAACTGCTTTTGGGAAGGGCTGTATCTTGAATCACATTTGAACACTGTCTCCAGTTAGGCTATAGGAAGCACAATTTAAAATTTAATTAACATTGTAAAAATTATTATTGAAGAATCAAGAAGCCAGTCTTTGAATTACCCAAGCAACGGATCTGGATATCATATAGTATATGATTTTGAGAGATGTAGTAAAACTTCTGAAATCAGTTCATTAAAAATCAGTCTGTTACCAAGACATGTGAGGAAATAAATGTCTTTCCTTTGCCAACAATTCCCAGATAACATGATTGCTTCCAAATAAACATAAGAATCAGAAAAACAAAAAACTAATCATCCTGGGTCACTTATTGCAGAAATCAAATTGTGCATTTAGCATTGCTAGATAGGATTATCAAATCATTGCTCAAATCGTAAACTTTACAAAGTGGAAGTGCTTTTCTGAGGAGCAGAGACTCCTTCCTGCCCCCCACAAATTTACCATAGCTATGACCGAACAATGAATCTTTCCTTAGTTCTTTCCATAAACAGAATTGAACAAAATAACTATATTAGTGTCATCAAAACTTGGCTTGGCTTTGAAGTTGGGATGCTTAAACTATTGTGTTGGGATTTTAAATTTCACTTACTAATAGATTTTGTGATTTTATTTTACTTGTTTAATAATTAATAAGTATAGTATTTTATTAAAATGCTGCCATTATTTTTTTTTTAATTTGTGCTTCATTCTTTCTCTAAATTCTATTTAATGTTTACTTTTCAGGAATTACCCAACTCTGTCTTTCTGGTGATGGAGGTAGGTAGTATATGTGCTGTTTAATTTACTTCAAATTCCTTCTGGTTAATATGTACTTTAAAGTGGACTGTAGATTGTTATTTGAAATTTTGAATTAATAAAGTCCATTTAGTGACTTAGATTCTACTTTATAAGGAATATATAATTAAAAATCTTGATACTATAATTCTTGATTTTTCAGGCTAGATTTACATTATATAGAAACTATTTTTAATTAAAATTAGCTGATCATGATTTGAATTAATCTTGAATCAGTTTCCTTATTGTAATTATCTTTTCTTTTATGTATCAGTACTGAAATGGTGGAGACCTGGCAGATTATTTGCAAGGTAATTTTTGTCTGTCAGTGTTCAATAAAGATAGTGCTGTGGTCTGTTGAATCCTCAGAGTTACTTCCGAAATAATGCCGACCCTGTTTTCTGCACTTGTACAGAAACGTTCAATAAATATTTGTGTATTTGTTTAAGTGTGATTGCTTTGCTGACCAACTGTTGTTTATTGTGGTTTTATCCCTAAACTTGCGGATAAGTGCTTCACTCTCTCTGTTACTGTTGGAGAGATGGGTCCTCTCCCCAAGAGAGAAAAAGACCAGATGGTTCTCATCTTCAAGAGACTCTCCTGGGTTGCCAGCAGTGAACCTTTAGTCCCTTTCATTTCTTTCAAAATTAAAAAAAAATCACAATGCAAAAAATATATCTAAGAATGTGTTTATCAATGTGACTCTTTCTATAAATTAAAAAGTTACAAAGGATTAGTTAAAAGTAACATTGAAATTTTTCGTGGCAGAGGTAAGATTTTAGTACTAGATGGTGCTTGAAATTCTGTATCCAGAATGTGTATAGGAGGATGGATATAAGGCATTCAGATCAAAATGTGTCTGTCTCCCACAAGTATGTTTCAAAATTGTGTTATATGAGGCCAGCTGTTGATCCCTTAAAATGCAAGGGAAATATGCAAAAAAATATCTCAACCTCTAAACTGGTCATGGCAGTTGGTGGTGACCCTAAGACTTACAAAGGGTGTGGACAGCTTACGAGAACATAATTAAAATGTTCAATTTCACCTAGTAATTAGGGAGTGCAATTGAAAGTGAGCTTTGAAAAATCTTTGAAATATGAAACATCACTGGCTTTCAAAAGCTGCATAGATATTAATAGGAAGAGCCCTGGGAATGTTGCCCCCGTGCCTGTTTGGTGTGGTGCTGTGTGAGGTGGCCCCTGGGTGCCAAGCTCCTTGCAGCCCATGGCGGTGGCGGGCCTGGGTGTATAGGGGACAGCGGCGACCCTAGGACACCGACGACCATGGACGCCACACGGTCCACTGCCAGCAGAGCTCCCGCAGTCCGCATACATCAGCTGGCCAGCTGGGCAGTGCAAGTGCCACCTTGGAGAAGGAGCAGACCGGGCATCCTGTTCGTCCTGATGGGCGAGAGGCAGGCCCAAGGGGAGCCGAGACCCCACCTGGTCCCGTGCTCTCCTGCCCTGAGGGGACCGATGCTCCGAGGCTCCTGCTTACCCTGGCCAGTCCCGCCTGCCCTGCCCACTAGGGGCCCTCTGCAGTAGCCGAGCAAGAGCAGCAGGACCCCTCCGGAGCCAGCATGCTTTAGGGAGGCACTGGGGACAGAGACAGTGTTTGGAAGCTTGGTTTTTGACTGATTGTTGCGGAAGGAGAGGAGGGAGTGAGTGACTGAAGGAAGGAAGGAAAGGAAGAGAAGAAGGAAAGGAACGAAGGAAGGAAATTGGTAGCCCTCCCCCCATTTAAAAAAAAATATATAAATAGTGGAAACTCTGCCTGAGTCCTTCCCTAGTCCCACTCCCGTCCTTACCCTGTTACCTTGAATTTCGGAGTTTATTGCATGTGTAGTTTTGTGTTTTTTCCAACCAAGATTCTTTTTTTTTAATCCTTATTTGATATATATCTATATCTATATCTTTATAGATATAGATCTATATATCTATATATGGATCTAAATCTAGATCCATATCTATGGATATCTATATCTATATCTATATATATAGATGGATCTAGATCCATATATATCTATGGATCTAGATCTAGATCTGTATCTATATATAATTTTTTCCCCCCAAATGTCAGTTTCTAGTAGATAGAGTGCAGTGAGGCAGGCACTTTCATTGACCACTGGTGCAAAGAAGTTCAAGTTAGAAAACACCCTGCTTCTGCCTGCCCAGTCAGAGAATCTCGAGTTCCTTGCCAGTCTCAATGATCCAGGTAAAAGCATTTTCCACTGGGGTCAGATTGAGTGGCTCCCTATCAGTTCAGTGCCCTCATTAGAGTATCAGTTTCCCTCAGTAACAGAAGTCCTCCTTGCTGATGCAGGCGCTGCTGCTGGTGTCCCAGACTTAGGTTAGCTTCGCAGCAGTTTCCTGTGTTATGTTGAACTCCTATTTGATATTACAGAGCAGGAGTGTTAGAACAGGGGACCTGCAAGTGAGGCCTTCACGGGATTGAGTGTTGGAGTCAGACGAGCTGGTTTACAGCAGGGCCCCCTTCACAGCGCTTGACTGCTGTGGTTTTGTTCAAGTCCTTGAACTGCTCACTCCCTGGTCCTTCTCTGCCACAGTCCTTAATGGAATCCGTTGTTGTTGTTTGAAAACACTTGTAAAGACATAGAAAAGAAATCCGGACCTCAAGGAATTATCCAGAGTTAAACCATCCAGTAAGATAACCACCAACCTCATGGGGCTATGGAGCTAGTCCGAAGACAACGTGCAAATGTGAATATATTTGATTTTGAGCACTTCAAGGAAGAAAACAGTGATATCTCACTAAGGATTTTATGTTGATTACAAGTGAAATTGTTTGGATGTATTAGATTAAATATATGTTAGTTAAACCTGTTTCTTTTTAGTTTTTAAAATGTGGTTACTAGAAAATTTAAAGTTACATATGTGGGTCATGTATTTCTGTTGGAGAGCACTGGTCTGGATGATCTAATGCTGTTCTAACACAACATCATCATTTAGTCCTTTTATTTGCTTTGATAAGTAAAATGCCATTCACATTTTCAAAGGACAGAAAGCAAATTCTATGGATTGTAAGTTAAAAGCATTTTAAATTAATTAGCAAGGTGTACTCTACCGTGCATTCTGGCAGGATTCATTGAGTGTGGCAGCTGTGCTGGGTCTCCTCCCTCTGAGCTAACTTGCTCAAGAATTCATTTATTTGGAACAATTTTGATGTTGGCCGTGCCTTTAAAATACTAAGTTTTTGACATGGGAAAATGAGTTTATGGTGTTGTGTTGAGAAGTATGCATTCCATGTTCATAGAACTATGTGAATATTTACTATAGTTTGTGTTCAAAACCAGCTTAAACTAGATCACTCATACCCCTCCCCCAAGAACAGTGCTAGAATTTAGACTCCGAAGCAAATAAATTTTAAGTATACTCAATTGTATGTAATGAGGCAAAAAATTCAAGTTCTGAGCAGCTGCAGTCATTTATAGTAGCCCTAGAATGAAAATGTAAATGAATGAAATGGAAAACTATTCATTCTAATTTTTGCAAAGTAACTTAAGTAAAACATTACAAAACTAAATATCTAATCATTGGTTTGACCCACCCACTAAGATCTGGAAGAATACTCTCCATATTTTTAGCAGTGCTTATTTCCAAGGGATGGCATATAGAAGATACCACTTTTTATATATTTTAGTGTATTTATATTTCTTTTTGTTTTCAGTGAACATCAAGAAAAGAGACCCAAAGGATTAAAAAATAAGTAAAACAAAAAAAACTATTTATAAACCATGGAGACATCTTATTTGAAGACGTTAAAGACAAAAAATGTCATTATAAGATGCCTAAAATGATCTTAAAACTAATATTTCATTTGTTCCAAGTATAACATTGTTTTTATCTTCTTAATTGCTTATGGAAAGTTTATGTGGAGCATATTCTAGAGTTGTATGTTCACATACAGAAGTATGTTCACAAAGGATTTAGTAGGGAGGGTCATGGATATTAAATCCCTAATGTAGATTCAAGGAATCACACTTGTGACTTTTAGATCCATTGTAATAAAAAGTTTATCTTTGTGTATTGACTATATATGAATAGTTACTCTGTGCTAGGCTTTTTCCAAAGTCTTCATTGCTAAAGGTGCTATCTTGTTTGACTGTCACAACAACCCCATGTGGTTAGTCTGTTTCCAGCTTTTCTAGATGAGGAAGTAGGTAGGCCCAGAGGGTTCATCACCAAGGGTCATGCTGTGGGGAGGTGGAGGAGCTGGGATTTGGAGAGAGGCTGCCTGACTCCCGATCAAGCTGTTAACATTATGTATGCCCCGGCATACACACAGACACACTGGAGTGGCCACTGTCTTATGACTGCCCTCCAGTAACATCCATACCGTCTCTCTATAGTACTGAAAACAAGTAGAAGTGTTCCTTCTTAAAGGTGCCTAGTGATGAGAGATACTGTGGTGGGGCAGGAGTGTTGCAGCAGGAAAGACGAGGGAGAGCTCTGTGGGAGCGCAGACCTCTCAGAGCTACAAGTGGTGGAAAAAGGGTCCCAGTCTCCATTCATTGAGCCCACCTGCATTTAATTTGTGCTCACATAATGCCCGGAATGAAATCTGGACGTTTATCCCAGACTGTTGGCTGATAACAAGGGGCACTTCTATTTTAGTTTGCTGAGGGGCCTCCCATTTGCAGAGTACTTAGAGTCACGTGGTCACCTTGTGCTTAGAATCATGTGGTCACCTTCACCGGTAAAAATCGGGGGAAAGAAAAACACCAGCGAAAACAAGAGATGCAAATTAAATCAGTTCTCTTTACAACAGATCGAGTGAAACATTTAAGGTGTCTGCTCTCTTTTCATAGACTTAAATTATTAGAGTAAAACGAAAAAAAATAATGTGACTCCCGGTTCCTCATTCCCTCTCTGTTCTTAACTTGATTCTGTTGATGGGAGATGCAGATGGTATTTGATTTTGTGTGCTTAAATATTTATGTGATTCCTTTTCTACAAGCTAAAGGAACTCTCAGTGAAGATACTATTAGAGTGTTTCTGCATCAGATCGCAGCTGCCATGCGGATTCTGCACAGCAAAGGAATAATCCACGGGGTCTCAAACCCCAGAACATCTTGCTGTCATATGTGAATCACAGAAAATCCACCGTCAGTGGTATTCTCATCAAAATAGGTAAATGGCCATGTAGTGTTTCATGCAAAGGACAGTCTTGGGACTCTGTAGTTTTAGAAAATTTTAGCTCAACTTTGTTGGAATGATGGGTTCTGTTGATGCAATTTTGAAATTTTATTGAATTCAGCAAGGGGCATTTGGATATGGGAACCTTGTACCTTACTGGCAGCCTACCCTTAGTCTCAGAACCGAGGGGCCCATGTTGGGAACTCCAAACACAGCTCCCATCACCAAACGCTGTTCTGATTCTCATCAGCGGGAAGCTGATGTATGGTCATCGTAGATGCAGTTGAAGTACTCGGGCTCTTAACGGCTCGTGGAATTGTAACACAAGGGATCTAAGAGAACATTTATATCAACCTTTCTTTTTTTAATTTTTTTAACAATTATTTGAAGCAGTTTGTAATCCTAGGTATGTTTTTAAGCTTTTCTTCGTGTGGTTAGAATTTTTTTTTTTTTTAACCAGTATGGAAAGAAATTTCCGGAGGTACCTGGATGGCTCAGTTGATTTGGCATCTGCCTTTGGCTTGGGTCATGATCCTGGGGTCCAAGGATGGAGCCCCGCCCTGGGCTTCCTGCTCAGCCAGGAGTCTGCTTCTCCCTCTCCCTCTGCCCCTTTCCCAGCTCGTTCTCTCCCTCTCAAATAAATCAAATCTTTAAAAAAAAATAAGGAAGTTTCTGATTTTATGAATTTTACATCTGGATCTGAAGAAGGGAAAAAAAGAAGTTCTAATTCTCCACCTGGCACTGATACTTAGAGCAGTATTAATGAATCGTTTATTGCAATTAGCGTTTTCTCTCACATAGCTTGGTGCTCGCTCCCTGAGTACGAAACCGGCAGAGTAGGTACTTGTACAGTTGGTGATCATTACCCGTTCTTAGCTTGTTGAAACTGAGGTAGAAATTTTCTTCCTTGGCAAGCAGGCTTACCCAATAAGCTGCAAATTTCTCACAGTTCCTTTGTGCCCTCTTGTGTCTTGAAGGTGTGATCTATGTGAAATGTGAATAAAGGTATCTTTTGTTTTTCTCCCTTTTATTTTGTGGACTAGTGGATTTTGAGTTTGCCCATTACCTGCAGAGTAACATGATGGCTAAAACACTGTGTGGGTCCCCAATGTACATGGTGAGTGAATTTTTTTGTCCTTGCCTGTGTATATAGTGTGGTGCCATTAGCACTGAGATTTTAAGTATCATGCTGGTTTCCAGTTCAAGTGTGATTTTGTGTGTAGCTCAAATTTTTGTATTACTAACAGTGATTGTATTACTAATAATGCTTTAAGTCATCTTTTGCTTTAAAATAGTGGACTATAGGGGCGCCTGGGTGGCTCAGTGGGTTGGGCCACTGCCTTCGGCTTGGGTCGTGATCCCAGGTCCTGGGTTCGAGCCCCGCGTCAGGCTTTCTGCTCGGCGGGGGGCCTGCTTCCTCCTCTCTCTCTGCCTGCCTCTCTGCCTACTTGTGATTTCTCTCTGTCAAATAAATAAATAAAATCTTTAAAAAAAATAGTGGACTATAAAGGTCACTTTTACCCATTAGCTGATTTTTTTTTTTTTTAAGTAGGCTCCACGCCCAGCATGGAGTTCTTTTAGCTTAAGTTTTTTTAAAAATTAGTTATTAGTGGTAAAAAAAATTCCTCGTTACAGTAAATTGAAAATACATATTGATGAAGTGTGGTCATGCTGTACTTGGTGTGTGATATTAGGGAAAACAACAACAGCAACAAAAAGCCTCTTGGGCATTTCCTCATCTTTAGGGTGAACATGCTCATCTTTTGATGTTGTTTCTCTTGACAAGATCCCTGGGTCATAGAAGATTTTTCAGTTAGTGTTAGAGATAAAGCTGAAAAATTGTAGTTCCGTCTTCATCCTTCCGTACGGATGTTGTCATGTCTGAAAAGGGAAGGCTATGGAAATTCCGGACCAGTGGGAAGCATCAGGCCTGGAAGTAGCTTAATTCTGGAGCTTCAGAATTCTGCCAAGTAAATGCATGTACCTGTCTCAGTTCTAAATGTAAAATGGGCTCATGTTCAGTAAGGATTTCCTCTGATCTAAGTCAGTGAGAAGCTTACCAGGGATGACAGCTAAAAATGGTACTCCTGGAAAATAAAGTTTCCCTGGCTTTGAGTATGTTTGACATTTCTGTTTAATGTTTGTCCAGATTACTAGCATTTTTAAGAAGCAACATCCAGGGATGCCTGGGTGGCTCAGTTGGTTGGACAACTGCCTTCGGCTCAGGTCATGATCCTGGAGTCCCAGGATCGAGTCCCGCATCGGGCTCCCAGCTCCATGGGGAGTCTGCTTCTCTCTCTGACCTTCTCCTCGCTCATGCTCTCTCTCACTGTCTCTCTCAAATAAATAAATAAAATCTTTAAAAAAAAAAAAAAAAAAGAAGCAACATCCAGTAAGAGGTGGGAAGAGAGCTGTAACAAAGCAGCAGAGAAGACAAATGCCTTTGCTTTTAAGACAGTCCTTACTGTATTTTCATCATAGTTTGTGTATTATTTTAAAAGCTTTCAAATGAGCAGAAAAACAGGGAGTAATACAGCAAACACTTGTGTACTTATTGTCCATTTTTAACAAAGGTAACATTTTGCCATGTGTGCCTTGATCTTTTTTTTTCCCCAAGAAAGAAGTAAAATATTTCAGCAACAGCCCAAGTCCTTTAAATCTTTCCCTCTTCCCATATCCCACTCTTCTACCCCAGAAGTCTCCTCTGTATTATAGCTGGTGTGTATCTTAATTATAACCTTAATACTCTTACTGCATTGCTGTCCCATAGTAATACATAGAAATGTTTGTTTGTATAAATTGCTTCTTTTCATGCAATGTTGTTTTTGAGATTTACTAGTAAATCCCAGTGTATGAGTGTGGTTTAAGCTCACAGCAGGATCACCTGATTAGGAAAGTGTCCTAGTGTGATCTCATTTTAGTATTTGTTAGGAGTGTGAACTTTACCAGTTAATTCATCAATATTAGTAAGTTAAATATCATCATGCATGTGTCTGGTATGTTTTTATCCCCAGGCTCCTGAAGTTATTATGTCTCAACATTATGATGCTAAGGCAGACCTGTGGAGCATAGGAACAGTGATATATCAATGCCTAGTTGGAAAACCACCTTTTCAGATAGCCTGACTTTATATCTGTGCTCAGTTTTTGGATCTTCTCATTTTGCAGTTGCCTTTGACTTAGAAAACAGGGAATACTTTGAAAATGGTGTTTTTGGTTCCCTTGTGACTTGTTTTGATTTTGTTACAGGCAGAAACTGCTATAGTGAGCCAGAACATCTTTTGCTTTTCCTTTTTTTATCTGCCCTCCCTTTGTCATTGGCCTGGGCATAAAGCTCGCTTTATGTTTCCCAGGCTGGTGACAACTAGCCAGGGACAGGACTGACACCCTGGTGGGAAGTGGTGTGAACAGGGATGTTCCGCACTTCCTGCTTAGCTGGGTGTGGGAGGCCCTGCACTCCACATGAGGGCTAGGCCTGGTCTAGGAAGATGAGTGGAAACCGCCTCCAGCTTCCTGGTCCTGGCACTGCTGGGTGAGAGAAGGATGATGGTTTAGTTTTGGTGGACATTATTTGGGGTTATTCTTCCCTCTTCTCCACTCCCCTCACATCCTGTCAGAAAGAGGCCCTCTAGAACTAATCATGATGAGTTCATACTGCCCGGTTACAGAGAGGTTTTTCTGAACCTGAAAACTGGAACAGAGTAAACAGAGTAAAAAATGATGTAAAATCAGTGCCCCGCCTGGTTTAGACACTTACCCTCTCAGCCCCGTTGGGTACAGAGGGGCAGCGGGAGGGGCAGGTGGGCGCGCCACTAATCCTGCAGCTCTTACTGTGTGGGAGGGCGGCATCTGCTGTCCAGGAGGGACTGAGAGGTAGCTGTTTGTTTCTTTCCCTTCCTTGTGCCCTTGGCAGCCCTAAGAGAAAACATACCCTGATTTTACACAATAAAAATGTAGGTGTTGGGTTGGCTGGGTGACCTCCAGAGTAGTGGTTCAGAACTCTTCCTAAGTTTCGGCTCCTCTGGGAGGCTGACCTCGGCAAAGATACCCTAAGTCCAGATAGGCAGAATTCGCACAAAGTTCCAGAGGTTTTTAAGTTCCTGGTGCCCATCTGTGGCCCCTTTTGTAACCCAGGACTTTCAGGTTCAGAATATGAGCTTTATAGCAAGCATTTGAGCATGGATCACGTGATTTGAACTTTCTGCCCCCATTGTCTAGGGAATAAAACCTTGTTGTTTTTGTTTTGTTTTGTTTTTTTAAACAGGCCAATAGTCCTCAAGACCTCAGGATGTCTTATGAAAAAAACAGGAGCTTAATACCTAGGTTCATGTTTGGTTATGCTGGGTTTTACTGTCTGTGAATGCAGCATTATTTGAACTCGTGTTACCAGTTTCCAGTCTTGAATCTTTCTTCAGTTGACATTAATGGGAGAACATTCATTTTAACTAGAAATCCGAAAATTACTGGTGCATCATAGGTACCTGGATAGTGCTGTACCATTTTTTTTCTTTTTTTAAAATGTAAAGTATATTTAAAAGGAAAAAAAAAAACTACAGAAGTTTTACATGTTCTTGGGGGGAAGGGAGATGCAAACAGAACAGATGTGCATGAACTAGGAGGTCAGTCCCTCCCTCGGTCTTCCCTGCTCTCCAGGATGACATGAGCTGGCTCTGTAACTCCTGTAGATATGTACACGTACATGTTTCATAAAAATTACATCATACTTGGCAAATTGTTCTGCAACTTTTTTTTACTGTACAGTGTATCATAGACACCAGTTAGTGTCAGGATATAGAGAACTACTTCATTCTTTTAAACAGTTCATAGAGTTCCATGGCTAAATGTGTCATATTTTGTTTAATCAGATCCTTGTTTTCATTTTTTGGTTTCTCCAAACAGTGTTTAGTGAAGTGTGTGTGTGTTGGTGTACACTCCTGTGTATTTCTTTAGGATAGACTCCTGGACATGGAATTAGGAGACCACAAGGGATGCTCTCCCAATTAGCTAATGCAGCACCACAACGAGTGCTTGTTTCCCCCACGGTTTCACCAACACGGGATGTTCTCACAGCAGGTGCCTCACAAACAGAAGGGGACCAATTGGCTCTTTAATTTGCATTATTCTCTTTTAATAAAGTTGGCACTCTTTCATTTGTCTCTTGTCCTTTTGTAGTTTTTATTCTGCGACTTGCACCATCCTATTACTCATTTTTCTACTGGTTTGTCTTTTTCTTAGTGGATTTTAGGAAGCTGTATTATTTCTCACTCGAATTGGAGCTGTGCCCTTTTCCAGACAACGGGAGGTGGCTCTTCTTCTAATAGAGAGTTCTGGGAAATATGAGTGCCAGGCTGATTGTGCTTCAGAAGTGCTTTATGCCTGCACATACTCAGATAATATCAATAAGCACAATGCAGGAACCTCCCGAATGGATGCCCTTTCTCAAAGGCAGTTGCTTAGTGTTTTGCTTTTTGTTTTCTTTTTCTTCTGTAAGGAATGAGGCTTTACCATGATCTTCTTGGTTTAAGATGTGTTTGTGAATCTGCATATACATTCTCACTTACCATCATGGAGGCGAAAGTCATGTGGTTAATCTATATAAACTCACCACTTGGAGTCTTTTTCTTCCTTTCCCCAGTATTCCCAGAGAAACATCACCTTACTTGGCTAATCTCCTCTTGGGTTTGCTTCAGAGAAACCAGAAAGATAGAATGGACTTTGGTAAGTAATATTTTCAAATTCTGTGTGCTTTCTAATTTGATTTTTGTGCATCCCCCAAAAAGTTGTTTTTAAAAAGATACTATAGAGATTTCAGGAGAAAATTCAAGTCAGTTTCTTTCTTTCTCTTCATCTTTTTTCTCCCCTTATTTTGTAAATATTTATTGAGTGCTCACTATGTTCTAGATATAGGGGATAGAGTAATAAATAATAAAGAAAATCCCTGTCATCACATAGCACATATTCTTGTGCAGGAGAGGCAAACAAAGGGTAAAGTTTAATCAATGCACCATAAAGAAGGTGATAAGTGCTCTGGGAAAGAAGAGGGAAGGGAAATACCCATGGGGGAGGGATTGAAAGTTTAAATTCCATGAAGCCCCTTCTGAGGAAGTGGCCTTTGAGTAAAGACTTGATTGATGGACAGCAGGATAGTGAGACAGTGGGCGGTGTGCATGTCTGTGGGAAGAGCTTGCCAGGCGGAATGAACAGCCAGTACAAACGCCCAGGGCTGGGAGTGCCGTGTCAGCTGGAGGAACAGTTAGAAGACCAGTTAAAGATGTGGGCTTTTGCTCAAAGTGTGATGGGGAGAGTGTGAGCTCAGGAATAATAGGATCTGACCGATGTTTTTGAAAGGATCATTCTGGTTGCTTGTTGCCAACAGACTGTGGAGCAGGGCGGTGAGGACAGGAGCCCGGGGACCTATCTGGGGACTACAGCAGTTACCCCAGTGAGAGATGAAGGGACTTAGGCTGGAATAACAGCCATGGAAGTGGTGGGGAGTCCCTTGAATTCTGCATCTTTTTGGAGGTAGAGACCGTAGTATTTACAGATGAATTGGATGTGGGGTGTGAGAGAGAGAAGACTCAAAGATGCCTCCAGGGTGTCTGGACTGGGTGCATGAAGGAATTGAGTTGTTTGTTACAGACATGCTTGAGGCTCTGTGGTTGGAGTAGGCTCTGGGGCAAATCAGGGGTTCAGCTTGGATCTGTTAAACTGAAGACACGCATTTAATGGAAGTGTGCAGATGACCAAAGTGCACTTGGAGTCCAGAGGAGAGGTCTAGGCTGGGGATGTATTTCGGAGATCTGGGAGGAAGCAAGGGAGGAGAAACACTCCAGAATCCTGGTGGAAAGTCCCTGGCCTTGAAGATGGGTTTCAGGAGACAGGCAGGGGCCGCTCCGTGGCAGTTTGGTTTTCACGGCAGTGTGAGGGCTGTGGGAGAATGGGCTGTCGGTGCTCCGCAAGGCCATGAGTTCAGATTCTTACATTCTGAAGGCGAAAGCTGTGTCACTGATCTTGAGCCTTTCTTCTCTTTATAATATAATCATTTAAAGCTAAAAATTTCTTTTTTAAAATATTTTATTTATTTGACAGAGAGAGATCACAAGTAGGCAGAGAGGCAGGCAGAGTGAGGGGGGCGAAGCAGGCTCTCCGCTGAACAGAAAGCCTGATGTGGGGCTCAATCCCAGGACCCTGGGATCATGACCTGAGCCGAAGGCAGAGGCTTTAATCCACTGAGCCACCCAGGTGCCCCTAAAGCTAAAAATTTCTAAGTATTTTAACTTTACATGGTCTAGGAATGTTTAATATTGTAGGGATTGTCCAGTTCTGGAAGGCTTTGAAAGAACATTTTCCCCTGAAATTGTCTGGGTCTCAGCTCCTCTTTGGGGGCAGTTTGTTAACTTGTTTTTGTCAATCTCATGTAAAAGATTGTTCTTTTTGATCTTACTCTTAACAGTCATATGTAAAAACAGCACAACTTAAATGTCAGACCAGAAAAGCTGTAAGACTGTACAGTGAACATGCTTTTTAAATTAACCTTGATCTTGACATTTTTAGAAAGAAAAAAAAAGTGTTTGATTTTTCCTATAGTAATTAGTTGTAATATTAATAGAGATTTGCAAAACCTTAGTCCAGAGTTTTGGTCTGTTCATGTGTGTTATGGAAGTCCATATAGGTTCCTGGATAAGACAGACCAGGGTTTGAAATTCTAGTCCCTCAGCTTGCTAGCTTTGATGTTGGAGAAGATACATGGCCTTTATGCACTTTATCCTAGTCCGTAAAAGGAAGATAATGCTGTGTGTTAAGTTTGTGAGGATTAAATAAACTGGTATGTGAAGCACTCAGTTTGTTGTCCTAGCAAATGTCCTCAGTAGATGATAGCTCTGGAAGTTTCCATATAGGGGACAAGGTGAAATAGTCTGAACATGTATTTTCTTAAAGCTTTGTAAAGTTGGAACAAAATTTCAGCACATGGACTTGGTAAATATCTTTCAGGGGGAGAAATTAAATTGAGAGTTGTTCTGTAACCATGAGAAATAGGGGTCAATAGTATGACAACATACTCATCAATAATAGTTTTAAAATACTAGATTATATATTAAATATTTGTACATTTTCCCTGCTGTAGCAATGGATTTGGGATGTGATTTCAGAGCATTTGCATTCAGTTCTTTGATATCTTTTCTGTTTCATCCCTATGATGTTCATTGTAAAAATTAGCATTAAAAATCTTATATGTCAAACTATAATTTACGTATATGTATATTAATTTTTGTTCTAAAAATGATCTCTGGTAGAAAACTCATATTTTTCTTCAAAACCCTCTGCACTTCTATTCCTTAGCAAGTCTTGTAACTGATATTTACACTGAGTGGCTTTTGGCAATTTATTTCGGTAAGACCCCCAGGGCCCACCAGAGTAGAAGATATGCTAGACTGACCCTGAGTTAAGCTTTTCCTGATCTCATATCTCGTCATTTAAACCCCATGCTGGTGTCACACCGCCCTCCTTGCCTGCTCTCTGATATTTACTAGCATACAGGTCTGGGACTCCATGAGAGTCATGACACATGAGATTAGCTTTATGGGTTTTTAAAGAATTAATGAAATAGTTTAAACACATGGAAGGTAAAGTAAAATAATGAGCGGCCATGTCCTAACTGACTTATTTACCTTTAATCAGCAGGCTTATTATGTAGATTTTATCTTTGATAGATAGCCAAAGAAATTAAATCAGTCTTACATATTTTTAAAAAAATGTGAAACCAACTGCAGCAACATCTCTTCTGGGATAGAAGGATGGGATTTATTATATAAATCAGCTGCCTGGATTGCCTCTAGGACAGTTAACCCCAGTCATGCTTCCATATACACTTCAGGGGGTCTGCTCACAGCCCCCTGCCCCCCGCAGGAGGACAACGCAGGTCCCCGCACATGCCTTCTTTTGTGGAGCCTGCCGCATTGGTAACGCGTGTTTGCAAAACTCACAATTATTATTTTAAATTGTTCGTGGATTAAGATTTATTTATAATCTGATAATTTTTATAGAGGATTTATAAAAATCATAGGCTTCTACAGTGGAAGGAGATGGAGGCTACATAAAGAAGTTAATAATAATTATTTATGATCTCGACACTGTTAAATACATCAACAAGATTAACCCGTCTGCTACTCAACCTGAGCTTACGGGTTGCGTTCTCCTTTTTCATTACAGAAGCATTTTTTAGCCATCCTTTTCTTGAACAAGTTCCAGTGAAAAAATGTGAGTACCTTTTTTTTTGCATTTTTACTTGAAGAGTGAAGGGAGACTTAAGGAAAAATTAGTATTTTGTGTCACAACTTAATTTTTGATTGTGCTTCTCAAGATTTCATTGAGCTTTATTTATTGAATTCCAGTTATTTTTTTTTTCCCCAAGTCCCAGTTGAAATAGTTGTAGTAATTGCTGCAGGTTTAGTTTTACCCACAGGAGCTGTAATAAGTAGGTAAATGAATCTGGTCAGCACAGCGATGTCGTCGTTTCAACAGGTTTTCTCTTAGACTAACTGTGTAAGTCTCTGCCTTGCACATCTCTCTTCACCTGTGTTTCTCCCCCTAGCCTGCCCAGTTCCAGTGCCCGTGTATGCTGGCTCCATCTCTGGGAGCTCCTGTGACAGCTCTCCATCTGTTGCTTTGCCTCTCCACCATAAGTTTTGGTTTTATTAACTATAATTTCAGAGTGAGTGCTATTGCCTCTGTCCCTAAGGGAGCCTGGGATACATTGTGGATTCCCTTCTGACGTGCAGTGTTTACTAGAACTTACATTCTGACATGCCCATTCCAGGGCTACTGCTGAGCTTTGGGCAGAGAACATTATTGTTGAGTCAGATGGACCCAGATTTGCACTCTGCCCTCTGTAGCTGTGTAAGCTTCAGCAAGAACTGTCACCCCCTGGGCCATTTTCCTCTCAACAGCGAGTAGAGTACTCGTGACTTTTCATGCCACGTGGGTTGAAAGCATGACAGCTGCAGAGTACCCATCAGAGGCAGGGAGGTAGTAACTTTACTTTCTCCAACTATCATTGCATCAGTTTGGATACTTATTGTATGTAGAATTTCCAGTGGTGGTGAGTGATGTAGGAGCCACATTCCTCGCACTTCAGTTCCATGAATGCTGTGCCCAGCCCTTCAGGACTTGCTCTACCCCAGCTGCCTCCCTCCCCTGGTCTTCCCAGGCCATTTTCTCTGTGGCTCTCTTCCCTCCAATCTAAGTGCTGCTTCTAGATCCTGAGAATTTCTGCTCTTTGCTCCCAGGGTTTCACTCTGCCCTCTTCCGACCCTTCCCCCACTCCTTGCTGTGGGCTGTGACCTTGAAGCTTTCCCATCAGCAGAAGTTCCAAGGGCTCTTTGTGTGAGTTCTGGTGACTGTTTTCCAGATTAGCCTGGCAGATGGGAATTTCTTGAATTCTGCCGGTGGAGGGTCGGGTAGTCATAAGAGGAAGTGATAGTGTAATTAGTGGGTTCACCTTAGAGGTTTAAGAACATGGGACTTGGAAGCTCTGCACCCCTTACTTGCCGCATTAACCAGGACAAATGACTTAATCTCTTTGAGCCTGATTCTCATAGGGAAAGCGAGTGTAATTGACCTACTTCATAGGTTATTTTATGCGTAAATGAGCAAAAGCACTTTACTATAATGTCTGGAACAGAATACTCAGTAAGTGGCAACTGCTGTTACTATTGTTTTCAAGGAAAACCTAACAGCCCATGGCTAAGGCAGATGCTGAAGCAGCTGATCCCAAACAGAGTAGTCTGAAAACCGGCAAGAAAACCCTTTTGCCTAACTTTCCAGACTTAAACCAAGTTAGAAAAAGCAGATGGGCTAATAAGACATTATATTCCCCTAAGTTGTTGTTTTTTTTTTTTTTTTTTTTTTTTTTTTAAAGCTAAGAGGGGAAAAAAAAGTGTTGTGCATTCCTGCTTCAGTCCGGAATATAAGAAGACACTGGAATTGGAGTGACTGGGGAGAAACGCGGAGGAAGTGTACTGGCATGGAAAGACAGTTGGCTATTTGGGGCCAGGCCCCATCTGGCTTCAGTGCTGGTGGGGTCGCTGGCTCATGCTTCACCTGGAGCAGCTCAGCTCCAGCGCTGAGCCATGGCCCCCTCTGTAAGGCAGGCTTCGTGAACCTGTGCTTGAACAGCAGCCTTGGGAGCACTTGATAAACTGTAGCTATTATTATGAAGTCTATATTTGATGCCGTGTGAGATGTGAAAAGTGAAGTTTATGCTTGAGAAAGGTACCACAGGGAAGAATCTAATTATGAGAGAGATGTGGGAGAGAGCCAGAAGAGAGGAGC